>NW_008648988.1:1180184-1257687 GCF_000247585.1 Phytophthora nicotianae INRA-310 | reverse complement strand
CCTTAAACTCTCAACGCGCTCGCCAAACGGCAATCAACACCTTCGATCGCTTCATTGCGGCCGAAGGTGTCTCCATGGACTTCCTTGCGGCATCTCTGGTCGCGGATGCAAGTGGTGCCGTCTTCCTAAAGCTACTGGACCGTTTCGGCGTACACCTAGCATTTTTGGAGGGTTGGGGAGGCAAACCACTTGCAAGGAACTCAGTCATGAGCTACTACCGCCATGAAGAACTGGCTTCTTGACACGTACCCGAAGCACAGAGCTACAATAGAGAAGAAGCTACTCAAGATGGGCCAAACCCTTGAACAGCACTGCCTCAAGTGTGTTGATGGGGGGGGGGATGATCAAGAAAGCACCGGCTTGCACGAAGGAGGACCTACGAATTCTCATGGATGGGCTTTACTATGATGCGTCCAGTTCCAAAGACTATCAAGACGCAGCTCTACTCGCACTAACATGGTATGCGTTTGGCCGTGCGTCGTATCTAGGCTTCGTGCTCAAGGGAAGTTTGTCTGTTAGTGGTGTTGTAAGATTAATTCGTGTGAAGACAGCAGAAGAGCAGGGAATTTCGCTCTTTCCGGACAGAGACAGCATCATTACGTGTCCACTGTATGCTATTGCTATGGCGTTGGTGATGCAAGACGCCCCTTGTGTGCAGTTGCTTGAGCACCCTCATCTCGCAGCTACCCACGGTGAAAACTTGAACGCCCCTACCGACATTCCGCTGGCGGAAGCTCTGGATGTCTGTGTTGAGCTCGACAGCTCAATTGAGCCCCATCAAAAGAAGCGGAAGTTACCTGACGAAAACATGAAGATCCACGCGTACGTGAACCGCGTTGTCAAGTCTGCTTCTGTTGGAACTACTGATGCTTGCTAGCTCAGTGGATTGAATAAAGAAGTCTTACTCCCTGTGATGCAAATCGTGAAGTGGCATATATATTCGAGATTACCTGGGAGAACATTTATCTGGTGTCATCCCTGGTTGGCATGTCGTCACAACCTACCATGGGTTGAAGCTGGTTGCTCCAACACTTCCCCGCCAGCGCTCGACACTGGTAGTTCGACGACTCCAAACTTGTGCCGAAGTTCGTGAAATCTGGTTGTAGGTAATGGCTTGGTTAATCCGTCTGCTAACATCTCGTTTGTCGGGCAGTACCGAAGTTCCAGTTTTTTGGACTCGATCGCTTCTCGAATGGCTAAGAATTTGCAATCGACAGTCTTTTGTGCTTCCGAGTTTTTCCCGTTGGTGAGTCGTTTAATTGTCGACTTGTTGTCAATCATCGCTAAGATCTTCGTCAACGTTGTAGTTTTCTCGATCTTTAACACGATCATCTGCGTCCATCTCGCTTCTTCAACTGCATCGTCCGCAGCAAAGTACTCGGTGATCGTCGAGGATTTGGAGACCACGCGTTGTCGCTTGGTGTGCAAATACACGGGGCATCCATAGACGTAGACGACTGCCCCAGACATCGACTTGCGGCCATCTTCATCGTTGGCCCAGTCAGCATCCGTATAGACCCTAATGCCAGTAGCCACTGGGTTCCTCTTGTAAATAATTCCAAGTTGTTTTGTTCCCTCGAGGTATCGAAAAATGTTTTTGACGGCGTCCCAGTGGGTCTTGGACGGGTTGGAGGCTTGAGCAGCAGCTTGGTTGACCGCAAATGAGATATCTGGCCTTGTTACACGAGCAAGGTACAGTAACGCCCCTACTGCTTGTCGATAGGGAACATCCTTGGCAGCTTCATTTTCTTCAGTACGCTTGTAGAGGATAGTGCCCTTGTCCATTGGAGTTTTTCTGGGGCGACATCCGAGCATACCAAATCGACAGAGCACTTCTTCGGTGTACTGACTTTGGTCCAGTGTCGTGACTCCTCGTTGAACGTCCATGTTGATGCGGATGCCTAGGAACCAGTTCACGTCGCCCAAGTTTTTGATGCCGTACTTGTTGAAGTGCGTTCATTAGGATCTTCAGTGTTGCTTCATCTTGGTAACCTATGAGGACATCATCAACATAGATCAAGACGATTAGTTCCTTGGAAGGGTGTGTGTAAACACATGGGTCCTCTAGAGTTGCTACCAGCCCGCACTGCAGGAGAAAGCCATTAAGTTCTGCGTTCCATTCTCTTCCGGCCTGTTTGAGACCGAAGAGTGCCTTTTTGAGCCTCCATACGCTGGTGGGGCTACCCTCCTCGAATCCCTTCGATTGACGGACATATATCGTCTCTTTCAACCATGCCTTCACATACGCCGTGGGGATATCACCCTGGCGCACGCGCATGCCGTTCTGGGTCATGTGCGGATCGCGTTCAAGCGGGACACGGGAGCGTAAGTTTCGAAGTAGTCCTTTAGGAACTCTTGTGTAAATCCTTGTGCGCAAATCCGTGCTTTCAGGCGTTCAAGTTTTCCATCTCCTCCTACCTTGACGCGAAACGCGACCATACTGCCGATGATGTTGGCTTCTGGGGGCGGTTCCACCACTTCGAAGGTTTCCTTGTCGCGTAGCGCTTGTATCTCTTCTTGAGTAGCTCGTTCCCACTTGGGCCAGTCCTTTGAACGCTTAGCTTCTCGAAGGTTGATGGGTGCCTGGATGATTTCGTCCAAAGTTGCCCCCGCAGCTGTGAGTGCCCTGCCAGCGATACGAGCCGACCGACGAGGCTCCAATCATGTGTGAGGTTGTCGCTGGACTGGTGTTCGCTTTCGCTGGACCTCCATCAATCCTCCTGGCCTTCTCTTGGTTTCTTCAATGTAGTCACCATTGTTGTTGTTTTGGTCATTTGTTTCGTACGAGTCGTCGTCAGCTTCCCCGCCTTCCCCGCCTTCCACGATTGTGAAAGGGTCTCCGTCCCCGTTGGCACGATCTTTTTCAGATTGGGTTTGTGGTGGTTCGAGGAAAACAACGCTTCTGCTGTGTACGACTCGATGACCTCGTCCGGTGACATAGACAAAGTAGCCTTTTCGCTGTGGATCGCTGCCCAGGAAACCCCCCGTGCGTCCTTTTGGTCGAAACTGGAACTTTGTGGATCGTTGCTCCGGTGGAACCAATACAACACATCTTTGACCGAACGGTTTCACGAATTTAAGGTCGGGTTTTCTGCCCCAGAACTTCTCAAATGGCGTCTTGTACTTGTCTCCCTTGGTGAGTACTCGATTTCGTGTGTGAACAGCGCTGCGGGCAGCGTACTCCCAGAAGTAGTGTGGCAGATCGGTTTGTAGCATGAGGGCTCGTGCACATTCGGTTAGAGTCCGATGCGTACGTTCAGTCACTCCATTTTGATGATGCACCTCAGGCTCTGACATTTCCGTGGATATCCCTTGCTCGTCGCAAACCTTTTGGAACTCCCCATCAAGGAATTCTCCACCATTGTCCGAACGGCACACCTTGATTGTCTTCCGGCGGTCGAATCTGCGGTTCACAATGTGCATGTAAGTCTGGAAGTTCTTGGCTGCGTCACTCTTGTGCTTGAGGAAATATACTGACGTGTGCCCCATCCATTTCAGTGCGAGGTAATACCGGTTTCCATTGTAGCTGCGCTGAAAGGGGTCGGCCAGATCTCCGTGACAAACTTCGTCCTGAGCGTCAGGGGAACGCGTGGCTGCTCGTGGCGCTGGTGCCTTAGTGATCTTGCTTCTGACACAAATCTCGCACGTGCTCCGTGGAGTAGTCGATCCAATGATCTTCATTCCTTTAACGGCTCCGGATCTTGCCAGCTCACCAACTGCTCGATACTTGAGGTGGTTAAGTCTTTGGTGCCAACCTTCGATCGAATTTGGACGTAATGCTGTCAGGGCTAGCTTAGGTGGAATCTTCAGAGTGTATACGCCGCGCGTCATGTCTCCTCATAGGACAGGGTTGCCGTACACTAGACGCTCCTTGTCGGTGAATTCCACTTTCTTTCCGCTGTCTATCAGCTGCTTCACCGAGATTAATGTGTGACTGAAACCGGGTGCGTAGACGACGTTGTCCAATACGACGTTGTTGACTCTGTCGAGTTTCATTTTTCCTCGTTGCCTGCCTGTTATCAAGTTGCCATTGGCCAGTTCGACTGCGTACGTCTTGCACGCTTGAATGTCAAAAAGTTTGGATGGGTCGCCTGTGATGTGGTAAGTTGATCCTGAATCGATTATCGGGGCACTACCGGCAATTCCCGGGTCATGAACATGACGTGGGATCTCCAGCAGTTCCCGCGATCTCTAGGCTTTCTCACTGGTGTCAGAGGATCCTCCCTTGTCTTCATCCTCGGAGCTTGACAATCGATCCGTAGCTTAGTTGCTTGTGGCAGTTGTGATGCTGCTCGGGCCGCTCCGTGTTGCCGGCGGATGTAGGTGTTATCGTAGCCCGTCGTGTGACCGTACTCCCCGCACTCTCCGCAGCGAGCCTTGGAGTAGTCTTTGCGCACGCTCTTCCCCGGCTTTGCTGTATGACTGTGCTTTCCCACTTTGGATGGACGGTTTCCTGGTGAGTGTGACTCAGTATTCCTGCGTTTGCTAGGCATGAACGTTTGTGTGTTCCGTGGAGGCAGAACACCTTGGTGTTTCGCCAGCGTGCAAAGGCGGCGAATGGCGTGGTCCATTTCATGTAGCGGTTTAGAAGTATCTTCTCTGATGATCATCCGCAGGGCGTCCGTGTCACCCGTTTAGTATTGATGATTTGCTTTTGTTTGTCACTGAAAGGAATGGCTTTTTGAATAAAAAGTACTTTGTATAGAAAAAAGTGCGCATTGGTTTCGGACCACTTTTGATCTTTTTTTATTATGGTGGGCCACAAGCTATGAGCAAGAACTTTTTTCAGGAAAAATGCTTTATGACGTTTTCTCGTCAAAAAGCACCTTTTCTTTGTTTTTCACTGCAAGCTCAAGTTCTTCCGAGTCGGCATGGTGGACGCGGACGTGTACTTTGGTGATGACTTCGGCCAGAAGATCGACCTCACGGTGCGCATCCGCGAGATCCTGCGCAACTATCCCGGTACGCAGTCGCTGGGCAACGGGGGAGCGCATTTCTAACCCTGATATTTCTCCTGATGGGTTGACGTCTATTGCTTCTTGCAGAGGGCACGTCCATCTTCAAGGAAATGGTGCAGAATGCCGACGATGCTGGCGCCACGGAGGTGAACCTGTGTCTGGATTATCGCCAGCACGCGGCGACGGGCCTCGCATACGAAAAGCTGGCATCCTTCCAAGGTCAGTGAAGACTACGTTTGTCTTCCAGTCTAATTAGTACTAACTATCGCTGTGATGCTTTTGGCTGTCACTGCGCTCCAGGTCCGTCGTTGCTGGTTCATAACAACGCCACGTTCAGTGATGCCGACTTTCAGTCGATTCAGGTAGAGCAGGGTAGATTCATTGCTGGGGTAAAGGGCTGTAGAACACTGATTGGTGCTTGTCACTAAATGGGATGTGTAGCGCATCGGAGACTCGCTAAAGAAGGACAACTCGAAAGGGTGGAAGACTGGACGCTTTGGCGTCGGCTTTAACTCTGGTACAATAATTTGTATTCCGTGGATATGCTTTTTACAACAGAAGGGTCAACATTTAAACGTTTTGGTGTTTCTCGTTTGCTTCGACGCAGTGTATCATGTCACTGATCTTCCTGCGTTCGTTAGCGGTTCGCAGTTGGTCTTCTTTGACCCACAGGTTTGTAAAATACATTGCTTAAGACTTGTTAGAGAGCTACAGGGGCTGACAAGCAGTTATGCATCGCGTTTTGGTTGTCACGATAGGCTTGCCACTTACCCAACGTCAACCCGAGTAACCCAGGGAAGATGATCGACTATATCGCACATCCCAACCTGGTGAGCAACTTTCCGGATCAAATCTCTCCGTTCCGATGCTTTGGATGCAACTTTTCGGAACCCTTTTCGGTAAGTTACGATGCCTCACTTCCTCGCCCACTTCATTTCATGGTAATTAACGTTTCTTACTTACTTACTCGCTCAAGGGAACTATTTTTCGCCTTGCACTTCGGACAGAAGAGCAAGCGCAGCGAAGCAAGCTCTCGAATCGTGCTCAAACGCCTGCAAAAATGGCAGAAATGCTGAAGGAATTTGCTGACAGCTTGCCGACCGTGTTGCTTTTCTTACGCAATGTATGCAAGATATCGATATGGGAATGGAGAGCTGGAGAAGATACCCCAACTGTTCTGCACGAAGCGTCGATCAGCAATATGACGTCGGAGATCAAAGCAATGCGCTCGCTGAAGCATACAAGTCTGAGCTCGAATCATCAACCCGCCACTCAGCGATTCTCAACTGATGGTATGCAGTACTTGCTGATACATTTGGTCTGTCCGCTGGACTTCTCTAATTATTCGTTGCATGTACAGGAATCGTTTGCGACTATCCGTTGAATATCGAAGCTCGGCATTGCACCGCAGGTTTGACGAAGAAATTTGAGTACTTGATCATGAATCAGCTTGGTGGTGGAGAATGCTCCAAGATAGCATGCGATCCAGCGAATGCGAGTCAGCGTCTAGTCCCGTGGGGCGGTGTAGCTGTGTCAACGACTGCTGATTCCGCAAATACTGCTACGTCTGGCTTGGCTTTTTGTTTCTTGCCGCTGCCGACCCATACGTATTTACCTGTGCATGTAAGCATTCACTGCCTGGAAACGTGTAAACCTGCTAACCAATGTTGATTTTGTTTCTACTATGCTCATCAGGTGAACGGATACTTCGAACTCTCGTCTAACCGTCGTGACATTTGGTTTGGTGAGGGTCTAAGTGGGGACGGTTTGCTTCGTGCACAGTGGAATATTGCCTTGCTCCGCGATGTGATTGCGCCATGTTATGTTCGAGCTATATTACACCTGGCTAACAATCAAGTTATGGAGCCAAGGCAACACGTCCAGCTACTACCACAAGCTCTCCCGCCAGCGCCCTGGGACTCTCTCACGTACGCGTTTTTCTCGTTGGTTCGCAATAAACCGTGTTTGTACAGTGAAGTTGGAGGTGGACGCTGGGTGTCTCCTTCGGAGAGTATGGTGATTCGCAGCAGCTACTTGAATTCGAAGCATCTGGAGCAACTGTTAATTGATGACGGTTTTCCTGTTGTCCGGAACTTGGCCGAAGATCTTGAGCGTGTACTGGTAAAAACGGGAACGGTTCCGTCGTACGTTGAACCGCAAACTGTACGAGAGGCATACAAAAGCAAGCATTCAAGTCATGCGGATGATCAAGGCGCTATCAAGTGCTTGTTAAGCTTTATGCTGAGTGACTTGGAGCCCAGCCGCTTAAATACGCTTGTCGGTGTCAACTTTCTCCCGGTGGCAGATGGAACACTTCGAGTGTTTGAAAATCGCTCTAAAGTTGTTCCTAATGAGCTTGAGTACCTGTGTTCCATGGGATTTACGCGACAGCATGCAGTGTTCGCGCTAGCGGTGGCAGGGGACAATGGAGTGGAAGTGGCGCTCAATTGGTTGCTGCAGAATCCGAATCCATCGATTGTAAGTGGAGAAGGAGCCAATATCACATTATACATCCCAAACCGCGAGGAATTGGAATTACTGGAGAAAGCACGTGGTCATTTAATGCATATCGACGCTATTGGTGCAGATGAACTAAAGCTGCTGTCCACGGTTCAGGCGCAAAAGCAGCTTAACGTGCAAAAACTGGATTTTCAAGGCTTTGAAGATATGCTGGCAGTGGTATTGCCTGCTGCGTGGTTTGGAAAGCTGGTGGTTCCGTGGAGCGGAACAGGTGAACGTGATGAACCAAATGAGGAATGGTTTCGGCATCTCTGGAATTACATTGGCAAGAGCAAGCACCTATCCTCATTTAATGATAAGTGGCCAATTGTGCCAACATCTTCACACAAACTGGCGCAGTTGAGTGCTTCAGCAGGTGTGCTGAGTGCCGAGCTTATTCCTGAAGGTTGCCTGGAGTGCTTGGAAAAGATACAAGTACGGCTTCTTCTTCCAAACCTGTTTGCATCTTTCCAGCCGAACCCGGAGGTATGGCAGTATATTCAGCAGCCAACACCTGCCGGTGTGCTGTCGTGCATTGGAGTGGCCTTAGGCGCAGGAGGCTTGACGTTACCAGCTCAGGCGAAGGCATTATTCGAACGCACCGAGAAGTCTGACAGGGAGCACTTGCTTAAGTTTTTAATGTCTGGAGATATCGAAGATATTGGCGCGAGCCACAAGCAAATCTGCTGCAAGTTGCCGATATTTCCAGGGTTTCGGACGATTCCCCGTATTGAAGAGCGAGGTACTCAGTGGATGAACAGTGAAGAAGAGATTGATAGCTTGGGCAGTGGATTTTCTCCTGTGTTCGTGTCACTGGCGGAGATCGAGGAGCACCATCACGAATCTTTGCTATGCGTGGGCATTGCTCCGAAATTTCTCGATGACAACTTCGTTTTTGTGAAAGAAGGCGACGCAGTACTGGCGGAATTTCTGGCACACCTTGGTGCTCGACGGATCTCTAAAGTCGAGCTTTTTGCAAAGCACCTGATTCCGCGTTTCAATCGCATCAAGCCCGATGCTCGCGTAAAATTTGTGTACCAGCTGCTGCTAGAACTATCTTCCTTGCTAGCGCAAGATCACGACGGTATTCTGTCAAGTATTCTCGAGACTGCAGCGATTTTCCCGACAATGACAGGAGACCTGAAATGCATTGACGACTTGTATGACCCAGAAATCGACGAGTTCATGGACATCATGGATGACTCGTTCTTCCCAGCGCTTGATCTTCAAGATCCCCAGCCTCTTTCTGCGCTGCGATCTATTGGACTACAGCGTACGTTATCCCGACGATCCATTTTGTCTCTAGCGGTGTCTTTGGAGAACGACCAAATGAAGATCACAGCCGCCAGCGCTGAGCTGAAAGACGACGCTGAACTGGAGGCTACGTGTGAGAAGTTGCGCACCCGTTCCGTCAAATTCTTTCAGTACGTCGACATACACATGGAACAGCTAGTAACTCCTACATCACTCCAGCGGAAACCGCAGAATCATGCAAAGAGAAGCAAAAAGAGCAAGGGAATGCGCTTTTTACGAAATTTCATAGGTGACGATCGTTTACGCGGACTTGACTCGCTCCATGACGACAACGTACCAACTGCAGAAGAATTGGAGGGGCAGGCGATGGAGAGAGCTGAGATTGAAGACTTTAAAGCGAAGTTAGCGATTATCGTGTGGATCCCAGTGTATGAGGAAAAACCACACCCCGCAGCACCGTGGTACAAACAAGGGGAGCGAATTATCGTCGCATCGTCGCAGCAATCCCGGCCGACAAAACAATTGTGGCTTTGTTCATCTCAATTTCACATCATTAAGTGCTCGGTGCATTCAGAAGTCTTACGAGACGTGCTGGGGTGGGATAAACTTGTACCAGTTGAGACGATCGCTGCTCAGCTAAAGAAGATCTCGCTACTATTCGACGCCCAGCGAGTGCAGGGTTGTGGCGAGCTGAAATCTGGTGCTGACAATGACACGCACGTGATTTGGTCTGCGGTGTACAACATATACCAGGTACTATCGGTGTTTTTTGAGACTGAGCTGGGGGGGCGCCGGAGCCAGGTGCTAGCAGTTTTGTCTGGAAACGGCAAGTACGTATGGGTTGGTGACCGCTTTGTGTCGGCAAACCACGTGGCCAACGTTGCTGTTGTGAACGCTGAACCGTATTTGTACACGGTTCCAAATGAGCTGCTTCATTTCCGACCCTTTTTACGAGCGATTGGTGTCCGAGAAAGGTTTGCACTGGCAGATTACGTTCACGTTCTTGGATCTATGTACAAGGACTGCTCAGCTGGGGTAACGTCAGAAGTAGGGAACACTAAGGCTGCCCCCCTCTCGGGTGATAGACTGACGACAGCGATCGGATTGATTCAATTGATTAGCGACACGCTCCAGCATCACTCTGATTATGAGTTGTTCGCTCCTGATCGAGATGGAGTTCTGGAATTCGCAGCAAGTTTGACGTATGATGATGCTCCCTGGCTGGATGAACATGATTACGAGACCTCTTCAGGGTCCATTCGATTTATTCACCCCAAAATCTCCAATGAAGTCGCTGCAAAAATTGGATCTCGGTCCTTACGCAACCAGTTGTTGAATGAGAGCGGCCACGAAGCCATGTCTTTCGGGGATGTCGAGGCTTTTGGTCAGACAGAAGCGCTGACAAAGCGAATTGCGCACATCCTGGAGCAGTACCCCGATGGACCAAATATCATCAGTGAGCTCATTCAAAACGCAGATGATGCCGGAGCTACTCGCGTCGCTGTGTTGTACAACAACTGCACGTACGGGACTTCTTCGTTGTTAAGCCCAGCTATGGCGAAGTGGCAGGGACCAGCACTCTATTGCGTACGTTTTTCCTTTTCTGTATCTGCAACATTTTCAATCGTTTGACCATGCCGTGTGTGTGTGTGTGTGTGTGTGTGTGTGTGTGTGTTTGCAGTATAACGATGCAGAGTTCAGCGATGGAGATTTTATTAACCTTGCACGCATAGGTCAGGCCAGCAAGCTGCAACGGGCCGCTACGACAGGACGGTTTGGACTTGGATTTAACTCGGTGTACCATTTTACAGACCTGCCTTCGATTGTTTCAGCCAAGTCTATTGGTGCGTCACTTACTGTTGCTTTAATAAGGGGGTCTGTGGTGATTTACTAATGATTTTAATGTATTCGTTTCATGCAGTGATGTTTGACCCTCATGCTACCCACCTGCCCGGCATATCAGCTGTGAACCCTGGAATCAAGATTCGTTTCGCAAACGCCAACATCGTGAAGCAATTCCCGGACCAATTTGCGCCATTCAAGGGTGTGTTTGGATGCGACCTAGAGCACCATTACAAGGGTACGTTATTCCGCTTTCCGCTCCGTGATAGTACACTCGCAGAAAGCAGCGAAATCAAACGTCGAGGCTACTCGCACCGCGAAATTGTGGAGTTGTTCAAAAGTTTCCAGGCGTCGATTATTGACACATTGTTGTTCCTGCGCAACGTCCGCAAGGTGGAAGTTTACTTCCAACCAGAGATCGACCAATCACCTGTACTTTTGTATGATGCAGAAGTGCCCGAAGAAGATCGCGGCGAATCATGGCGAGAAATCGATCGATTTATGAGGAATACTGAAAGCACCTCTGGTACGACGGAGTTGTCCGCTAAGAGAGAGTTCTATGCCCGCTTGCGCTCCACGCCGACACAAGAGCTTCCCTCTGTGAGTCAGGTGCTCCACATTCGACGACGACAACAAAAGGAACTTCAAGACTCGTTCCACCGCTTTGGTACAGTGACATCCCACCAAGAATCAGAGGTGGAAATGGATCATCGGATGGAGGAGACTACTGAGAAATACTTGGTATGCAACCAAATTGGTGGGGGGAAGGCACGCGACATGGCTTGTGCTGCTGAAAACGAGTCTTTAAAGCTCATTCCGTGGGTGGGCATTGCCAGTCGAATTGACGAAGAGCCGATGGAAGGTCGTGCATTCTGCTTTTTACCCCTTCCTGTTCGCGTTGGGTTACCTGTCCACGTTAATGGCTACTTTGAATTGTCCTCGAATCGACGTGACATTTGGACTGGAGATGATATGAGTGGTGATGGAAAATTGCGGTCAGAATGGAACGCAAATCTGTTGGTGGATGCAGTCGCACCCGCGTACTTAGCCTTCCTACTGGAAGCGAAAGCTATGAGTCAAGGGGATTTCTCTCAGTATTTGCCGTTTTTTCCGACGAATCTCCCTGCCAGTCCCTGGGACAGCGTTGTGCTCGAACTTTTTCGCATTATGAAGAACCAACCGATGTTCTTCGCGTCACCAAGCCAAGTGATGAGTAATACACTCGTGGAAGCCCCCAGGAGATCTGTCGCTCCAAGTTCTTGTGTCTTGGTAGATGACAGTCTGACCGACTGGGAAACACTTGAAGCTGCACTGGGTACCGTGTCACTAGCGACCGTGCATTTACCCGTGGCTCTGCGCAACTTGTTGATCCAGCTGAATGCTGTTCATGGAGCAATGACACCTGGCTTTTTCCGGCAACTGACGCGAACGGGAGATTTTTTATCTGTCTTGAATCAGGACGGTCTCAAACGGGTTGTTCAGTTCTGCATGTCGGATTGCCTGGGCCCTTCAAACCTCCTTGCGGCTCAAGCTCTTAACCAATTACCACTGCTGCCCCTAAAAAACGGGAAATTTGAAAGACTTTGCTTCACGGACACGAACGATGACACGGATTCAAGTAGGAAGCAGCAGCTGACCTTCTTCTTTGGAAATGCGATAGAAGAAGAGCTCCTGGCAGACTTTCAGCATCGTGTGGTGCGTGGAGAGTTTAAGGAGTTGTTTGATCAATTGCCTGCTGTGTACGAGAACTCAAATCTTGGTGTGGTGAGCCTCGAAACCATACTGGAGAGTTTCTTGCCCCACGTATTGGGTCGTTGCTGGAGCAAAATTCAGAAGGATATGTTTGCTCTGACATCGACATCAGCAATGGATGAAACGCAAGCCAAAAAGGACTGGATCCGCTTACTGTGGACGTATGCGGAGACTCAGTTACAGACACTTGAACAACTACCCCAAAGTTTCATGAAGTGGCCGTTGATTCCCATCGTTTGCGACGAAGGAAACCGATGGGTTTGCTTATCTGCAAGCATCAGTCTCGTTTTTCCTCCTTCGGAATCATCTCCGCTGTCGCCGGAACTACTCTCTCAACTTCAGCATGTATTGGCGAAAGTTGGCGTTCATATTGTGGATATGTCGTACGTGAACGGTGAGAGGAGCAAGCAGTGGTTGTTGGCACGCAAATATACCCATAAGTTGACTTCGAATGGACTTCTAGCAGCTTTAAGCCGTCACCAGTTCCAACACAACAGACAAAGTTTCGACGACATTTTCGCTGCAACAACGGCGACTGAGCGGCAGGTGCTGTGTGACTTCTTCGCTCAGAACACATTTGACACCGTGTCAAACGACTTGCAGCCAATTCTATTCGAACTCCCCATATTTCCTGTGTACAGGAACTCTGTTTTCACCGCAGCAAGTGCTCAAGACAACAACAGTGCGCAGTTCCTGAGCTTGAGGCGAGGGGGGTACTTACCTGATACAAATGCGGATAGCAGAATTCTTGATGACTCCTTTTTCCATGCTGAGAAGGAGTCGTTGAGGAGGTTTCTTCGCGACTGCGGGATCGATGAATGGACCGACACGAGGATCTTGCTGGACTATGTTTTCCCTCGGTTGGATGAACTGGAAAAACGAGATGGAGATTTGGTCGATTCCGTAATTGTTGGTGCACTGGAGACACTTTCGTATCACCAGCGAAACGACTCGCGATTTCGCGATGTTATTGCAACGCAAGCTGTCATTCCATCCAGGAAGCGAGTTTTTCGTGAAGTCCGTCAGCTTCACGATCCAAGTGTGAGCGAGCTGAGTGACCTAGTTGGAGAGAACAGTCTTCCAGCTCAAGCATTCTCAACTCCATTGATGGTTCAGATTCTGCGGTCGCTAGGCCTTCGTACTGGTTTATCCTGCCATGCCGTGCTGGAAAGTGCACGTTCCATTGAGGCGATGTATGGAGAAAGCAGTGACGATTCTGCCAACCAGGCGTGCGTCAAGGCTCACAGCTTGCTATCGATTGTCAACAAACATTTTGATGCGATGATGTCGGAGACAACTTCAAATGATTCCATCGCTGAGCAGGAAGAAAACAGCGAAAGACGAGCAATACTGGACATTGTGGCGGAATTGAAAGACGTTAAATGGTTACCTGTTCGACTAGAATCACCCGACCCCGCGATGCCATGGAAAAGGTCAACCGGCAGTGTCGATCATCGACCCACTCTGTCAAATGCATCGAAGATACGCCCACTAAAAGATGCGGTACGTACTGTTGTGTTATTTGATCTGATTGGGAGAGGTCGACTAATCTGTGTGTATTTTGCTTCTCATTCATGTGTCTCTTAGTGGCTTTGTTCGTCTTCAATGGATATTCTGGATGGCGAGCTTACGTCAGAAGAACTCATCGGTGCGTTCGGGTGGAATGAACAAGTCGATTCTTTCGTGATTGCAAAGCAGCTTGAAGCCATCGCGTTCCAATGGGAAGAATACTGCCGCAAGAAGGATGCTGAAGCGTCTTCCACTTTGCCCAGCTGGCGCTTTCCATTATCAGAAGTCCACCTGATGTATGAGGAGCTGGAAAGCTGTAGACTCGCAGACGAAGAAGCTTGGAAAACGTCGCCCGTGTATCGCAAATTGGCGAATGCTTTTTGGATCTGGACTGGCAGGGGGTTTGCATATCCTTGCCAAATTGCTGTGGAGGCTGACTCTGCCTTGGAGCCTCTGTTGTACTCCTGTCCGAGCGAGCATATTATCCCGCGGTCGCTCCTTGCTTCCTTTGGGCTGAAGAACTATTTCGATACAGTCGATTACTTAGAGGCGATCATGAGACTACCACGAAACATAGTTTTGCATGATAAGCAAGTCGCGGCATGTCTGAAAATCTACGAAACTGTCGCGGACGACACGTCGTCATTGGAGTCAGCACTGGGCTCGTTCGTATCACAGGAAATGGTGTTGCTGGATCAGTCGAATCGTCTTGTTTCTGCCGCGCAATTGACCTTTGACGACATGGAATGGAACGACTCACGAGAAGTTCGACGGGGAGCAACGTTTGTATCAAATAAAGTCCCTAAAACTGTAGCGGGACTGTTGGGTGCTGCTTCGTTGCATTCCACACTGGCCCAGACATCAGTGACTAGTCGGCGTGTTGTGTGTCCGCCAGTTGATGCCTTAAAGAGCGTGTTGCCGCTTCGATCAGAATGGCTCCACACACTCCTTTGGGAAACGATCCTTGCCACAGAGCGATTTGGAGGCTCGCAAGTGGACTTTTTCCTGGATAGCCGACATCACTCGTCGCAGCGTGTGATCCAGCCGTCTCTGCAACCGCTTCAAGATGAAGCACTGTGCATTCACATCCACGGCCTGGTGCTGAGCGAGAACGATATTAACAACCTGTTCCAAGGAGAGTCATCACGCGCGGGGCTTCTTTGCGGCTTTACTGTGTCAGACTGCATGCAAATTCTCAGTGGTGAGGGGTTTTACGTGCTGGATCCGACTGGTTGCTATCTGTCCTCATCTGCTGGGACAACGACATCATCAGCGCCAGCCTCAGGTCGGATAACAAGTGTCGGTCGACGGTATGAAGTGCTAAGCCAAGATTTTGTACGATACCCAGACCAGCTATTACCGTTTACTACGCTGCCTTCGTGTCCAAGTAACGTGTCGCAAGGGACGCAGAGTACGTTAATTCGGTTCCCCTGGCGCAAGTCTGCATCAGCTGTGTCGGCCTATGTGCTGGATACAAAGGAAGTAGACAAACTGGTTGCATTCTTGAAATCGCAACTGTACCATACGCTGATATTTACGGAGTGCGTCCACCGTATTTCGCTGTGGAGTGTGGGGAAGGAATCCGAGTTTGCATCTCATTGCCATGGTGAGGTATACTTAGAAGCACCTGAACGTACGATTCGAAAACGCAACATAACACGGCAAAACCAGGAGTGGAAGAAGAGATTCTCACTCCAGAGCTTCTTCAAGACTCCACAGATTCCTGAAAACCAAATGGAGTTCGTGGTCAACCTTGAGTTAGAGAATCGGCAGCACCGCGATACTTGGTTGTTCGCAGACAACATTGGATGGGGGAGAAGCCGCGATTTGGCATGCACCCCAGTTCATGAAATGCTTCACTCGTTGCCGTACGTGAGTGTAGCGTGTCATATTTTTCGCGATGGTAAGCCAGCTCCTCGACTTCGGGGTCGTGTGTACAAGATCTTGGACACGCACCAAAAGGTGGGGCTACCCGTCCACATTAATGGTTGCTTCAAGAAGACCATTAAGGACAAGCAACTGGTGTTGGCTGCTCCGAACCAAGCGGGTCGAGAAGGCGATTCTGGTGGCGCAAGCGGCAGCGAGTTACAGGTCGCAGCTGGATGGAACCGCATTCTATTAGAAGATGGTGCCTCGGACGCGTATGCAAAGCTTCTTATGGTTGCAAAGCGGCGCTACGAAAGTTCTTTCCCCAGGGCGCTTTACAAAATCTGGCCGACATTACAACAGGTAAGGCTGAGGGTTTTAGAGTCGCTGCATCTTGCTATTGTACTAACGTGTTGATTTCTCTTAGCAGCGAGGTGATAAAGAACTCGGCGCTCTCGTACAGGCGCATACGTACCATTCCGTTGCTACACGAGAGTTGTTCTTATGCACTGACGGCGTCTTCCGTGCGCTGAGTAGCGGCTATCAACTTGATTTGGGCGGCATGAATATTCAGGTACACTAAGCTTAACCTGTCGAATTGACTCTGTATAGTGCTAATGAACTCCTATGATCACGTGCACGTGCAGGTGGCCTCCTTTGCTCAGCTGCATTTTCCAGCGTTCAACATACCGGCCAGAATTCTGCAAGATTGCTCTCGCCTCTTGCCGTCACGGATTTACTCGGTCACTCCAAGAGTTATGCGTCGCTTTTTGAGAAGTGTGAGCAGCTCGGAGGTCCTCTCCGACGTCTGCTTATCTCTGCTCGAGTATTGCCTGAGTGATTTGCCATTTCCGTTGCCAAGTGAAGCGGATCCTATATGGACCGAATTCCATGGCCTATCGCTGCTGCCACTAGAAGATGGAAGCATTGGTGTGCTTCGAGTGAATCAACGGCGAACGAGCTACATTCTCGCGTCGTTCAACCAAATCGAGTTGCTCCGGCCACTTGGGAATATGTTTGTGTCTCTTGCGGCGTTCCAAAGACTGCACAAGTATTTCTCGGAGACTCGGTTCACGTCCATTTTCGGGCTTACTTCTTTTTCCATCAAGACTCTGGCAGATAATATTGAGCGAGTATTACCCTCGTCCTGGAAGAACCGAGCAGTTGTTGACTGGGATCCAAGTTCGCCGGTTGAGATTGATCAGTTGTGGCTTTACCGCTTCTGGCAAGTAGTGCACTTCGAGCGTCGATCTTTGGGATATTTTGCGAACTGGCCTTTAATCCCGGTGAAGGGTTCACGACTGATTTCTTGCGCTAAAATGGATATGGCAGTATGCGTTTGGGACGGCTCAGCCGACGACGAGGTAGCTGCAAAAGTTGCAGAGGCATTTCTGGCTTCTACTACGGAGCAAGACAAGAAGATGGCTGGCATGGAAGCTGAACGCAAGCGGTTGATGGAGCTAAGCTCTGAAAAGCTCAAAAAGGAGGATGAACTAGCTGATGAAAGTTCGGATGACGAAGAAAGGGGAGAAGTGGATGACGATGAAGACGTTGCAAGTGACAATGACAGTGTATCCGCTTCGGATGAAGGCGATCTTACTGTCGAGGTGGAAGATATTTCATCATCAACGCAGGGCGAAGAACGTAACTCGAACACAGAAAGCGTTGTGGAAAGCGGAAATTCTTCCGGAGAAACACCTTTATCGCCCGGTTCTTTAGTAGTGGCACTAGAGGACATCAGCAATGATGAAGAAGACGATGAAAGTGGTGGCATTAGCGAAGGTTTCGCAGTCCCCGTGTATCCGGTCGAGGATGAATCACACGAGTTCTGCAGTCGCGAGACGCTTCATAACATTCTGTTGGAACTAAATGTGTCGATGATGGAGTTAGCGTATCTTGGAGGTCAGGAGCGCGATATCGTTCCACGATCCGCTGAAGTGGGTTTGGCCGTTCTGGACGGAGTTTTCGCCTCAGCTTGGGAAGAACTTGCGTGGGAGGATTTAACTGAACCATGTGCAGTGCTTATTGCCGAGTTTTTCGCGCACAACGGCGAGACCAACGGAGGCTACAACCGCGCCCAGCTGGAAAAGCTCAAACAACTACCAATATTCGTGAATATTTGCGACGTACCCTGTGCGATTCACGGTGGACAAGATTTCTTTTTAATCCCGACGGAACTGAACTTGACGGACATTCCGTTGCCTCCTGATGCCCAGCAGTGCTTTCTCAAGAGTAATCCACGCCTAAATGCGTTCTACAAGGAGCTTGGCGTGGATGAAATGAGTGACAGCAAGCTCCTGATCTATATTCTTCCAATGTTTAATGGACTGCTCGAGTCCCAGCGTGACCAGGTGATGCACATTCTTCTTCAGAAGTGGCAATCACTCCGCGGTAATGCCGAATTGACGACTCTACTCAAGACATCGGCTCTATTCCGCGACGATGAAAGTGAAGGCGCAAGCTATCACCCAGCAAGTGCGTACTGCGACCCTCGAAACAAGGTGCTCGCCACAATTTATGCCGATGTTCGCGGACAATTTCCAGCGCAACGCTATCGAACGCCAGAGTGGCTGGATCTGATGGGTGAGATTGGTCTACAAACCGAAGTTACCGTCGAGATATTTGTGGAGTGTGCGCTACGCATCGACGGACAGTTCTCGGGTAAACAAGCATTGGCGCCTGAAGACGAGCATCTCATTACGACATTGCACGAGTTTTTCGTTCAGAATTTTGACAAGTTTGACCGATCTCGGTCATTTTTCGATAGAATAACGCCGCTGTCGTTCGTCCCGGCGGTTGTGTATGAAAACGAATTGGAGTCTTCGAATGGAGCTGCAGTCGATCGTCAGAAGCGTGAAGGACAGTTTACGTCTCGCTCGGTAGTCCGCAAGTACGCTGATTGTGCTACTTCAGATGACCAGGCGCTAGTCTACTCTACTATGCCGATTCTGGCAAACGTAGCGCTACCACCACGCGTACTTTACAGTCGTCTGGGGATAAAATCTCCACCTCCTCAAGATCAAGTCGTAAAGCACCTGTTGACCATTACGAATGGCGATCGTGCCATGTCGTCCCGGTCACTAGATTGGCAGTTCTTTTTGCCTATGGTCGAGGTGTTCCAAGCAATTTTCAAGTTTCTGCAGGAGAACTGGGTTGAACTGGGACCAGAAACCCAGAAACGCCTCGCGAACGCGGCAGTCATCCCAGTTGGTTCGACTCTGGTGAAGGGCTCTCGTCTATTCATTCGTTTGGGCGAGAATCTGGCACCGCTGATGTTTGAAGTGCCTCGAGTATTTGGTGCGTACGACACGCTATTCGGATACATGGGCTCGAAAGAAGCCCCTGAAGTGAGCGATTACATCCAGCTGCTACGCGACCTGAAGGATGAATGCTGTGGTCACTCTCTCAACTTGAATGAACTGGTCGCAGCTGCTCGTGCCATCGATCTTCTCGTCGCTGCAATGGCCGAATCTAACTATCGCCTTTCGCGCGAGGAGAAGAACAGCATCTTTCTTCCGTCGGGTACAGCAGTTATGCAGTCGATGTTGGTGATGGCATTTAACGACTCTGCATCACTGTGTTCAAGTGTTGATCTTACGGAGCTCCATGTGGTTCACCCTCGTATTAGCACAAGGTGCTGTAAGATGCTGGAAGTACCAGGAATTACCAGTATTGTAACGGAAGAGTTAGATGGTGGCGAGAATCCGACTGAACTGCTGGCTAGTGACGATATCGCGCACTTTAACAGCGTGTTGGCCTCGCAGCAATTCGCTGACGGTTTGCGTAAAATCATCACGGCGCAACAGCAGAAGGCATCGTCGTACGATGCGTTTGGATTTATCCCCGACTTTGAAGACCTCAACCAACGGATCATGAATTTGGCGAAGTACGAAGTGAAATGCGTGGCGGAGCTGCACTCGCGCTTCATTGCCAAGCTGGGTTTCCCTGCTCGTAGAGTTGACGTGACCAAGACCGAGCGCCAGAGCAGTTTGTCGTTCTTGGACCAGACGAGAAGAATAATTTACATTACAAAGCGTACACTCGAGGCGCGATCTGAGAAGGGAATGCGTGTGAGTCATTTGGTCGCTCGATGCATCAACCAGCTCCTTGGGGGAGTGCTGCAGGACTGCTCCGTGCTAGAGTCCATCTTGACATGCGATGAGATGGAGATCCCTGACGTCCTTCAGCAGCTTGACATCTACGAAGACCCCGTATTGATCGTTGAAAAGCTTCGTGGAGTGCTGGGACAGCCTTTGTGCGACTCTGACTGTGCGAATGTGGAGCTGGCGCCATTGCGCTCTTGTCTGCCTGGAGAGCTCATCGCGGTAGAAGATGAAAACGGAACGTTGTGTTACGGCAAGATTTTAAGGGGAGAACCCAGTGACATACCGGGAGTAAGCCGATACGACGTGAAGGTGAGTAGTTCGTCTACACGATGGATGCTAGCCACGCAATTGCACTTCTTCCGCTCCGCTCGGGTGGGAACCAGTGGCAGCAGTGCTGGTGTACAGACTGGAAGAATGGTTGAGAACCATACAACCAACCACTTGGAGAACGTAGCGTTACCTGCATCGGTCGTAGCGATTGCTCCAGAAACACAAGGCAGCGAAATTGTGCCCGGATTTTCAAGCGTCAATGCACCCGCAGCGGTGGTGTCGACTGCGAACGTTTTGTCGGCTGTGAACGATTTGCTGTCACGCCTGAACGTGACGTTGGATACGAGCGTCGAGGACCTGATGGCTGAGAACCTTCGACTGCAGCGCCATCTGGAGGTGGCCGAAGCTGGTCGTCGTGCGGCGGCTGCGCAGATCGACTCAGTGATCCGTGAGAAGAAGGAAGTGCAAGACTCGCTTGTGTGTGCAGTGTGTCTGGAGAACCAGGTGAACCGCGTGTTGATTCCGTGTGGACACATCTACTGCGCGTCTTGCGTTCAGCAACTACCGCGACCTTCGTGCCCGATCTGCCGTCAGAACATCGTCTCCAGCTCTGCTTTCCACGTCCCATCCTAGAACGCCCTGACGGTTGAACTACTTCGTGTGTCTCTGCTAATCAACTGAGCTGGAGGAAGTTGACGATGACGCATTTCGAACAATATTAGTGACTTCCAGAAGGACCGTCAAATGAAAACTCTTTTTTCTTGCTTCGAGATGTATGATAATACAGGTGCGTTTGTAGAATTTTGCTCTCTCTTTTGCATACGTAAGTACTCGAGTGGTACATGCATACAAGGCTTCTACAGAAACTAAAACAGAAGGCCGCCTCCATGATCACCCAAATTTCCTTATTGCGTCTGAATGGACATGTGCTCTAGCCCAAGGATCACAGATTGATCGGAGCCGCGTATACTATACATCAAGCGATGACAGAACTAGCAACAAGAACCCTGCTTGATAAACCCCTCTTGCGAGTTGTAATTCTTAACTCTAGATTGAGGAAAGAACTGAACCAAGAAGCTTCACGCTTCTTCTTGAATTTCTACATCAAATGCTCGACAATCTATTTGCGACCTTATGGGAAAACCCAGCCGTCAAGTACCCTCCGTCCAGTGCTCTTACAATAAAATAAAAAATTGTTCTGGGCTCTCGTCTTCATGTATATATATAGACTTCAAAACGAAATGGAATGCCACTTTCATCATCATCATTTTACTATTTCAAAGCGGCGCTACGAAAGCGCTGTCGGAGGACTCTCGAATGCCAGTTTTTTTACCCGGGGAGTCTTACTATCGATGTTTAATGCCGGCTCTGTGTAAAATGACACACGCTACGTATTGAGCATGATGTTGGTTTACCAGTAAACACCAAAAACTTTCACACTCTGTCCAAACCAGCCCTTTTTCCTTCTTCTTTGTTGACCAAAGACGAAAGCAAAAAAAAAGCTCCATTTTGGAGAGAAGCCATTCGCACTTACCTAAATTCACATAGCATTTTTTTTCACGCAACACGCTTGGCCACCACGGGCTAGGACTACAACTTCAGGAGTGTCAGTGTACAGGATACATCTGCACTTGTCGAGGATTCGTCTAATATCATTGCCTGAACCAGCGTGTTCCACCATGTTGTTCCTTTGTGGGAGAATTCACCACCTGCGACGAGATACCTCGAAGTTGATGCCATCCTGAAAGTTCGCATGAATTTATTCGAATACTTTGTGCAAATATCCGATAGCGTCGTGTGTATGAGCTCGTCGTGGTGGCGGCGTTGCAGATGCTCTTGAAAGCATGCGAGCTAAAGTACATTGTAGCGAGCTGCCACTATATGTATGCCCGAAAGCGCACTTCGTTATCAATGTAACAAATTTTTAGTTTACGACGAAAATACAGCATTGGTAAATTACCGCAGGTAAAATGCCCAACATCTGTCCAACAAAAGCCAACACTACCACCGTAGCCATACTACGGCTGTCATGAATACCTCGCAGCTCCCGCACTCAGAAGTTTCTTTCAATCGACAATGCGGCGCTATTGCTGGTCAGTGACCTGCGGTCACAGGACCTGAAGCACGTACGTAGCGCCGCTACGTGCTACGGTAGCGGAGCCCCTCAACTGACCTAAGCAATCATTGCGCCCTGTCTTGCGACCCCGGCGCGGGTGATCCCGCTTGCGTGTACGCAGTTTTCTCTCACCGCGCGTGTGTACATGTACATCTCGGGGCCAATGCAGTAGATCAACAATACTCGCGTCATTCAGATGATGCCTGCACGCGGAAGACGAGCCGCGGTCGATGACCAAGTTGTCAGGCGCTGTCGTTGAAGCCCACCAGCTCCAAGGACTCCTTGGCAAACAGACCACAATCCAATCTGCCGCCGACGCTGCATCGACGGATCTACTCCATCTACACCTTCGCCTTCTCCACCATGTCGAGTCAAAGTCGCCGGACAGTAGTCACCACCAAGACGGGCAGGCGTACACGGAGGGTGGTGACCACTACGGCGACCATCAGCGCCGTCCCAATGAGCACAACCAAGACACCGTTAGCTGAGATGGCAAAGGTGGTGGAAGCCGTGAACACCGGCAAGTTTACATTCATTCCTGAGTTCGGAGGCCAGGGCTCTGTCTACTGGAAGGAGCTGCAGAAGCTCTATACTGCATCCAGTACAAGCATCACGCGCTCATTTATTGACGCAGCCGCACAGGCGCTGCTAGAGGAGTCCAGCTCGGTCGAGACCAAGGCTTCCAACGCCTTTGAAGCGGTGATTGACCTGCAGAGCTGGCTACAGGTCGGAGAGGCACCCGTCGGGTTGACTATGAGTCGTGTCTACTTCAGTATGCCGCTGTTGGTCCTTACCCAGTGTGCCAACTACCTCAACTTCCTCGAGACTACGGGATTGACCCACGAGAGCGTGGTGAAGAACTCCGCCACCGCCGTGGGTCACAGCCAGGGTGTCGTGAGCGCCGTCATCTTCTCGGCGGCCAAAACAGCTCAAGAGTTCGTCGAGATCGGCATCTCCGTGCTGCGCTACATGTTCTGGCAGGGACTGCGCGCGCAGGAGACGTACCAGCACTTGCTGACGCAGTACAAGCAGGATGGCAAGAACATTGAGGGTGCCGGCCCGATGCTGGCCGTGCGAGGGCTCAAGAAGAAGCACGTCCTCAAGTCTATCGAGGTGGCCAAGCGCCGTACCAAGTCGCCCGACCTGCACCTCTCTCTTATCAATGCGTCCGACATGATGAACGTGACGGGCTTTCCGGCGACGCTGACGCTGCTGAAGCAGGCGCTTGAGGGCCTGTTTGCTAAGCCGGACGCCGACCAGACACGTATCCCGCACTCGCAGCGGAAACCAACGGGTTCGCTGTCGTTCCTACCGCTCTCGGCTCCCTTCCACACACCATTGCTGTCCGAGGCCAAGCCGAAGTTGGTGCAGGACGTGCAACGCGTCAAGTGCGCGATCAAGGGTGGTCAACTGCAGGTTCCCGTGTACGCGACCAATGCAGAGGCCACCAACCTGCAGACGGTGGACGACGTCGTCGATGAACTTATTAACATGCAGCTACTGGAGCTGGTGGACTGGACGGCGACGTGGGCAAAGATCGCTGAACACCACTCAAACGCGACGCACGTTCTGGAGTTTGGCCCCGATCTCGGCGTCGCCAAGCTGAGCAACAAGATCGCGGAAGGCTTGGGCATGGGCGTGGTGGTTGCGACCGTTAAGCACACGGTGATGAAGTTTTCAAGGAAATACGCTCCTCTTGTGGGCCTACAACAGTTCATCGATGCTTTGTCGACGTTCACTTCTGTTAAGGCGACGTGGGAGAAGAAATTCGGCCCGCAGGTGACTGAGTCGGGCAAGCTAGTCAACAGATTCACGCGCGCACTGAACAAGCCACCAGTTATGGTGGCCGGTATGACGCCGACTACCAGTTTGGAGGGCATTGACCTCGTTGTGGCCATTCAGAACGCTGGTTTCCACGGTGAATTGGCTGCGGGTGGTCTGTCGCGCCCCAACATCTTCGAAGATGCCGTGAACGAGCTCGTGTCCAAGATCAAGCCCGGTCTCGGCATTGCGATCAACATGTTGTACCTGAACGCGAAGCAGTGGGGCTTCCAGTTCCCGATGGTGCTGAGAATGCGTCGCAGTGGTGTGCCTATCGAAAGCATCACTATCGGCGCTGGTATCCCGACGAAGGAGCGAGCGCTTGAGATGATGTCACAGCTGGAGGCTGTGGGCATCAACGTGGTGTGCTTCAAGCCTGGTTCGGTGGACGGCATCCACGCTGTGCTGGAGATCGCAGCGGCCATGCCGAGTATGACTGTGATGCTGCAGTGGACTGGCGGTCGTGCTGGTGGTCACCACAGCTTCGAGGACTTTCACCAGCCGATGGAGGAGACGTACGCCGCCATCCGTCGCGTGTCGAACGTGCTGCTGGTTGTCGGCTCCGGTTTCGGTAACTGGGAGGACTCGAAGCAGTACCTCACGGGCGAATGGAGCTTGGCTCGCGGCCACCTGTTCAAGATGCCTGCCGACGGTATTCTGATGGGCTCTCGCGTGATGGTTGCCAAGGAAGCTGCGACTGCGCCGGAGGTGAAGAAGCTGCTGGTGGACACGCCTGGTATCGAGTCGGAGCTGGAGTGGGAAACGAGCTACACGGGTGCCATTGGCGGTGTGATCACAGTCACATCGGAGCTGGGCGAGCCCATTCACGTCGTGGCGAACCGCTGCACTCTGCTGTGGAAGGAGTTCGACGGCAAGTACTTCTCGATCCCGCGCGACCAGGTTGAGCTGGCCCTTCGTCTCAACAAGAAGGACATCATCACGCGTCTGAATGCCGACTACCAGAAGCCGTACTTCGGCTGCAAGCGCAATGTGGAGACTGGCGAGAGTGTCCCTGCTGATCTGGAGGAGATGTCGTATGGCGACGTGTTGACGCGTATGATCGACTTGATGTACGTGGAGGTGGAAGGCAAGCCGCACCGCTGGGTGCACGACACCTTCTTCTCTCGTGTGAGCAAGTTCATCACGCGTACGGAGGAGCGTTTCCGTCGTGAAAGTTCTGGCGACCTGTTCGACCAGTCGGAGCTAAAGACGAACCCGAGAGGAACGGTGACTGCGTTCATCGCCAAGTACCCCCAGACCGTATCGACTCTGCTGTCAGTTCCGGACTGCGACTTCTTCCTGGATCTGTGCCGCACCGGTGGCAAGCCGGTTAACTTTGTGCCTGCGATCGACACGGAGTTCAAGACGTGGTTCAAGAAAGATTCGCTGTGGTACTCGGAGGACTTGGACGCTGTCCCGGATGGCGATGCGCAGCGCGTCTTCATCCTCCAGGGTCCCGTGGCCGTTCGCTACAGCACGGTGGTGGACGAGCCTGTGGCGGATATCCTTAACGGCATAGCCGCTGGTTTCACCAACGTCGTGAAGGAAAGCGGCGCGGTTGCTGCTGCTACGGCTGTGTCTGTCAAGGAGACAATGGACATCGCTAACGTCGAGGTCACGGAGACCGACGACAGTGTGGAACTGTCGATCTCCGCGGACGAAAGCGCCGTGCCCTCTGCTGACGAGTGGCTGGCTTCTCTTGCCGCGTCCGTGGGTGACAAGGAGTGGCTAAGCGCGCTGATCTCGTCGACCCACGTCGTTGAGGAGAAGAAGTGGCTCGCGAACCCGGTCCGCCAGCTTCTTGTGCCTCAGGTTGGCCAGAAGTACGTGGTCGACGCTGCTGGTATTCGCGTGTTCGACAGTTCCATCGACATTTCGGGCCCCGTGATCGAGATCACGAAGAAGGATGCGAGCATCTCAGTCGTTGTGAACGAGGTGCGTCCGGCCGTGACCGGTCTGACGGCTGGTGTCGTGGCGCTGGAGATGGCTTTCCAGTACCACCCGGAGCTATCTTGCTCCATCCACGCCGAAGGCATCGGCTTCATCGACAAGGTGAAGGCATTCTACGCTCGCTTCTGGGTGGCGATTGAGGGCCAGGAGGAGGAGTCGTGCAAGGCTGCGTGCGAGGAGAGCGTCATGTCTCCTTTTACGGCCGAGTTCTCCATCTCAAAGAAGGACATTGTTGACTACCGTGCTGCTCTGGGTCTGAGTGACGACGAAGAGGGCGCTCCGGCCGACTTCTCGACGATCGTGTCGTGGCGTCCGCTGATCCAGTCCGTGTTCACCAAGGAGGTGAAGGGCAACCTGCTGGATCTGGTGCACCTCAAGCACTCGTACAAGCTGCTGTCGTCGCGCAAGGTTTCGGCCACGTTCCTGCCTGGCGACGACATGGTGAGCACGTCGAACGTTGGTAGTCTGCGCATTATCGACAGCGGCAAGATCGTGCACGGCGTGGCTATCATCTCTCGCAAGACGGTGGACAGTGAGATGGTGGAGGTGCTTGAGCCTCTCGTGGAGCTGCACAGCGAGTTCCTGATCCGCGGCGCCTTCAACGACTTCGAGTCGACGTTCTCTATTGACAAGTCAACGGATGCGTTCGTGCCCAAACGCCAGGAAGACGTCGAGATCCTGAAGACCAAGTCGTGGCTGAAGCTTGCTGCTGAGGCCTCGGTAAACGTCGGCGACCATCTGTCGTTCGAGCTGACGACGAAGAAGCAGTACGCGTCGATCGGTTCATTGAGTTCGGTGGAGGTGACTGGCACGCTCTTCCGTGAAGAAGCGGGCTCGAATGTGGAGCTTGGTAGGGTCGAGTTCAAGAGCAACGACGTGAACGAGAGCCCCGTCGTGGCCTTCTTGCGCCAGGTGCAGCCTGAGGATGCCAAGGCCAGCGGTATGTTCTCTAACGGTGGTTCGCACATGCTGGAGAAACCGCTGGAGATCAACGTCCCGACGAACGCTCTGGCGTACGCTGTGGCATCTCGCGACCTGAACCCGATCCACCGCTCCAAGTACGCTGCGATCCTGGGCCACCTGCCCAAGGGCAAGCCGATCATGCACGGTCTGTGGACGGCGACCAAGGTGCGCGACCTGGTGACCCAGAACTTTGGTCTCGGCTTCGACAGCAACGTGGTGGACTACGACGTCAACTTCGACGGTATGGTGTACCCGGGTGACAAGCTGTTCATGCAGGCTCGTCACATCGGCCTCGACAACGGCAAGAAGGTGCTGTCGGTGGAGGTTGTGAACGGCTCTGGTGAACGCGTGGTAAGCGCGCGTGCTGTCGTGAAGCAGGCGTCGATGGCGTTCGTCTTCACTGGCCAGGGCTCTGCTGCTGTCGGCATGGGCATGGACCGCTACCAGGAGTCCTCGGTCGCTCGTGATATCTGGAACCGTGGTGACGCTCACCTGCGCAAGACATTTGGCTTCTCAATCCTGGAAATGGTGCGCAAGAACCCAAAGTCCATTACTGTTCACTTTGGTGGCAAGAAGGGTCTTAAGATTCGCGATAAGTACATGAGCTTGACGTGTGAGGACCCTGTTACTGGTGAGATTGCGGCTCTTCTTCCTGAGATTGATGCTGGTACTGAGAGCTTTAGTTTCTCTGCTTCTGAAGGTTTGCTGTTCGCGACGCAGTTCAGCCAGCCTGCGTTGGTTCTGCTGGAGAAGGCCATGTTCTCTGAGATTGAGGCTGCTCAGCTGATTCCGGATGATGCTTACTTCGCTGGACACTCTCTCGGTGAGTACGCTGGTTTGATTTCCTTTGCTGGTGCTCTGGCTGTGGAGGCTGTGGTGGATTTTGTGTTCCTGCGTGGTTTGATCATGCAGAAGTCTGTGAAGCGCGATGCTGAGGGACGTTCGGACTACGGTATGGTTGCCACCAATCCGACGCGTGTGGGTTCAGACTTCGCTGAAGAGGCCATGTACAAGATCGTGGACGGCATTGAAGCTGCTTCGGGCAAGCTGCTGCAGGTGGTGAACTTTAACATCCAGCAGCGCCAGTATGTCGTTGCTGGTGAGAACGTGAATCTGGAGACGCTGTCGCTGGCGCTGTCTGCCGTCAAGACGTTGAAGTCGACTGCCGCTGAGGACGTGGAGAAGGTTATTGCCGACTCGTTGGCGCAGGCTCGTGCCCGCAAGGAGAAGTGCGAGCAGACTGACCGTCCGTTTACGCTGGCGCGTGGCCTGGCGACGATCCCGCTGGTTGGTATCGACGTGCCGTTCCACTCGCGTGAGCTGCTTGGTGGTGTACCGTCGTTCCGTGCGCTGCTGCGTACCAAGTTTGATCCGCAGGTGCTGGAACGTCAACTGCCGCTTCTGGTGAACCGCTACATCCCGAACCTGGTGGCGACTCCGTTCTCGTTGAAGCGCTCGTACTTTGAGGAGGTTTACGCGGCGACCAAGAGTCCGTACCTGGAGGAGGTTCTGGACCCAATGCGGTGGAAGTTGACGTCGAAGGCTCAGCTCGCGCACCTGCTTGTGGTGGAGCTGCTGGCGTACCAGTTTGCGTCCCCCGTCCAGTGGATCGAGACTCAGGCGCTGCTGTTCTCGGAGGGCGGAGTTCGCCGCTTCGTGGAGATTGGCCCTGCTCCGACGTTGACGAACATGGCGCTGCGTACTCTCCAGGTTGGTGACTTCCCCGATGTGTCGCGTGAGATTCTATGGTACCAGCGTGACCGCGAGGTCGTGCACTTCGAGGAGGAGACGTCGAACATTTCTGCTTCCGAGTATGCTCGTGGCCTGGCTGCCGAGGCTGCCGCTGAAGCTGCGGCCACTGCTGCAAAGGTTGCGGCTGAGTCTGCCCCCAAGGTTGAGGAGGCTCCGGCTGCTCCGGCGCCGGCACCGGTTGCCGCTGCCCCCGTCCAGCAAATCCAAGCTGCTCCGGCTCCTGTACCTGCCGCTGCTGCTCCCGCGGCTGCCGATGCACCGGTCGCTGCTCTCCACGTCCTTCGTGTGCTTCTCGCTGTGCGTCTGAACAAGGAGCTGGCTGAGATCAAGGAAGACACGGACGTGAAGACGCTGTGCGCCGGCAAGTCTGCTGTGCAGAACGAGATCCTTGGCGACCTTGAGAAGGAGTTTGGTGGCGGTGTGCCTGAGGGTGCTGGCGAGGTTCCGCTGAAGGAGCTGGCGTCTAAGTTCTCTAGCTACAACACGCTCGGCAAGGTGACGAATGGTCTGATCAACAAGGTGGTGGCAAGCAAGATGCCTGGTGGCTTCACGATGTCCAGTATCAAGGAGTACCTGAGCTCCGAGAAGGGTCTGGGTGCCGGTCGCATGGAGAGCGTGTTGGCTCACTCTCTGCTGCTAGCCCCGCAGGCTCGTTTCAAGAGCGACGCCGACGCGCGCAAGTGGCTGGACGAGAGTGTGAGCAACTACGCTTCTTTCGCTGGTATCTCTCTCGACCGTCCAACGATGGCCGCTACGCCCGGTGCTGTAGGCATGTCCTTCAACCCGGCCCCCGTATCGATCCCGACGGTGAGTGACAAGCCTGTGGAGGCCAAGCACGCTCTGCTGGTGATGCTGGCTGCTAAGTTCGGCAAGGCGTTCAACGAAGTTCCGGAGACTGCGACCATCAAGGAGCTATCTGCGGGCAAGTCGGCCGTGCAAAACGAGATTGTCGGTGACCTCGAGAAGGAGTTCGGCTCTGGTCCGGACGATGCTGCGGAGATGAAACTGGCCGAATTGGCTGGTAAGTTCCCTGACTACGCGTCGCCGGGCAAGGTGACAAGTGCTCTGATTGCCAAGATGCTGGCAAGCAAGATGCCTGGTGGCTTCGGTCTGTCTGCCATCAAGGAGTACTTGTCCAGTGAGCGCTGCCTGCCGAGTGGCCGCATCGAGAGCGTGCTGCTTCACGGTCTCACACAGAACCCGAAGATGCGTCTGACGGACGACGCGACGGCGAAGCAGTGGCTGGACGGCGTCGTGGACGACTACGCCAAGTACGCTGGCATTGACATCCCGTACCTGTCGAAGCTGGGAGGCATGATGGCTGGACCGGCAATGGGCCAGCAGGTGATGCAGTCGAGCTCGCTGCCCAGTGACTTCGAGAAGCGTCTGAAGACTATGATCTCAGATCAGATCGAAGCGCTCAACTCGTACCTGGGCGACGATCAGCTCGACTGGCACCGCAAGATTGAGACGGAGGTCGACATGCGCGAGGAGATGGAGTCGTCGGTGTCCCAGTGGGTGACGGAGCATGGAGAGTTCTACGGTGCTGGTATTGCCAGCAAGTTCGACGCGAAGAAGGAGCGTCAGTACGACAGCTACTGGAACTGGGCTGTGCAGGACGCGATGGAGCTGTACTACCGCACCGCGGCTGCTGCCAAGGGCACGCCTGTGAGTCCCAAGCTGGCTGTGAACGAAGGTCTGAGCACGCACTTCGAAGCGATGACGCGCTTCATCAACAAGAACGTGGACACTATTACGGACGAATCAGCGCTTCCGCCCCTCGAGTGGTTCAAGCCGTACCTGTGCAACCGTGCAACACCCGAGCTGCTCCAGTGTACGCAGTTCTTCGTGTCGCGAGCTGAGGAAGAAAGCAGCCCAGAGCTCGCCCAGGCTGTTCAACTATTGGTGGAGCAGGTGGAGGAGTGGCTGAACACGAACCCTGTCAACATGCAAATTTTCAAGCCGATGCAGCCGCAACTTCGCATTCTTGAAAACGGTAAGCTCGAGTACGCCGAGGTGCCGCGTGAAGGCGTGACGGACTCCATCAACTACGTTGACGAGGTGGCTCGCGGCCTCGAGTACAATGACGCCATCGAGACTGGCAAGGTTGCTGGATCGGACGTCACGGCTGGAATGACAAGTGCTGTCGGATTCGAGTCGACCCTGAACGATAACGGCAGCATGAGCAGTGATGAGCCTGACAGCGATGATGATGACGAGTTCGATGAGGAGGAAGCTGCGGTGGGCGACAAGGAGGCGAGCAAGACTAAGAAGGTTGCCCCTGCCAAGGGTGCCAAGCTCAACGCGCTGCGTGACTCTCTGCGTAAGCGTGCCAAGCGCGAGTCGGAGAAGTCGCTTGTGGCTCGTTCGTCCTCGCTGCGTTTCGGTTTGAACGAGAACCTCAAGAAGATCGTGCTGCCACACGTGCACGTGCGCAAGCCGTCTGACGTGGACCCGACCATCCGTCTGTACGACGTTGAATCCACCTGCATGTTGCTGTCGTGCATGCGCGAGATGGCCTCGACGGGTATCTCGTTCACTGGCAAGGTGGCGCTGCTGACGGGTTGCGGTAAGAACTCAATTGGTGCTGAGATCGTGAAGGCGCTTCTTGAGGGTGGCGCTACGGTGTTCGTGACCACGAGCAGCTTCAGTATGAAGACAACCGCCTTGTTCCGTGAGATCTACGAGCAGCACGGTAGCCGTGGCAGCCGTCTCATTGTGCTTCCGTTCAACCAAGCCTCGAAGGTGGACGTTCAGAGCCTGGTGGCGCACATTTACAACGTGCACAAGCTGGACCTGGACTTCGTGATTCCGTTTGCGGCTCTGTCAGAGGTTGGACGCATGATCACGGACATCGACTCGCGGTCGGAGCTGGCGCACCGCATCATGCTGACGAACACGGTGCGTTTACTGGGTGAGGTTGTGACGGCGAAGAAGGCTCGTGACATCACCACTCGTCCCGCGCTCGTGATCCTGCCGATGTCGCCGAACCATGGCAACTTTGGTGGAGACGGTCTGTACGCCGAGTCGAAGCTGGGTGTCGAGAGTCTCACGAACAAGTGGTACTCGGAGGGCTGGGACGACCAGCTTTCCATCGTCGGTGCCATTATCGGCTGGACGCGTGGCACGGGCCTCATGTCCGGCAACAATGTGGTTGCTGCTGGTGTCGAGAAGATGGGAATGCGCACGTTCAGCACGACGGAAATGGGCTTCAACCTAAGCGCTTTGATGCACCCTAAAATCGTAAAACGAGCGGCAAAGACACCGGTCATCGCAGACCTCACTGGTGGCATGGCACAGGTGAGCGACCTGAAGGACCAAGTGGACTCTATTCGTGCTGATATCATGAAGAAGTCGAAGCTGCAGGCTTCTATTCACGCTGCGCTGGAGAGCGACAAGAAGATGCTGGCTCTGCCTGCGAAGAAGCAGGTGGCTGCTCCCAGCTCGAAGACGTTCGCTCCTCGTGCAAACATGTCCAGCTACTACTGCAACTCGTTCCCCAAACTGTCAGGTGTGGCTGGTCTGTCTGCCTCGAAGAAGCAGGCACTGTTGCGTGGCATGCTGGACCTGCGCCAGGTTGTGGTCGTCACGGGTTTCGGTGAAGTGAGTCCGTGGGGTAACTCACGCACGCGTTGGGAGATGGAGTCGTACGGCGAGTTTTCGCTGGAAGGTTGCATCGAGCTGGCGTGGCTGACGGGCCGCATCGTTTTCGACAAGGGCAACTGGGTGGATGCCAAGACGAAGGAGATCGTGCCGGACCACCAGGTGAAGCCTCACTACGAGGAGGACATCCTGAAACACTCGGGTATCCGTATCGTGGAGCCTGAGCTGTTCGACGGCTACGACCCGAAGAACAAGATGGTGCTGCACCAGGTTGCCATTGACAAGAAGATGTCGCCGATCGAGGTGGCCGACCGCGAGGAGGCTCTGCAGTTCCGCAAGGAGCTGGGCAAGGAGAACGTGGACATATTCCAGAACGCGTCCGGGGCTTGGATGATCCGACTGCGCAAGGGTTCTGTCCTGAACATTCCCCGTGCTCTTAACTTCGACCGCTTCGTGGCTGGTCAGATCCCGACGGGATGGAGTGCTGAGCGCCTGGGTCTGTCGAAGGATCTGGCCGAGTCGGTGGACCCTACTGCACTGTATGCGTTGGCGGCAACAATGGATACGTTCGTCGCGGCTGGAGTGACCGACCCGTACGAGTTCTACCAGTACGTGCACGTGTCCGAGGTTGGCAATACGTCCGGTGGTGGTATGGGTGGTATGCGTGCACTTAGTCACATCTACAAGAACCGCTTGCTGGGCAAACCCGCCCCGAGTGACGCGTTGCAGGAAGTCTTTATTAACACGCCCCCTGCTTGGGTGAACATGCTGCTGTTGAGTTCGTCTGGTCCAATCAAGACCCCGGTCGGTGCATGTGCTACGGCTGCTGAGTCGGTGGACATTGGTGCCGAGACGATCAAGAGTGGCAAGGCTCGCATTTGCATTGTTGGTGGCTACGACGACTTCGGTGAAGAGTGTTCGAATGAATTCGCACAAATGAAAGCTACTAGTGACTCAGTCAAGGAAGCCGGAATGGGTCGTGAGCCGAAGGAAATGTGTCGTCCGTGCTCGACCACGCGTGGCGGCTTTATGGAGAGCCATGGTGCGGGTATGCAGTTGTTGATGGACGCTCAGCTTGCTCTGGAAATGGGTCTGCCGATCTACGGTATCGTCGCGCTTACGAACACGGCGACGGACAAGAACGGCCGATCTGTGCCGGCTCCTGGCCAGGGTATTCTGACGACGGCCCGCGAGGCTTTGTCGGGCAACTCGAAGCCGTCGCCGCTGCTGGATGTGGAGTTCCGTCGTCGTCAGTTCGATGATGAGCTTGAGAGTATTGAGAAGTGGTATGCTCGCGAGAAGGCTTTGATCGACGGAGACGAATCACGTGAAGCATTCCTTGAGAGGAGGAAGTTACGCAAGGTACAGGCTGCACAGGCGACCTGGGGAAACGATTTCTACAGTGGTGAAGCGGATATCGCTCCTCTTCGCGGTGCCCTGAGCGTGTGGAATCTGGACATCGACGACTTGGGTGCTGCTAGTTTCCACGGGACGGGCACCAAGGCCAACGACAAGAACGAGAGCGAGGTGACGCACAAGCAGATGGCTCACCTGGGTCGTTCTCCGGGCAACCCGCTGCCGGTGATCTGCCAGAAGAACCTGACGGGCCACCCGAAGGGTGCCGCTGCTGCTTGGATGCTCAATGGTCTGCTGCAGGTGCTTAACTCGGGCTTGATCCCAGGCAACCGTCAGCTGGACAACACTTGCGAGACTCTGCGCAAGTACGACCACTTGGTGTACCCGAACCGCAGCTTCCAGACCGTGGGGGTCAAGGCCGTGATGATGAAGAGTTTCGGCTTCGGCCAGGCCGGTGGCGAAGTGCTGCTGGTGCACCCGGACTACCTCCTATCTACTCTGCCTGTTGACGAGTTCCAGCACTACTCGGCTCGCCGCGAACAGCGTTTGATCAAGATGAACACGCACACGCAGGGCGTGATTACCGGCAAGCATCCGCACATCCAGGTGAAGAACGAAGCGCCGTACTCGTCGGCGCAGGAGAGCAACGTGTACTTGGACCCTACGGCTCGTGCCGAGTACGACGCGACGTCCAAGACGTGGCGTTTTGGCGGCGCGGACTCTCTGACCGCGGAGGAGAACCGCCGTCTGCGTGCTGAGAAGCGCGCGAAGAAGGCGAAGGCTGCTGCGGAAGCGGCGTCATCGTCGAACAAGAAGACTTCGGACGCGCACCAGGCTGACTCGTCCTCGACACTGTTGACTGCCATCAACCAAGCGGCGACGGACCTGGGCCTGGCGTCCAAGAACATGGGCATGGGCGTGGATGTGGAGCCTGTGGCCACGTTCGAGAACCTGAACGGCCGCGAGGACTTCATCCGCCGCAACTTCACGGACCAGGAGATGGCGTACTGCTACAGCGCGCCTCACCCGGCAGCGAGCTTCGCCGGTCGCTGGGCTGCCAAGGAGGCTGTGATCAAGGCCATCTCCAGCTCGGCCCCGACTGAGCCGAACCTGTGGAAGGGTGCTGGTGCTCCGCTGCGTGAGATCGAGATCTTCATGACGGCATCGGGCGCGCCGTCCGTGCTGCTGTCGGGCTACCCGCTGCAGGTTTTCAACCGCTTGGGCCTGTCGAAGCTGAGCGTGTCCATCAGCCACTCGGGCGACTTCGCTGTATCACAAGCTGTGGCTAACTTCCAGCAGGAGTAAGTGTGTTTATTTGTACACAGTGCATGTTGTACGTCTGTGTTTTGAATGATGAATTTATGAATTATCAATCTTGTTGCTTGTACACGGTTTATCGTGAGTATGTTAGCACCCGTCGCCACCAGCAATGACAAGACATGAGGTGCTATCGAAGATGGCCATGATGTTGACCATTACAGCCCACACCAGCGAGAAGGATAAGTAAAATATCGTGAGTCCACCCAACAGTTTGTTCGATCCACCCGTACGCAGAAGTTCTTGAGTCTCTCGCTTTTGCTTGGGTAGCAACAGCAGAAAGATCCAAGACACTACCATTGCGCCGTATGCAATGATCATCGTGTACGTGATGTCCACGTGGATAGAGTGGTCGTCCTCCTGCACGCGTTCGTTGGTGATGTCAAACGGATTGTTGATAATTACAGTGAGTGACGTCGCGAACGGAGACGCGATGCCCGAGATCGTAGTCATGAGTCCGTACATGGCGCCTTCATTACCTTCACCGACAAGCTCCACGATCACCAGAGTACTGACCATGAAGCTGATACCATTGGGAAGCTGCGCAACAATCGGCGGGCCGAGCCAAAACCATTGACTACGATACACGTTCCAGACGATGAGGAGATTGCACGTGCCGTCGATAACGATCAAGATCACGCCTGTGATGACAATCATCACGCGCCAATTCCAGTGCAAACCCCACCTGGACGTAGCCATCATGCCGAACATGTAGAAGAGGTAGCTCAGTGCGTCTCCGAGCGTACTATTGATGGGGGTCACGTTCACCATATACGACTGGATGGGCGAGTAGGCCGTGTACGAGATATTGCAGATCAAAGTGTAGAAGAACAAGGCCGCGATGACTTGGAACACAGCTCGCTTGCAGATCTGGTTCCATAAGCCTACCATGTAGTCTTTGAAGTCCGGCGAGACAGTCAGCCGGTCCTCCTTGATGAAGAACCATGTGATAGGGATAGTAGGAGCCGTAAGCACTGTAAGGATCCCCATCAATTCGGGAAAGCTCAGCGAGTAGTCGAAATTGCCGCCATACTCCTCACCATTGAAGCAGAAACCGACAATCAGGTAGCTGATCACCGTCACGAATGTCTGCACCGTGTACGTCATGGTCTGAAGTTTGCCTCGTCTCTCATATGACTCCTGTTGAGCCAAACCCGCCATGATAGCGTCGGCGCAAGCATCGGACAGCACGTAACCTACTGCAGCGAAGAACATGAGCATGACGTACCTGCCGCCTTCCGATGGAGCGTCGTAGTTGATTCTTGCTTCGATCTCGGGGGTGTACTCCGACACATCGACGTATCGATCGTCAGCATCTGTGTAGTATGGATCACCAATGGGCAAGCATGCCATCACAAGAAGCATAGCTACTGAGATAGACCACCCGATGACCATGTACGGACGTCGTCGGTTGCCGAAGATGGGGAAGCAGTCCGAGAGGATACCGAAAAACACCTTGAAACTCGACGGGAGCGACACTAATGTTGTAGCAGTAGCTACTTGTGCTCCGCTACAATTGAGGTACATCTGAAGGAACGGGTAGATCGTGGAGGGTAGCACACCGGAGATGAAGCCCACAACAGCGTACTGATACAGCAGACCGATGTTGGCTCTGCTAGTGATCACCGGTTCACCTCCAGGACGAAGAGCACCTTGATCTGAGTACCCACTTTGCTCCGGAGTCTTGGCGCCGACATAATCTCCTCCTTCGAGGTCTTTTGGCTGTGAACTAGCACTAAGCAACGACAAACGTACTGCAGGCTCAGTATTCTTGGCCATGTTGGACTTGGCACTTGTGGAGGAGCGAGCAGATTGATCAATGAACGCAACATTGGTGGTGCAGATACTGCCGATAACTTTGAAGTGAAGGTGAAGACGGGACTATATCACGTGATACTAACAGTTCTGGTGTCAGCTGAAATTCGCTAGTCACTCACGTGAGCCAGGCTCACATTCCATGTAGACGAACGGATAGGCGCTCGTGAGTTCATGGTATCCGATCCAACACCAAAGAATTCCCAAGTACATGCTTCGTAGTGCTTGCAGGGTGTCGACAAGAACCATGTTATCTGCCCCCACCAAGGCCATGCGCTGGTTCTCGACCCTGATGGATCTCGTGTCCCTGTCACGGAGACCTGCACATATACTGTGCACACAAGCAGAGGTGGACTACTATACTTGAGCGCGTGGGGAGTGCAACGACTAGCCTATCGACTAAATGTGGGCGTGTGGATGACCTACCAGTAGCCAATTACCTCGTAGAAGACGCGTGCATTGAACCAATAACCACACCACCGGCATGGAGCAGCGAAACCGTGATAAGCCAGGCATCTACTGACTACAGGTGATACCCACGCACTTCGTGCTGAGACGAGCCGATCGCAAAGATGACAAAGAGGACACTACAAAGCTGCAACGGCATCAATTAGATTGAAAGGTTGTTGACACTGTCGATTTGGCACGAAAGAACGGAGCACTTGCAGTCACACTCGAGACCGCAGATCTCCTTGCTGGCTTCAGTACGGGATTGGAACCTTCACGCACTGCTCCACACCGGGGTATTCGGGCAGCTCCAGGTTGAATTCTTCCGCCAGCGACCTACACAGGACAAAAAATAATGAGGAGGCCTGTTTAACTTACATGCTACACTGGTCTGCAAATGACAACTTACTTAGACACGAATCGACCTCCGACATAGTGAACCTTATCAGGGCCAGTAAAAAGCTTCGCACACAGTTTCGGAGCAGTTAGCGAGACCAGCATTTGCGGCTCCAAGCCAACTCCACTTTCATTCCCTGTTGTGCATCGGACATCAATACGCATAACTTCTCATACGCACCCTGCACATCAAACCTCACCTTTCTCAACGTGCCATCCCGACGGAATGTCAATAGACACGATCGGCGTCTGACACTTTTGCAGCGTGCCGACAACGTGGTCAAATGGTGGACGGATGCCTCCAGAGAAACTAAACCCGAAAATGCCGTCCAAGATTAAGTCGTACGCGGCATCCACATCCGAGCTACGACAGTATCAACCACCACAAATTCCTCAATGCTTTTATTGTGAACAGAACAAACCACCGCCTCATTCGTACGCGTTCTGGATCTGTTCAATAAACGGGATCTTCAACTGCTCACACTGCGTCACCAGTCCCTACCGGGTAGCAACCAAATTATACAGCACCCTATCAGTACCTCGCCATGTCATAAGACACACCACCAAATGAAACCTGGAAAAGGGGCTTCGCACTGCGCTTCGGATACAAAATACTCGGCGAATACCCAAAATGCTGCAAGAAACATGATCAATACCCCAACCAACCACAGTATACGTCACTTTAAAGCGTCCTACCACCAAGTGACGTGCTGCAACCAACGCGTCACCGCTGTGCACAAGATCATTCTCAGTAAGTTTACCTCTTCAATCTCCTCCAAACTCTGCACTCACCCGTTGTTACCCGGGCCGGCGACCACCAGCACACGCTTGAACCCGCCGGTCGCTGCCGTCGATTTTGTATTAGTGGGGTACTGCTTCCCGACCGCCGTAGCCACACTGAGACCCGCCAACTCCATCAGTTGGTCAATGCTGAAACCGTGCGTAGAACTCATCAGCTGCTCGTCGAAGTGCTGCGCTTCACGCTGTCCTAGATACTGCACGTACACACACAGACACATTAGCGTCAGCTTCAACCGATACGGAGAGATGCACAGCCGAGATCGCCGTACTCTCGTCATTTTCATCATCGGATACTTTTGTGAATCCGATAAAAAAAAAAAAAAAAAAAACTTAGGAAACGTCGATCACGGTACACCAGTTTCAAATCGTAGGAGCTTAAATTCTGTCTATCACGGTACCTCTGTCGCAAATTTCCGTCCGCAACGGTATTAGCAGATCTTTGTCTCCCCCTTCACGCTATTGAGCTAAACGAAGCCGGCGACAAGATGTTCCGCAATCAGTACGACACGGATGTGACGGTGTGGAGTCCGCAGGGCCACCTGCACCAGATCGACTATGCTATGGAGGCCGTAAAGCAGGGCAGCGCGTGTCTGGGCCTGACGTCCAACAAGTTTGCGGTGCTGTGCGGCATCAAGCGCCAGAGTCTGGAGCTGGCCGAGCATCAGAAGAAGGTCTTCAAGATCGATGAGCACATGGGCATCGCCATCTCTGGACTCACAGCTGATGCGCGCACGCTGGCGCGATTCATGCGCACAGAGAGCCTCAACCACAAGTTCGTGTACGGCAGCTCCATCACTGTGGGGCGCTTGGTCTCGGACGTGGCGGACAAGAAGCAGGAATGCACCCAGTCGTACATCCGTCGCCCCTACGGTGTGGGGTTGCTGGTGGCTGGTGTTGACGTACGTATCCTTAACTATGACGTTGTGGAGGAGCAGAGATCTTATTGTTATTGTTGTTATTGTAGAAAAAAGGTGTGCACCTGTACCAGACGTGTCCGTCGGGTAACTACTATGAGTACAAGGGCATTGCCATCGGCGCACGATCGCAGTCGGCCCGCACGTATCTGGAGAAGCACTTCGAGAGCTTCCCCAACTGTGAGTGGAGGTTTTGGTGCTAGAAGGAAGAGAGATTACTGACGATGCGTTGATTGACAGTGGGCAAGGACGAGCTCATCCACCACGCACTGCAGGGCGTGCGTGGCTGCCTCCAGGGAGACCAGGAGCTCACGGCCGCTAACGTGACCATCGCCGTGGTTGGCGTGGACCAGCCTTTCAAGATCATCGAGGGCGCCGAGCTGCAGCCTTACGTACGGATATATTGGCGGTTATTTGGGCTGTTTTTTGCTGGCGAGCTAATGTTGGTGGGCTGTTGCTGGTGTCTGTAGATTGACGCTGTTGAAGTGTCGGACGTCAAGGAGGATGAGGACGGTGACGCTAAGATGGAAGAATAATCAGGAGATGGAACTCAGCTGGAGGCACGAGATCTGATGAAGCTTGTGATGGAGCCATCGCTAGGTCATTTGATCGAGATCCAGGCGGGGAGTTGCTGTTCCTCAGTGGATCTCTCTCGCATTTTAAGCCGCTGCATGTGCAGAACTAATTGCCTGCAGAGAGAAACACGCAACCAGTTTGAAATACGAGTTCGAGCGTGGCTTATTTCCGTCAGTGCATTTGAAGTGTTGATCTGAGCCGCTCTGGAGTATTTATTTATAGGGTGCAATTTGCCATTCCTCGTGTCATTTAATCTGCAGGTTGCTCTGAGCAGGGTAGGGATTTCAAGATGGAGGCGAAGGCAGGCACGGACGACCGATTCTACACGCCTCGCAGCTCTGCTCGACGAGGGTATTCCAGTACAGGTTCTGAAGACGAGCGCTTCGTGTCACCCCGAGGAAGCGCACGCTCCGTCTCATCTGGTGAAAGTGAATATGTTACACCTCGAGAGATCGCACCTGTCATTCCCCCGGCGCCTCGTACATCAAGTGTGAGCGCTCGTTCCGCCTCGTCCGATGATAGTGACTATGTTACACCTCGAGAGATCGCGCCTATCATTCCCCACGCGTCTCGAGCATCATGTGTTAATAATCCAGCAATGAATTCGCCTGCAGCATCGTACAAGGATGCTGCTTTCCGTGCCAGCAGTAAACGATTACCAGTAACTGAGCCTGCGTACGACTCGTTCGACTACAAACAGCACCGCAGTGGAAACACGTCGGAATTACGTGACGCTGCTCCTCCAGCAGATGACTATGATCTCTTCTCGGCTGCACGCCACAACCACTACGACTCTGTTATCTACATGCTAGACCAGGGTGTACCTGTGAATTCGAGGGACGCGTTCGGTAACACTTTGCTGACCATAGCGTGTCAGAACGGACTCAAACGAATCACCAAGCTCGCGTTGCGCCGAGGCGCCAACATCAACAGCCAGAATGTAAGATTGTCTTGTTTGTGCATGGTGATGGCTTGCATCTAACCTTATTTGATGCTGCAGAATCGAGGGAATACAGCTCTGCACTTCTGCTTTGCATACGGCTATGGAGACTCACTCGGGGCCTATCTGATCTCCAAGGGCGCCGACACTACCATAGAGAACGACGACGGTATGGTTTGTTACTATGGAATTACACAGACCTCCGCCCGCAAGTAAAAAAATATTATGATATCGTAAGCAAAAACTATCGGAAAGTTGCCTTTATGTTGAAGTTGTCCCGACAATCTCTATTAACGCAACATAAGCGTAAAGTTGCTTTTGCTTTAACTTCAGATTACACCGACAGGGACGCTATTCCTCATGGTGTGCGAGCGGCTTGTAGCCTCCCCTAGAGAGCGCCCAGACGACCCCATGGACGGCCGAAGCCACACAGCAAGCGACGACTCTGACCTCGAAGAAGGTATGCGTCAATTCCCTCTCATTAGCTCCCAATATCCCGTCAAAACTTTTTGCTTTTGACTGAAAAGCCTCCTTCTTATTCTTGTCATTGCAATTCATTTTCATTGCATTTTGGCCAGAAATGATGCGCGTCAATGTATTCGACTACGAGTGGAGGCGTCAGATGCACGTGGGTGACCAGGTGGACGCCCAGAACGTCTTTGGCAATTGGTGTCCAGCCAGAGTCCTGCAGATCGCAGACGGGGAAGTGTTGCTACAATTCCTCAATATGCACGAGTCATGGCACCAATGGTTGCAGATGGATTCTGGTCGACTGGCACAGTCAGGCATCAAGGTATAATTTGGAAGGGATGGTTATAATTTTATTAAGATTTTCAGAGTTTTTTTTTATTATTATTTGAGCAGGCTCGGAATGACAGTGCACCGATTCGACAGGCCCAGCAGATTGAAGTGCGTCCTGGTGGAGGCAATAGTAGCTTGTGGAAGGAGGCGCTCGCAGTGAGAGCAGGTGGTGGATCGGTATTGGTGAGATATCCTGGACGCGACCAGAAGTTCGACGAGTGGATTCAATTCACGCCTGCAAAGGTGGCGCCGGCTGGAGAGCACTTGCAACTCCGTGGACGTGGGAGTACGCTTGAACAGAGAAAACTGGCTGTGGACGCGCCGAACGCGACACATCGACGGGTCATTCAAGCGCAGAATCCGAGATTCACGCACTACCGTGACTCGCTCCAGGCTACGCTTGGGTTGACGATTCATGACATTGAAGGCGATGGCAATTGTCTTTTCCGATCCGTGAGTCATCAAGTGTATGGTGATGATAGTCATCATGCTCTTGTACGTGCGGCGTGTATGGATTACATGGAGAGTGAGAAGGAATACTTTGAACCTTATGTGGTGGGCGACATGGCAGCATTCATGCGGTACTTGCGCTACAAACGACGTGATGGGGTGTGGGGAGACGACCCGGAGTTGCAAGCTTTATGCGAGCTCTACGACCGTCCTGCTGAAGTGTTTGCTTACGACCCTCAACAAGGCTTCCGAAAGCTTCGATGCTTTCACGAGAACAGTGCCCTTGCTCGCACTAGACCTCCCATTCGGTACGTTGCATTCGAACACTTCTAACTACATTAATTGAACTAACACTATGCTGCTAGGTTGAGTTACTACGGAGGAGGTCACTATGATTCTCTTGTAGGCCCAGATCATCAAGCAAATTTGATTCGAGAGAGACCGGGTCAATGGGAGCAGCGTCATATCGGATACTCCCACCGTATCAACTCGCGTGAAACACGTAACGATGTTTCCGGAGTGGAGCAGGAAGTGCAGGCCCAATCAGACCGTGAACGCACAGAAGTTGAGCAGCTCGAACAAGTCCTCGTGGTACGTTGTACATAGTCTCTTGATGAACGAAGCTACTGTACGCTAACTCTGCTGTCTTTTATTTTCAATATCCTAGCAATCTCGAAACGAGTTCGACGCCATGGACAAAAGTTTGGAAGAGACGTTAAAACTATCACTAGCAGAGTATGGAGAAGCTTCGCCGGCACAGGCTCATCGAGAGCGTGAAGAGATCGAAGAAGCTACACGAGAAAGTGAAATGGCAGCAATCCAAGCGGAGCTGCTGGCCAAGGCAAAAGCAGAGTCAGAAGAAGAGCAGATGAAGTCTGCAATTCAAGCGTCTTTAGGTGACCACGCAGTCGATTTCGACGCTCAAATATCTGCAGCGATTCAGGCGTCTCTGGGAGATGTTGGAGCAAGCGTTCCAGCAGCAAGTGGAGCCGCTGACTATGACGAACAGTTACGTCGAGCAATGGAATTGTCAGCTCAAGATTATGCACCGCCGCAGGACTTCGGTCTGTACGGCAATGAATCAACCAACACAGACGAAATGGATGAGCTTCAACGCGCAATCCAAGCCTCGCTGGAGAGATCCTGAGAACAGCAAAGTGCAGTTTTGAGCAAGCCGGACATCGTGCAGAGAGTACTCACGTATACTCTAGAATGGATTCAATACAACGCATCGCACTACTCACTCACCCGCACCGACGACACGACGCCTTAACTGCTTCGAAGTAGTAATCTGTTGTTCATATTCCCCATTACAGGTTGGCTTCCACGTACTCGGCGATACGCTGCTCCATGTAAATTCGGTCTTCTAGGTGGCGAGGCGAGTGACGTTCGCCAGGGAAGAGCAGCAAGTCGTAGTGCTTCCGTGCGTTGATCAGCGCCGTGATAAGGCGAGCTGTGTGGCGGAAGTGCACGTTCTCATCGATCAATCCATGAACAAGCATAAGCTTCTGGCCATGCTGCATGTTTCCAACGGCTTCCATGACACTGCCGTCCCGGTAACCCGTCGGGTTCAGCTGAGGCGTAGACATGTAGCGCTCCGTGTAGCACGTGTCATAGCCGTCCCAACTCGTCACAGGCGCGCCAGCGATGGCAAGTTTGAAGGTCTTGGGCGCCTTCATGAGACTGATCGCCGACATGTAGCCACCATAGCTCCAGCCATAAATTCCTACGCGTCCTTCGATCGTAATTCCTTCGTCCACCAGTTTGCGGACGCCGTCCTCCTGATCTAGAATCTCTACCGTGCCCATGCAGTGCTTGATTGCGCCTTCAAAAGCCGATCCACGACGGAAACTACCACGGTTATCCACCTTCAGCACAGCGTAGCCCATGTCACGGAACCGCTGCGCTCGCATATCCACAGTCATCGCCCACATCCGCGCAACACGCTGGACATGCGGGCCACCATACACGCTCACCATGGTAGGGTACGGACCGTCACCATGAATCTCTCGATCGGGCAGGTATACAGCCCCGTAAAGCATCTCCTTGCCGTCACGTGTCGGGAACGAAATAATCTTTGGAGTGCACAACTTGGCCTGAGCTTGAAGAATCGAAACACGCAGATCTTCCTGCTCTGTAGTAAGGGGAAATGCAGAGTCCTGAATCGTCTGGAAAACTGCAGCAAGCTCAGCAGACACTGGGGCTGCTGGCTCTGCTGCCAAAGTCGGGTCTGCCGGCTCAACCGGCTTCACTGCTGCAATCTGAGCTTCCGAAGGCACAGTACACACAAGTGCACGTGGAGGTGTCGTAGTATTGCTGTACACATCCACGAACATGCGGCAACTGCTGTCCATGACGATACTGTGCATACCTTCAGCACCAGTAAGTCGCGTGGGAGGCAGCGGTGGGTCACTGATCGGCAAGAGCGACGTCACGTATAAATGTCGCTCCAGTGGGGAATCCACCGTACCGCAAAAGTAGACACGGCCCTGCGCTAAGTCGATACCTTCCACAGACTCCACACTCCATTTGCCGCTCGTCACAGCTCCAAGCAGACGCGCTCCCGGTGCTCCAGCCGTGTATTCGTACAGATACAGATGCATGAATCCACTCCTCTCCGATCCCCATAAAAACCGGAACGTGTTGTTGCCTTCCGCTTCAATATTACGGAACAGATAGTTCGCATTCAACCACACGGGGTTGCTCTCCTGAATCAGCGTCGTAGCACGTCCAGTATGCACGTCAAAGCGCAAGAAAGTCACCTCCGTCTGCAGTCGATTCAGTCTCTGCACTCCGAGCGACTGATCGGGCAGCCAATTGACTCTGGAAATGTAAAAATCCGGGTCTGGATTGGCAAAATCCATCCACACAGGAGTGGGGATCTCACGAGAGTTCTGTTGCTCTGCGTGTGGCAGTTTGATGACCCCCAGTCGTCTCTTGGGGTTGGCAGCACCTGCGAAAGGATAGCGATGGTCCTCCTGCGCCGCGTCTCCCGTCGGCTCGGCGCTGCCCGAGTGCATGATCCTGAACTTGGGGAGGTGGCTCTCATCGATCTCCTCGAACGCGATCTTCGTGCTGTCAGGAGACCACCAGAAGCCGCGGAAGCGACTGAGTTCCTCTTGAGTCAAGAAGCAGGCGAGTCCATTGGACTTGCCATCGACGCCTCGAGCCCCTTGCGTCACCTGTACGGCCTGCTGTCCGCCCTCCGTCACGTGGCTGGGGATCACATAGAGCTCCTTGTCCTGTACAAAGGCCACCCATCTGCCATCAGGCGAGAACTGCGGGTCGATGGCACCTCCTGCGGCGCCAGTCGAGGTCTTGTCGAAGAGCAACTTAAGCTCCGCCCCTGGCTGTTCTTGAAGGTAAATATCACCTTGTAGAGGGTATAGTATGCGTTGGGAAAGAGGCGACGGGTTCCATGCGTAGGACGTGATTCCCACCCCCATTTGGCGTTGACGCTCACGACGAAGCTTCTCCTCGAGACTGAGATTCCCTTCCGTGTTGCCCTGGTTGGGAGGAGCTGCCAGTAGCGACACGCGGCGTGAAGCCACGTCCAGCGCGTACAGTTGGCGAGAGAGGCCGCTCTGAGCCCCAGGGGCATGCAAGAAGGCCACGATGCGGCCGTCCGGGCTGAAGCTCACGTTGGCTGGCGTACTGAGCCCTGGAGCAGGCATCTTGGCCACATCCTCGAGCGCGATAAGCTCGCGCGCGGCCATCAGAGACGTGAGGGCTGGACCTTTGATGCGGGTTGAAGGTGGATTCGGATATGAAAGGGGAGGGAATTAGAATCAATAAAAAGAGAACCTGCGATATTAAATATTTGTAAGTTGTTGATGATGCTAACTCAACCTTTTTGTAAATTTTCTGCCTTTACGAATAGATACCCCGTAATGATATGATCTTCATCACATTGAAAGGGGTAATTAATCAGATTGTCAGACCTTCATCTTCAGCCATCGCACTCAGCTTGCCGTTAACGCCATCGCCGTCAAACTGCGCCAAGATGGCATCCAGTTCACCCGTAAAAGCCTACAATGGACGCAATATAGCGTGTGGTTAGAAAATTAGAGAATGTCTTCTTCGTTGCTGGGGCATACCTGGACATTCACGATGTTCATGTCTGCAAATATACAAGTTAGCAGCGACAAGTTAGCAGCGACTCCAAAGCTAGTAAACGTAACAATAGCCTGTGGTAGCGTACCTAGAGCGTTATCGGTGCCTTGCAGCTCCTGCAACAGTGCCTCTTGACGCTGCTTCACGTCGAGCTGGAAGAGTTCGTCGCGCAGTCTTGAGAGGGCCATGTTTTTGGAGTCGGTACAGTTTTGCAGAGCCTGTTCCACTCGGGTGGCTTCGGATTCGTCAAGTGTAGTCTTGAAGACGTTACACTCGACTTGGAACGCCTCGACTTCTTTTCGGAGTTCGAGTGCTTGCGCCTCGCGATCCCGCTGTTGTTGCTGCATCTTGAGCTGAAACATAACGTTGGTTGGCGTAACAATCGGTAAACATGCCGTCGAAGTACGTACTTGAAGTTGTACTCTTAGAAAATCTTCGCTTTCAATTGAGTTTCGTGATGATTTAACAGAATGTTGGAGTTCTTGTTCAGCTTGCTATTTCGTGAAATACTCAAAAATGAGTCGAGCTGAAATATACTGAATGGAATCTCGTAATACGTACCAACACATCCAAAGCTTCCTGTGTTTTCTGCTGGTGGGCTTGTTTCCACTCTCGTAGGTCATCGATAGCTTTACTCATCTACACGATGAAGCGAAAAAGAATTAGGAACATTTGTTGCATTTGCAAAGAGAAAAGTGCGCACCTCTTCCAACGTCTTGTCGGGATTCGAGCTCTCGAGATCGAGGGCCTCCACTGCGCTTTCCAGATCTCTGTCATCATCGTCGTCTATAAGCGTTCTCCTGCATGTTATCGCCCAATTATTGTCAACCTCTGCTAGAGAGAAGTCGCTTTCAGGGGTATCTTCTTGGCCATCCGACTCCAGATACGTTGACATCTGATTATCTTTGAAAAGAGCTAAGCTGAACAACCCCTCATTCGCTTGGTTTTGATCACTGTTTTCGTCGTCGTTTCTAGATGTCGAGTTGTAGCTAAGAGGCTTCAGATTTTCTCCGAGTGGTGGAAGAGGAGGCTTCACTGATGCGGTGATTGGACTGATAAGTGGTGGCACTTGTCGAGGATATCGTCGGTTTTGAGATGGAAACAACTTGCGCTTTAGCGAAGCAAATTTACTTGTCGTTGCAGGTACCGGAGGAGGCTGATCACTGTTAAGTTGCGTGTGGGTAGCCTGCTTCAAGGACGCGGCATCTTCAGCTCGATTGTCTTGTTCTTTCATCTTACCATTGTTATTTTTCTCATCCTCCTTACTCGATCGAAACAACAGCTAGAACCATTCATGAGCCTAGTTCGACACCAACAAGCCATATAACTCGTAGCAAACTCACCCGAATCAACGTCCTCCCTTGTCGTGTTGTCTCCGATTCCGGTGCGTGCGGGTCCGGCGGCGTCTGGTTCATTTTGCTCCAACCTTCTCAAAATCGATCGCTTCAAAGCACACAACCTGTCTTAAATTATTTCCACGAAAATGCAACCGATATTTTAACCGTTTGCTTTGCGCATGAAGGGACGCGCAAAGATCTCGGTCCCACCCGTCGCTACCGCCTCTTCATGAGGTGCACATTGCAAGATCGCATAGGTCGGTTAGTGTCGGTCGTTAGGCATTTGGCAAACCACAGCGTTGGGGCAACGAACCATTAGGCCGGCAAGTGAAGTTCAACTGAAGACGACTGAGCGACTATGGGAGGTAGGCGCAAGATGCTGCTAGCGTCCGGATTGGTACTGGTGGTCGTGGCAATGCTGAGCGTTCCGACTTCAGCCGAGTGTCCGAACGCCTGTTCGGGCAACGGAGCGTGTATGGCCAAGGACATGTGCAATTGCTACAAGAACTACGAGGGCAACGACTGCTTCGACCGCACGTGCCAATTCGGCTACGCCCACGCTGACACGCCCAAGGGTGACATCAATTATGATCAGGATCGGAAGACGACCGGCTGGATTCTCGAGGATTCGCAGCAGTTTCCAGCAAAGACGTACGAGTACTTTAGCCCGGATGCTATAACCAATGAGGCCCACTTCTATATGGAGTGCTCCAACAAGGGACTGTGTGATCGAACTCTGGGAACGTGCGTGTGCTTTGACGGATATGAAGGTGTGGCATGCCAGCGCGCTGCGTGTCCTAACAAGTGCAGTGGTCATGGAACGTGTGAGAGTATCAGTGAGCTGGGACTCAAGGCTCCGGGTACGCTTTTTGGGAATCCGGACAACGTGAACAAGATAACCTATGATCTATGGGACAGCAAAGTCACTTATGGTTGCCGTTGCGATCCTTGGTATCACGGTGCCGACTGCTCACTGCGTACCTGTAAGGTTGGTGTGGATCCGATGTTTCTATCGGTGGGCACAGCAACGTACGAGGTGTTTGCGCTACACGTCTGGCTTGATCCGACTGCGTTTCCTACATCGTCAACCACTTTAGGTGTAACAACTCCTGTCGGTAGAACGATCCAAGCTGATTGGGTACGTCTTCGGCTTTTCGACTACCATGGCGAATCCTACATCACTGATCCCATCCCAATCGTGAGTGATGTCGATGGTGATACCTCCGTTGCCCCCACTGCTCTTCAGCTTGCGCAAAGAAACGCTGATGCTGTCGCTGCAGCAATCAAGAAAATCCCCAACAAGACTTTCCAAAACGTAGACTGCGAGCCGACGAATGTTAATGTAGGCGACGACCTTGTCGGCTATAAATCCACACGCACGGCTGCAACCCACGGTCTTTCAGTTGTCTGTCAGTTCACCGGCAATCCTGGTCGTCTACGCACTCCTGAAATTGCAAGTTACGACTTCAACGGTGTCGTCGATCCAGCTAAAAAGTTTGCCGCGCTGTACGCGATGGAGAAGGGTCAAGACAACGAATGGTTCACAGAGGATTCCGGTGTCATCGTTACTGCCCAGACAACTACCACACTCACGGTGACCAACACTGCTGGGCTATCAGATACTGCTGCCACACTGTTCCGGGTTGGTTCGCATGTATTGCTCGGTACTCTTTCGGGGACGACAATTACACTCGTGTACGCGGTCAACCACGCGCTAGGAACCACCAGCCATCGCTTCAACGCTCAGAAGGATTCTAGTGGAGTCTCCCGAGTCACAGTGTCTACCGGCAAAGCAATCTCGCCTGCCGTTCCTGTTGGTGCCACGACAATCACCGTAACGGGGGCTGCAACTGGCCTTGCGGCTGGGGATCTCATTTTCTTTGAAAACCAATTCTACCGACTCAAAGCGGTCACGGTGGCTACCGACACTACTATCACGTTGGATCGACCTTTTGGGGGAAACTCTCTGGATGGTGGCGCCAACACAGTTCTGTTTGTGTACGAAATTACTCCGCCTGAGGATGCGTACAAGTACAACTACGTCTCGCAATGCTCCGGCCGAGGCATTTGTGACACCCTGATTGGCGTCTGCGATTGCTTCAAGGGCTACACTAACGACAACTGTGACACGCAGAACATCCTCGCGCTGTAAGCTAACTCTCAAAGGTAGGGATGGAAGGCAACAGCAAACGAAGAAACGAGGGGATTTGGAAGGCATCTCAACTAGCAGGTGTGAGCTCATGCAAGGTTAAAATTTCAGGAGACGATCACGTAGATGAGCTAGACCTAGCAATACCCGAATAACCTTGTTTGATCTCAACACTGAAATCGATTGCATCACACACTAGTTTCAAATCCCTCTACCAAATAGTGCTAATGCTCAGTTTTACTTTTAACCGGCTATGCCCAAAACACTACGTGGGTAAATCAAGACTCCCGCAGATTAACCGCGTCCATCAGCTATCCTCGACGGAAGTACACGCTACCGCCTTCAATCGAGCTCAAGGACACTGCCAGTGGCAGTGCCACGGGCTCAGTATAGGTAGCTTCCGAGATGTACATGTATTGCTGCACGAATATTTTGCTGCAAATCCGGAATTCTGTGAGTGGAATGCTAGTGGTGGCGGGGGAATTTCGTTTGAGGAGTTCATTACAAATGTTGCCACAGTCTCCAGCTCGCGAGAGGACCACGATGATATTCAGAATGATTACAAGAAGCTCACGTGGAGATGCCATAACGTCACCCGATCCGAATTGGTACAGTAGTTTCAATGTACGGCTACAGAATCTGGATTTTTAGAGCTGTTGAACACGGAAAAAGAACTCGATCTGGAGCCCTTACAATCGAGAAGTTCAAACATTTGTCGGGTCTAGAAGCTCGTTTACCGATCTTCATTTTCTCGATTGGGTTTCAAATTTTGCAAGGGATACTTGAAGCAGACGATGCTGCTGTTCCAATGCACGGTATTTCGCATAGATGTAGTTGGCTCTGAATTGCGTAATATTCTATTTGATCTGTGTACAGCTCCTTGTACGCTAACACCTGGTATTGTAATGGATCGGTTCCGAAGTATTCTAGCTGACGATACCCTTGTAAACTCAATTGTAAATGCTTGGGGACACATATCTGCTTCGGATCCAACGAAGCGGACTGAGAAACCTTCCACTGATGCTGCTCGCGAAGAAATCGAGCTTTCTGTGCTGGGGTACTGTCGTGTCTAAGTGTCAAGTGTGAACCAGGTTTATCGATTGCTTTTTGAACTCTAAACTGCGGACAGATGGGTGCCGAGCAGCTAAGTGCATTTTTACAGTTGACAACAGGACGTAGCCTGATCGAAAGTGAGCGTGAGGCTGCTATCAGTGTCAGGAGAAGGTCATCTGTCTTCCCCGCCTCCATCTCCAGGTGGAATTCCGCTGCGGGTTCACACCTATTGACGTTGTTACAGTTTATCGAGGTGGCGCAGATCACCCTGGTTTATAAGTCGCAGAAGTGGAAACAGCGCTACTACTTTTCAGTCTACACCGTGAGTATCAGATCAATGAGCCATTTCTCAAATATCTCGATATGTTAACCCACAACGCACAATCGAGTGCGTTTTGTCTGCTGAGCTGGAGCGAATGGGAACTGGTAACCAAGGAAATGCTAAAGCGGCAACAAAAATGCTCACCTCATATTAACATGCAAATCTTGAGCGAAGAATCGACTCAGTTACGGCCAGGCAATTGGTATAGGTACCGTTGCCGATCTGGTTATTAGTTCTATGTCCTTCCAGTTTGGATGAACGAGTCATATCGCCACACAGCTGCTTTGGCGTCCAAAATTCGGCGTCCTGGCGCTCAGCAATTTATGAATGGGTCCTGGGTCTGTGTTTCGGTGACTATCACAAGTTGTGATGGATTTGAGAGAGATGTGGTTCTCCCGCAAGTGCTTACTTTCGAGCAATGTACTTTTCAAAGTGCGATCGATGCGGTTCCAGAAGAATTGGTGTGGATTTAGCGACGACACTAGAACCACAATGTGGCAGCCTCAAGTGCTTATTGCGGAGCGCAACGCGGCAGGTGAGATCAGGATATGTGCAGGACGAGCCCATATTGTTGCAACAAGATCAGCTAGCGACCACCTTGAGTTCGTTTCTTCCTTCCGCATACTCGTCGAATGCTCTGCAATGCACTGCTGATCATTGTGAACTCGCATTCGAGCTTTGCTTCTTTGTTGCTGAGGAAGTTGAAGGCACACAGTCGATATATGCTAATGTATCGTTAATCGATGTTGGTGAAGTGAATCAACAACCGGTGTGCCAGCAAATGCCTCGAACAACGACGTAAACCCCGCGAGGTTTTACCAATTTAGGCAACACATGCTTCATGAATGCCGTTCTCCAAATGCCTGGTCGCCACGCCACTGTTGAGCACTCACAAATTTTAAAAGGAACTCCTGATAGAACGAATACCGTCGTTGACACCCCGTGAAGCACCAATTCGAGCTGAACCGAAGTAAGCAGGATACTACCAGCTCCCTATCCCCGAGGAATCTATCGAAACCTTTTTCAGTGCTCTCACCACACATGACTGACGGAAACCATCAAGACGCCCAGGAGTTCCTCGTTTGCCTCCTACGTTATCTCAGCAAAGGGCTACAGCGGGAGCCCAGGCAAACCGAAGAACCTTTGATTCTGTCACCATGAACTCACGCGTGATTGTTAAATCTTGTCCAGCGCAAAGATAATGGAGCGCATGGCAAACTGTGGTACCGTTTTGTGCTGAAGACAGTGATGGTCGACAATGTCGACCATGTCGACTCGACATGACAGCCTTGTGGCTGGATCTCACACTTCTTCCATCGACCATCTTTCGTGGACACTCGAGCAACTTAAAAGGTCAGCATAGTTTGAGCCATTCTCGTCGCTTCAGCTTCCACTTGAAGAAAAAAAAAATACCGCCCGATTGATTGAAGAAGATAGCCAACAAGACTTGGTGGTGATTCTACACTTTGTAGAAATCATCGAGTGGAACGCGCGGTCCCCTTTGCGTCGTGGTACAAATAAACGAACAACCATCCATTGCGAATGTACTAGCACAACTTCCCAGAGTCTAGCTCGAGGCGATATGTTATCGGGCATCCAGATGGCTTTACCAACTACGATAATAAATTGGACAAAATACCAGCAAGTGCGCTACCAAACCTGATGCACGCATTCGATCTCCTCGAAATTGCAAATAGCAAATAGCGGTGATGACACTGCTCCCACCCCTGGAAGCACACAGCTTTATCTTCGATTCGTGCCATTTTATTCCCACCACAAATGTAGCCATTCAGCTGGCGAAATAGCCCAAAATACAACCCATGAGAACCCATATTCTGGTACACTTTTTAGTATTATGGTACCGCCAGAAGTGTCGCATTCATAATTCCGCCATCACCATGGGGACGACCCGATGCGAGGGACTCGTGCGCATTCGGGAGCGCGTTGCGTTCAGTTCGCCCTCTAGTGTCTACAATCCAGACGAAAGTTTAGACGCAGCGTTGCCGTCCTCTAGTGGTCACTTACGGTCTGCTGGCCGCTTGAGTGACGACGTGTGGTATTTTTGCGTCTCCAAGGCACCTGTTGCGTCTCTGGAGTGGTTCACAGTGGACGCCAGTACCGAGAGCAGTGAGGAAGAGGACGCATCGCCTTCTACGAGCTCCGGTGGTGCCGTATTACTGGCCAGCACAAGAGTCTCGAGCGTCGAGGCAGTGGACGGAGAAAACGTGAAATTACCCGAGAGTGACGGTGACCGTACAGGAGTGTTTATCAATTTGGCAATGGACGATGAAGAGCGGAAACGACTTGAGAGTGTCTCGTTCTACGTCGAAGACGAGAGCTCTGGAGTCGCTTTGCTGCTTGAGACTGAGTCGCAGGAACAGCGAGACGAATGGGTAACTTTTCTAGGGAAATTGCTGCCCAAGGAGGCAGAGGAGACCTTGAATGAACAGGAAAGTGACGAGGAACAGGAGGCTGGAGAGGACGTTGTGGAAGAACTCGAGTCTCGGCACCTGGCAGCGTCAAGGTCGTCGATTTCCATGCGGTCGTTGCTGCACCAAGGCAAATCGGAGAATTTAATGGAAGACGGAGACCCGTTTGGCCTGCTATCACTTACAACGTCGGCGTTGAGCTCAATGACGCCGATGGATGAACAGGACTCAGTTATTAAGACGAATACTGCTGCGCCCGGGATGTTCGCGATGGATCACTTCGAGTTGGCGGAGGGGAATTCCCACGAAGCTGAGATTGAAGACGTGAGCGATAGCGACACTAGCGTCGCCAACACAGATGGTGACTACGCGGCGGATACCGCAGTTAATCCTTCTTTATTACTATCGTCGGGCAGAGGACAGCAGATAGCTACTCGTGAGAGATCAAACAGCAACGTCACGGATCCTCTCAGCTCTAGTGCGGCCAAAGAATCCACTGCAAGTACTCGGAGTCGACGGCATAGTTTGGGTTCAGTGTTCGGTTCATCTCCACAGCCAACAAACGGCTGTCTGCGGTGTAACAGGAGATTCGGTAGACTTATCCATACTCCCAAGGTCTGTGCGTCCTGTTCGCATCGGTTTTGTCGCGATCACTGCAACCAGTGGACAGCTTTGACAACTCCTGAGTCGATCACGCTGCCAACACGAGACATGGTGGGGTCCCAAGTCGGTGCTAGAGCTGTTCCAACACCTGAACTGAAGCGAGTTTGCATGGATTGCCTGGTAAGGCAGCAGTTGTTAACATCTTTGCAAGAAGCTGGTGTGTATTATGCTTCTGCAGTTGACGAAGCGGGTGGATTATCACGACTTGTCCGCTGGAAATACTTTGATCAGGGTCCAAAGCATGAGATTGCAAGCCACATACGCGCTCGAAGCCTTGGGCCTCTGAGTCTCCTCTCAGCAATGTTCAAGTATCGTCAACAACCGTTCATGTTCGTGATGGTGCTCGCGCAACTCGTACACAACGTGGAGAACTGTATGGAGACGATGGAGTTTTACTGGCCACAGTTCTTGCAGTGGGGTTTCGTGAACCTTCCCGATGCATCACCCAGTGTCAGAGCCTTCTACCTCTTCTTCCTGGCTGCCACTGCACGTCGTAGTGTCCATCTTGCAGTCAAGGCGACGTGGGAATGCATTGCTGCTCACTGGGACGCAATGGCTGGAGGACTGTACAAGCGCGGCAATGGCATTGTAGTCATGTTATTCTTTGTTACAAACGTCAATTTTGGAGAACCTCGCAGTGTCCTACCGCAGCTGCTGTTCCCACAAGCGCCACTACATCAACGCGAAACATTGGAGAAGCTGCTTGAACAATTGTACGAATTTGTTCGTAGGACTTATGCCGCCTCGCAGCGTGAATCTCCGTTCTTTGAATGGCTTTTAGCTCGCAGCAAGGAGGAGACCGTGGCCAGTTCTCGAAATGTTCAAAGGCAGCTCCGTGTCGGCGACGGATTTCTGGATCCATTCCCACCGGATTACCACGAAGCAGCGCAGCTCATGATACTGGAACGTCGGAGATCAGGTACTCAGCATCTCGTGGAAGCGAAACAGCGTATGTGGAACAAACCTGCTCAGCACATATTCAGTGACGAAGTTCGGCTCGTGCGGTTCCTCGTGGACCTGTGTACATATTTGAAAGAGAACATCTCCGAGCCTTCTCTGCGGAAGAAACAGCTCCCGGCTTTGTTACAGGAGATGCTGCGTGGGAAGCACATTCGACCTGAGGCTGCATTGCCGCTATCTGGAGCCATGGCGCACCCTCATCGTGTGGTCAACGTACTCACCAACGAAGGAACGGTGTTTTCCACCAAGGCTCGAGCACCGACACTGGTTTTCTTCGAGATTATCGCTTCTTCATTAGGATGTGATGGTGAGTCTCGAGAGCTTGATACCCAGCCTAATCACGACAGCGAAGTCGATGCGTTGGTGGATGCTGCAGTGAAAATGGAGCAAGAAAAGGATGATCTATTGGCACCAGAGCAACAGGAAATCCTCAACTACCTCGATGGAGAAACCGTTGGCACCTACGTGGCAGACTTAATCCCGGTCAGCCGAAGTGATTCTCAAGCCTCATTGCGGTCTTCAATCTCGGAGGACCTAGACAGACTCAGTAACGTATTACCCGCTGGCTGCACACCACTAAGTGACAAGGCAGGTTTCTCCGACGAAAGTGATGGGTTCGAGGCGGAAGAAGAAAGCGGTGAAGTGGGCACAGATACGAGTGATAGCGTGGAGTCTGCAAACTCAACACAAGTCGCACAGTGTCCGTTCTTCGGGGAACGCTTTGCTGATACACAGAAGCGTATCCGCGAGGAAAGCTCCTTCTCCCGCTTCGACGGATGGGCGTTAGCTCCGGTGATTGCGAAAAGTTTTGACGATATGCGCCAAGAAGTTTTCGTGCTGCAAGGATTGAAGCTGTTCCAGCTCATTTTCCGGAAGCATGGACTTAATCTATGGATGCGTTACTATAGTATTGTGTGCGCAGGTAAAGATTGTGGCTTATTGGAGGTGATCACGGATGCCCAGTCACTCGATGGTCTCAAGAAGAAGGGCAAGAAAATCACTGACGTTGGCACGTCACTGCCTCTTATCTTCAATCGGGCTTGTGGACGAGACCCGATCACAGGTGAACACGACCCGGTCCGCTTGGAGAGAGCTCGCGCAAATTTCATCTCGAGTATGGCCGCCTACAGCCTCTTTTCCTACATTTTCCTGGTGAAAGATCGACACAATGGCAACATAATGCTGGACACCGAAGGCCACGTTGTTCATATTGACTTTGGCTTCGTTCTGGGTATCGCACCTGGCAACACTTTCAGTCTCGAGACGGCACCGTTCAAGCTCACACCGGAGATGGTGGAGATCATGGGTGGAGAAGGATTTGATCGCTATCGACAGCTCGTAGGTCAAGGTTTACTTGCTCTGCATCTGGAAGCGCAACAATTGCTGTCACTTGTGTACCTTTCGTCCAAAGATTCCTGCTTCCCATGCTTCAAGGGGCGATCTCGAGCGCGTATTGTGCGGCGATTGAGTCGTCGATTGTGTATTGGCTGGAGTGTTCAAGACGTGGAACGCACCGCTGCTCGCATCATCGATAAGAGCAATGGACACCGTGGCACCAGGCAATATGACTGGTTCCAGAAGATTTCCAATGGCATTTTACCTTAAAAATAATCTGAAGGAGTGAATGTATAAAGCGGCAAAAGTGTATAAAGCTAGCTAGGTTAGATTCGATGCTAGTGACATCTTCTACTCAAATAAGGTGCCATGTTGTCACCTTGTTCAGTGGCGCTTCTTCTTCGAGTGCGATTTTCTCTTCGAGTCGTGGCGATGACGATGTTTGCGCTCTTTCTCCTTCCTGTCCTTGTGCTTCTTCTTCGACGAGCTCTTCCGTTTTTTGTCTCTCTTTGATGAGCGTTTCTCGCTGTCCGAACGTCGTCGTCGCTTAGTGCTCTCATGCTCAGAGCCAGAGCTCGAACTGCGACTGCGTCGACGTTTCTTACGATCCCCACGGCTACGATTACGTTCACGACTCGAGCTGCGGCTTCTAGAAGGCGATCTCCCTCGACGGCGGCGTCCGGCACTGCGACTTCGGCTTCTTGAGCGGATTTTACGTCGCTCTCTCGCTTCACTCAAACTGCGACTGCGACTGCGGCTTCTGCTTCGTCCGCGCGATGACGGACGGCGTGAAGACGGTTTGCCGTCCTTTTCATCTTCACTTTCATCTTCATCCTCGTCACTTGAAGAATCCTGCAAAACGAAATGCAACAGCAGTCGTGTCAATGTTTAGACCCTATTTTTTCAACAGACGATTGTCAATATCAACGTGACGCTTACCGAGGACGAAGACGAGTCCAAGTCCGACGACATCACGCGCTTCTCCTCCCCTCCCAAATGATTTCGACACTGGAAAGTCAAGTGGCCCACCATACCGCACTGCAATACAGTAAAAAAAAAAAAAAAAGGTTAGTTTCCTAATAAATAAAATGCGGGAAACATCATCTTACCTTCTTGCAGGCGCCACGAACATCGTTCTAACAGCAAAAAGTTAGCATAACACAGATTGGATACCACCCCTGACCCTAATCTCATAGACTATTGCCTACCCACCGACTTGTTGGAGAGCTTGGCAAGCGCCATGAGACCTTTGGCCTGCTCGTACGAGGTCTCGCTCGTCTCCCCCTGCTTCTCGCCCTCGGCCGCGTACGGGTCGTAGCCGATGGTGTTCTTCCAGATACCCGTCATCTTGAGGGTCGCACTGCTGTGCATGCGGTTGTTGTGCGGCATGCGCACGCGCCCCGCTGTTGCCGGCATCTTCGCTGCTTGGCGTGGAAGAAAAAGGAATTTATTTTCAATGCGAAAAATTGCAATGCAAAATTTGCGGAGCACTTTTTTCTTCAAGTGTCTAAAATTGAAATTAGGCAAACAATTGCCTATTTTCAAAACTAGACAAAACTTCTGACCTAAAAATCATTTTTTCAGTGAAGCAAATTTAGCTGAAGTAAAAAAAAGAAAAGAAAAAATCACGATGTGACAAGAAAATCACTCGCCATATTTTTTTTTGGCCTTTCAGACTTGAATAAGACGCCAGCAACGCCAGCAATAGCTCATCGGCGATGGCCCCCACTGCCTCAATTGCTTCGCCAGAGATGGCGCAAAGCGACGATCACCAAGTGACCAACATGCAGCAGCCCGCGACGCCTCCCGCGCCCGTGTCACCGGTCACCATCGTGCCCCGCGAAGAACCGCCGCCGCCACAGCGCCGCCGACCTCTGTCGCTACCCAGCCAGGTGCAGGAGTGTACCATGCAACGCATCCTCGTGACGGGCGGCGCCGGCTTTATCGGCATTCACCTGTGTCGTCGCCTATTGGAGCAGGGCCACGAGGTTATTTGCCTTGACAATCTCTTCACCAGTCAACGTGCCAACGTCCTGGACTTGCAAATGCGCTACCCGAACTTCGAGTTCGTGCGTCACGACGTGACAGAGCCCTACTCCTGCGAAGTAGACCAGATCTACAACCTGGCATGTCCTGCATCGCCCGTGCACTACCAGTACAACCCCATTAAAACCACCAAGGTGTCTTTTATGGGCGCCATCAACGTCCTCGGGTTGGCCAAGCGTGTCAAGGCGCGCGTGTTCCAAGCTTCGACTAGTGAAGTGTATGGCGACCCAGAAGTGTCGCCACAGGTGGAATCCTATCTGGGCAATGTCGACTGCACTGGCGTGAGAGCGTGCTACGATGAAGGCAAGCGTGTGGCCGAGACGCTGTTCTTCGAGTATCATCGCACACAGGCAGTAGATATCCGTGTGGCGCGAATCTTCAACACGTACGGCCCCGGTATGCACCCGTACGACGGACGTGTGGTAAGCAACTTTATCATGCAGGCGCTACAGGGCGAGGACATCACGATCTACGGCACAGGCAGCCAAACGCGCTCATTCTGCTTCGTGGATGACCTCGTCGAAGCCATTATCCGCTTCATGGACTGCAAGACCTGCGTGGGGCCTATGAACTTGGGCAATCCGCACGAGATGACAATCCGTGAACTAGCTGAAATGATCATTGGGCTGACAAATTCATGCAGTCGTTTGGTGTTCCGGGATCTGCCCAACAACGACCCCAAATTGCGAAAACCTGACATCACCCTTGCCAGGTACGTTGTTGGTTTGCACACAACTGTATCCTTGACGTGACTAACTCTATATTGCTCTTTGTTGTGGATTAGAACGCATTTGGATTGGAACCCCCATGTGTGTATCGAAGAAGGACTCATGCGCACTATCGCATATTTCCGGGCCTTGGACTTATCGAAGTACAAGCGACCAACCAACAATACAGCGCATTGCAAGAGTAAGATGGCGAACCAGGCTAAAGCGGCCGTCCAAAACTAAAGTTGCCATGTAGGTCTGTTGTTTCCGCTCACGAATCCGACATTCTAGGCAACTTTCACGTTCAAGTACGTACATAACAGCACTGTTGACTTTTGCAAAACCATTTTTCGTGATTTCCTTTATCATGCTGCTACCGCGGCAACAAGGACAATGTAAATTCTGATTCAATGGCACGGAAAACTGATTAGTTCTTGTCATTGATCTTGATAGACGAAGGGTGGGAAACACCGAAAGCTAAGCTAGCCGTGAAGAAGCATAGGAACTGATGGACACGCACCCCACGTCTCCACTCAACCTGTTTTCTTTACCTGCGCTGCATAACTACGAGGACTTGGACGCTGGAAGGGCACCTGCAACTCCATTATCGTCATTGTCGAGTTCAGCATTGGTCTCCTGCTCAGCCTTCTCCAAGCGAGCACGCTCCTCGCGGATCTTGGCCACGCCGCCGCCCGAGCCGAGCTTTGCACCAGGGAATTTGACAATCACAACGCTCATATTGTCACGGCTGCAATCCAGACACAAACCGTTAGCACTAGTGCATACACTCACGACAATATAACCACAGCCATACCTTCCTGCACGAAGGCAGTTGTCCAGGACCTCTTCCGCTATTAACTTCAAGTCAGACTCGCCGTTGTTCATAAGCTGACGGATGTAAGCGCAGAGTTCGTCGTTGCTCATGACGTCCCAGATTCCGTCACACGCGAGCACCAAAAACTCCTCCGTCTTGTCAATCTTCTGCACTTCAATATCTGGTTCCGCAGACACCTGCTGCTGCTCCGCCGGTAAATCCGCGCGAGCCTTGTAGGAAAAGTCGCCAAGAGCTCGCGACACCGCCAGATCTCCATTCACGCGGTTGCTGCGCACCAGCCCACCAGCGTCCTGGATACGTTTGCGTTCTCCCGCCTGCAGCAACCCCAGCAAACCATCAGCTCACTATCTAACTCTGATATGTGTCTACTTAGTCGTACATTGATGGGCTTGTGGTCAAAGGACATCTCGACTGTGCGGCCGTTCTTGGCCATGACGCTGCGTGAGTCGCCCGAGTTGGCCACGATGATGTGTGTGGGGGTAACAAGAGCAGCGATAGCGGTGCAGCCGCTTTGGTCCGAGCCGTAGCTCTCATCGAACGTTTTGCGGATATTCTGGTCCAGGTTCATAAAGGCGTCGCGCATTGCTTTGCCGATCTTGGCAGGGTCGGCGTCATCAGCCTTGCCGTTCGGGAACACGCCGTTTTTCATAGTAGCAGACAACTCTTTCGCAATCCCCTCGGCTGCCAGATCCGCCGCTAGACGTCCACCGTGGCCGTCGAACACTGCGAAGAGCGAGCAGCCCTGGGGCAGCCCTTCAGGGTTGATCTGAGCCACGTGCGCGTCCTCCATACCCGTGCGCCAGCCCTGCATGGTGGCCAAGCCGAACGAGAGGCCGTTTCCCTCGCCTCCATCAGTATCCTTGTCGGTGATCGGCGTGGCGAGGAAGTTGCCCATGTCTGTGGCTCCTGTTGCGCTCGACAAGCTTTCCCAACTTTGTGATCGTTACCACGTCGGCTCGAAGGTTTGAGAAGATTTTCTTGACTTGCATTGAGTAAGGACAGGTCCGGTATACCGGTAAATTCAAATGGGTTGCGAAAAAATCCAAGTGACTTTTCCAACCAGCTTCAAGTGAAACTCTACTGACAAATTTATAAGAGGGAAAAGTGGATCGCGTTTGATTACCAGGCTCTAATGAGATCGGATGGTAAAGTACAGCAGCACAAACACCACCACGACGAACATGATAAGATACAGCATGTGCTTGCTGCCGCCTTGCTCCATCATCACGCCAAGTCGCTTCATTGTGCCGCCTAACAGACCTTCCGTGTTGTCAAATTCCTTGCCCTGCAACATGCAAACCCACGGTTAGCCAAGACCAGCAGCACGCGAACATCACACTAGCGACGCGTACCATGCTGTCCAAGAAGCGGTTTTGGTCCACGACCTCCGCATGAATATTACCCGACAGCTGAAACAAGACAAAACAACAACGCGGTGAGCAAGACCAGCAAGCGAAAGTAGAAACTTTGGTGCAGCTCCCAACCTGCTTCAGCTGCGTGATCTGCAGCGACAAGTGACTGATCTGCTCATCGTTTTGCTCCTCAAGCAGCCGTTTGGCCTGCTCTCCGTTGTCTACATTTCCTCCCGCCTGCAGTAATACAAAACCCGTCAGCTCCCTCTATCGAGAGCGATCCGTACGAAGCTAATAGTCACTACCTGAGATCGCGAGGAGGCTCCCGAGAAGAGGGATTCGCGCGCGCTGGCTCGGCCATTCGCCATTCGATTGTACATGAACCTGTAAGCGTGCGCTGTCCCGCAGAGATCGTGACGTAGAGCGACTTCACCTGTGCTTCGTGCTTCGGTGCTGACGACGACGTCATAAGAAAGAGGGATTTGGCACGAATTTGTTGGCCAAAAATAGATTGCGTTTAACCAATCCAAATGGTAATCCATATAGGGTTGATGGCTGCCAAATCAGATCCGGTCAGACTCTGAGAATTATCAGATTTATACTTGAAAACTGGGAAATATTCAGAATCAGACCTGATAGTCAGTACTATTTATCTCATAAAAGTACTACTAGAAATATTAGTACTACGTAGAGAAGGAAAATTACTGCTGTAGTATTTGCTACTGTTTGCATTTCTACAATATTCACTCCAAATACAATACTGTATTAATACTACTAATACTTTCAACGAACCTCAGGAATTGATGAAGACGTGCATCACTTTCATTAGCTCTGCTTACTTGCTTTGGCCATTCAAACCAAAAGGATACGATTACACTTTCAACACGATAGCAACAACTTAAGGCATCGAGTCCTCCGGGCGCTTGATGATCACCGTCTTGTGCTCCAGGTAGTTGCGCAAGCCCAACTCACCGTTCTCGCGACCGATACCGGAGTCCTTAAAGCCACCGAACGGAGCAGCGCCGTCGAACACGTCGTAGCTGTTGACGTACACCGTACCCGTGCGGATGCCGTTGGAGATCTTGATGGCGTTGTCGAGGTTGCTCGTCACCACACCAGCACCCAGACCGTAGACGGAGTCGTTAGCGCGCTCAATGACCTCGTCGATGGTCTTAAACTTGAGAATGGACATGACGGGGCCGAAGATCTCCTCACGAGCAATGGACATGTCGTCAGTCACATCGGCAAACACGGTGGGCTCAATGAACCAGCCCTTGTTGCCGTGCCGCTTGCCACCAGCCAACAATTTGGCACCCTCCTTCTTGCCCTCCTCAATGTAACCCAGGATCTTCTCGAACTGGGTCTCGTCAATCTGCGAGCCCTGGTTCGTCTTGGGGTCGAACGGGTCACCGACCACACGAGCGTTGGCGGCCTCAACAGTGCGGCGCACGAACTCATCGTAGATACCCTCCTGGACGTACACACGGGTGCCAGCGATGCAGCACTGGCCCTGGTTCAGGAACAGACCAAGCTGTGACTGCCGAATGGCGAGGTCAATGTCGGCATCGTCGAGGATGATGTTGGCAGACTTGCCGCCGAGCTCCAGAGTGATACGCTTGAGGTTGCTCACGTGCGACGTGCGCATGATCTGGTAGCCAACCTCAGTGGAGCCCGTGAAGGCAACCTTGTCGACATCCGGGTGCTGCGCCAAGTGGCGACCAGCGGTGGGGCCCACGCCGGGTACGATGTTGATCACACCCTTGGGGAAACCAGCCTCCACGATCAGCTCACCGACACGTAGAGCAGACAGAGGAGTCTGCTCAGCAGGCTTCAGCACAATAGTGTTACCAGCAGCCAGAGCGGGGCCCAGCTTCCACGCCATCATTACCAGCGGGAAGTTCCATGGGATAATCTGAGCGCAGACACCGACAGGCTCGGCCTTGTTGTAGCAGAGGTAGGGGCCGTTGATGGGGATCACGGAACCGTGGATCTTGTCGGGCCACCCTGCGTAGTAGCGGTAGACATTGAGCACGAGTCCCAGGTCAGCAGCCTTGGCCTCTGAGCACGGCTTGCCGTTGTCGAGCGCTTCAAGAGCAGCAAGCTCGTCAATGTTCTCTTCGATGAGATCCGCGAGCTTGTTGATGAGACGGCCACGTTCCGACGCGGGCATGGTGCGCCACGGGCCCTCGAAGGCCGTGCGGGCAGCAGCCACAGCGGCGTCGATGTCCGCGGTTCCAGCCTCAGCAACGTCGGCGATCTTCTCCTCTGTAGCGGGATTGAACGTCTCGAAGGTCTTTCCAGTGATGGACGGCACGAATTCGTTGTTGATCAGCAGGTTAGTCTGCTTAACCGGAACGGGGGTCGAGAAGTGGCGGGATAGAATTATCGGTGAGGCCTTGGCGGCTGTGGCGGCCGATTTCATGGCGAAGGCACCGGCCTTGACGCGAGGAGCTTGACGCAGGATCTGGCGCTGCATGGTGAAGGTTAGAGGTCTGGTAAGGTGCTGGTGAGCTGGCAAAACGCAGAATGAACTGCACCATGCAGTCCTAATAGGAGTGCGTCAATGCACTGTACAGCTTCAACCACGCCGGCATCAGGTCTTCCACTGTATTGAAGTGTTGAAGTGCTCGTTTGACAAGCTTAGAAAGCAGTTCGAGTGACGTCAACGAGGGACTCGCTGTGGTAAAAGACAAGAAACTTCAACCGCCTGCAGCTTGGAAGACACGTCTTGGGCGATTCCAGTCCATTTCGTAAGCGCTGCCGTTTACAATTGCGACGGGACAAATCCTTTTTCATGCAGGCACCAGGACTGCGGGCAGCAGCTTAGGACCGGCTTCACGCACGTTCATTCCAGTGCAGTCTCCAATTTGTAAGCGCCCGGGTTTACGTCAGAAATGATGGTGCGAGCAACAGGTTGAAGTTCTATTTCGCTAGGCTGCAGCTCATCAACGATGTGGAGACCTTCGTTTTCTATCGTTGCCAGCGATTCGTTGGTAAGCAATGCACTGAAGTGTACTGGTGAACGGACGTTGCAACAAGCATTTTTAATTGTTGCTGGAAGTCTATAGGATTCGAAGCAATGTAGCCTACAATGGTGTAGGTTGTTGGTAGTCATTGGTGAAGCCTCTTCACCGGAAAATATCCGGTTTACGTCACCTTTTTTCACTTCAAGTACCTGTCGTTTTCGGTGCAATGCTGATGGATCATCTCTGGAGGACTAACGTAGCTTTCCTCTTTGATCTCGGACTGTGTGAACGGTGAACTAGATTTATGCGGTTTCGCTTGCAGCACGCGAACTCCAACTTGACGATTAATACCGAATCTACTGCCCAGAACTAACATGTAAAAAAACATGCACCAGGTATTAGTATTTTTAAAATGGTGTGAATGCGTGACGGAATGCTTGATGGGATCACTATATGTGGAGAACGTTAAAGTAATGTTTTCAAGTAGCTAGTGGCGAAATCGGCTTTCGCTTTGCTGAAGGCGATAGCATTGCTCATGCTGGCGGTCAGTGCCTTCAGTGGCAGCTGCATACAACAAGCTCGATGGCTAGTTGCACTTCAACTACAGCCACACCTCATCGGCGAATACTCGAATCGTCCGTCACACACCGCTACCCTGAAGATAACGCCACAGTGGATATCCTCACGAGCTGAGAAGATGTCGTGAAATCCTTCGTCGAGTGCATCTTCATCAACAGGGAATCATCCAGCCTCCGACGGCGCCAAATCTTGCTGGTGGAGGTGGCGTCCTCGCTGAAGAAAAACAGCTTCCAACACACTTCCGAGTACGGTCTTTTCGAACTGGTCTCCTCCAACACCCAGTCTTACGAGCTCGTCAGCAACAACTTAGCGTTCTTGCATGTTCAATTGCACTGATCGGGTAAGACGCAAAACCTAGCTATCAAAACAACAAGAACAATTTAAACACTGCGGCTATATAGAAAAAGAGGCATCTTCATTCAACGACGATGTTAAACCGAGTCAGAAGGCCGAAACAAATCTACACTCATGAGACTCGCCCGCGCCGAAGGCACAGGGCCGCACCACGCCAGAAGATTTTGCTCGAGCTAGACGCCTTACAGACGGTCGTAGAAACGGTCGAGAGGAGGCACATCCGGGGACAGACCCTTGCGGACACGCACGCCGTTAACAAGCTTGCCGGACATGTTGCCGACGTCGGTCGGGTCACCGCCAATAACCTGGTAGTGGTCGAACACGCACTGGGGGAAGGCCTTGCCACCCGTAGCCTGACGCAGGTCAGCGGTGAAACCGAACGACTCGTTGACAGGCAGGTAAGCCTTCAGCTGCATCATGGGGGTACCGGGGCGCTGCTCCTCGGCGAACACGTGACCACGACGACGGGTCAGCACACCGTACACGCCGCCAACGGCGTCCTGGGGCACCTGGATGTCGGCAAGGAAGACGGGCTCCATCAGAGCAGGCTCCGACACCAGCTGGCAAGCGTACACCACACGACGGGTGGTGGGCAGGATCTGGCCCATACCACGGTGAATAGCATCAGCGTGGAGCACCACATCCAGAAGGTTGACACGCATGCCACGCACGACCTCCTCGCAAAGCACACCGTCCTTGGTGGCCCAGTTGAAGCCGCCAAGCACCGACTCCTTGATTTCGTTCAGGTACGACACACCCTTGGTGGCGTCCACGAACACGTTGGCACCCGTGCCGTCCGGGCCGTAGCCCCAGATCTTACGAGCATCAGTCACATCCCAGTTGTGGTTGTCGGCCAGGTAACGAGCACGAAGCTTGAAGTCGTAACGGGGGGAGACCTCCTCCTTTTCCTCCTCAATCTCGTCCGTCAGCTCGTCGCCCAGAGGAGAGGCTTCGCAGAACAGACGGTTGTGCTTGTTAGGCGACTTGGACAGACACGTCTTGGACGAGTTGCCCGTGATCGTCTCACGGTACGACACAACAGGCTCCGAGATCTTGACCTCCGTGCCCATGAACTCCTCCTGCAGATCCTTCAGACAGATCTCAAGGTGGAGCTCACCGGCACCGGCGATAATGTGCTCACCCGACTCCTCCGTGTAACACAGGACCATGGGGTCAGACTTGGACAGACGCTTCATACCTTCCACAAGCTTGGGCAGGTCCGAAGCGGTCTTGGGCTCAACGGCCACACGCACAACGGGCGACACGGAGAACTTCATGGTACGGATAGTGTGGCCCGTCTCGGACGTGGTGATGGTACCAGACTTGAGCAGGTACTGGTCCACACCGACCAGAGCGCACGTGTTACCGGCCGGAATGTCGGGGGTCTGCTCGACGTAGCGGCCCATCATAATGACCGTACGCTGAATGTTCTTGACCCACAGGTCGGTCTTCTTGCCGGGCACGTAGTTGGGGCCAAGCATGCGGACCTTCTGGCCCGTGGCGATCTTACCGGCGAACACACGGCCGAAGGCGTAGAAACGGCCCTTGTCCGAGGTCGGCACCATCTTAGACACGTACATGACCAGAGGACCATTGACGTCGCACTTGCGAATGGCCTCGGCACACTCGTCGTCCTGGGGGCCCTCGTACAGAGTGTCCACACGGTAACGCTGGGCCGTCACGGGGGACGGCAGGTGCACGACAATCATCTCCAGGACGGCGTCGGCGGCCGGCAGCCAGCGCTGCATGACACGCTTGAGCAGAGGTTTGCCGGTCAGGTCCTTCTCGTCCGACTTGAGCTCCACGCCCACGGCCTTCATCATCTTCTCGTACTTGGCCTTCTTGTCGTTCATGATGGCGTCGAACATCTTGATGATGGGGTCCATGATGAACTGGCAGAAAGCACGCTTGAGCGAGCCCTCGGCATTGTTCTTGCTCGTCCACTTCTTGTTGGCGGCGTCGAAGTACCAGTCGCCCCACAGCTTCTGCATCATTTTCTCCTCAGCAATACCAAACTTCTTCGAGTAGAGACGAGCGAACTTCTTAAGGGTGAAACCCCATTGGTGAAGACCCGAACCGAAGGCGACCGTACCCTTCTCGGGGTACACCTGGACGTCACCCAGCTTCTCGTCGAAGTAGGTGGCAATGACCACGTTCACGGTCTCAATAGCACGCGTGAACGACTGGTAGCAGTCCTCGGGCTCAAGGTGCAGCTCCAGAAGAGCACGGTCCACCTTGTTCACCATAAGCACGGGCTTGACGCGCTCACCGATCGACTGACGCAGCACCGTCTCGGTCTGCACGCAGACACCTTCAATGCAGTCCACCACGACCAGAGCACCGTCCGTCACACGCAGAGCAGCCGTCACTTCGGACGAGAAGTCAACGTGACCAGGCGAGTCGATCAGGTTGATCAGGTACGAGTTCTTGTTAATCACAACCTCCTGGCCAGCAGCGGCCTCCTCCGACTCCTTGGCGATAGCGGCGGCAGTGGCCTGCTCACCAGCGTCCATGTCGTACTCGAAGAACATCGAGATACCGGTCGACTTGATGGTAATGCAACGCTCCTGCTCGTCAGCACGAGTGTCCGTGAAACGGGCCTCACCGGCGTGCTTGGCCGAGATAATACCGGCCTTGGACACCAACGAGTCGGTCAGCGTCGACTTACCGTGATCGACGTGGGCAATCACGGACATGTTACGAATGTTCTTCGTGTAGTCCATGATCTCACGCATCTGCTCGACCGTGAAGTTCACCTGATAAAGTCATAAGGAGGAGGGGGAAAAGATCGCATTAGCCTCCTGTATCTTTCTTTTTTTTTGCTGTGCTGTCTGTGTCATTATTTGCCGTACCATGGTTGCTGCTGGAGTGGGGGGGTTAGCGGCGGGTTGGTGTTGGGTTCTCTCGGGCTTCTCCCTTTCGGACTAGCTGGATCCAAAAGAGGAAATGGCGCTCAAGCTCGGGAACCAACCGTGTAAAGGAAACGCGAAGGGTGGGGGAGACCAAAACAGAGAAAAGGCCCACAAACGGGTGGAGCAGAGAAGCCCGCTCCCCCTCATAATATATGCTATTCAGTATGTTCCATACAATCCTACTGTGAAAGCGAGGTTCAATTTTATCCGAGGTTTTTCCGGTGGAGTAGGAGTGATGGTCTGTTTGATGGACTTGAAGCCCATATTTTGGGAAGCTCTGCATGCACCAAGTTGTTGCGAGTTGTTGATATGGCGCCTCGCTAAACTCTCTACACATGATCCTGCGATTCAAGCGCGTACAATACTACTGCGTTGTAGCGGGCTGTGATGGTGTAGTTAATGAGGCTTTACCTGCAATCCGAAGTTCGTTTTCTTGCTCTATATGCTTATTTTTCATGCTATAGTACGATATCCTGTATGCGGAGAGCTTGAGAGCGATCTTGAATTCACACAGCAGGAACTAAGATCAGCGCTGCACAAGTTGCAGCACTGCATAAGTCGCTGGGAATCATCATCTAGAATGGGCAAATTGAACTCCCTTTTGAGCACGACAAAATGGGCACTTGAACTGGGCTAGCGAAACCCGACCCGTGAGACGGAATCAGACCGAATTGGCCAGGAAGGTGCCTTGCGGTTAGACGGAGAATTGCTAGCAAGAGGCCGTTGCCTGCCTTAGCCGCACGCAAGTTGTCGAGAACAATGTGTATGGACTATACTATGGCGAGACAGCATGGAGAAATGGACGCGGCACCAATGCGGCTTCTCCGCACTCCTTTAATGTCGATGCCCAACATCCGCGCAGTGATTGCGTAGTGACGGATGGTTGCGTCATTTGAATAAAAAAAAAACGACATTGTTGCTGTCTTCGTGTTGAACCTTCGGCGTCGGGTAATGGAACCGTAGTGCTAAGGTGTTCCCTTGGTAGTACATGTAGACGTTCAGTGTTTCATGGTGCTTCTCACGCCTGATGAACAATATCGTTTGTGAGTATTGACGAACGTTCAAGGTGGGTTTGACACCCACGCTTTGCGTGAGACTTCATCCAGGACACAACGGGCTTGATTTAAACAGGGCCTCTTGTGCTGACGCACGATTTAATGAAGACACCATCATTGACGATACACTCGTTATTGCAAGCAGTCCGTAACATGCAGGGACAACGTTAAGCGGGAACAAACATGGCCAGGCGATGAGGGGACTCGCAACCGAGTCTGCTCCGGCCATCTAAAACTATCACGGTAATCTACAGTATCGCCAACAAACGAGTGAGAACCTACAGTAGAATAGGATAGGTAATTGTAAACCCGTGCATGTTGCACATGCAGTTTATTTATTTGTGTTGCTGTCTGGTGCTCGCATTACCTCGCCGCTATTTCACACTGCAAAAATTACCCACGCATCCATTCTGAAAAGGACTCGTCGATATTCCGCGTACGGTGGTGTCACGCTCGCATCTTCGTCAAAAAGCGCTTAGCAGATCGGTTTGTCTACATGAAGGTGTTCTGCTGCTGCATCTGGCACTGCTTGAACTGGTCTAGGTAGAACTGGCAGGAGCTGATGTCGTTGCTGTTGCTGTTGAGGCACTCGAGGAAGGCCTTCTGGTCAGGACCGCAGTGGTCCTGCTGCGGGGGCTGCGTGGCCTGATAGTCCTGAGAAGCCGGAGCAGCCTCCTGCTGCTGCGGAGCATCCGAGCCGCCCGAGAACGAGCCAGCAACAGCGCCCACGGCGCGGTGAGCAATGGCGCTGCCCGTGCCGAAAGCCATGCCCTGGGCCACCGTGCCCATGAGGCCGCTCATCATACCGCCGCCACTGCTGGAGCTCTGCTGGGCCGGAGGGGGAGCAGCCTGTGTGCGGGCGGGTGCGGGTGCGGGGCGACGCGGCTGGGCTGGGGCCGGAGCGCGGCGAGGGGCCGGGCGAGCGGCAGGACGAGAGGAACGGGAACGGCCCATGTGTGTCTTGGTGTCTTCTTGCTTGCTGTTGGTTTCGATTCGGATTGGATTCTGACGATCCACCCTGCGGTTCGGCGTGAACCACACCAAGCGCACACAAAGAATTATCGAGAATCACAGGGAACCGTTTCTTCGACTTGAAGTTTGTATGCAATGAAGAATGATGGTAAAATGGCTACATTGTTGCTGCTAGACGATTACTTGGCACCATTATGCTCCAGTTGCTCGACCCGCACTGCCAACTGCTGCAGCTTCTTGTCCACGTTGTCGAAGCGAGCGTTCAACTGCGTCTGCATGGCCATCATCTCCGCGAGGATCAGCTCCAACAGGTCTTTGCTCTCACCGCTGTTGCCGTTCTCGTCCTCAGAGCTCCTCGGCGTCTTATCAGGAGCTACTGGCGCTTCCTGCTCATTACTGGTTGACTTGGGACTGAATGTTGGTCGAGCACGGCGAGGCACCTTGAACTTGGACAGGTAAATTGGCTGCGGCTCGTTATTTGCAGCAGCGTGGAAAAACATAGCGCGCTTGCGTTTCTCGATCGACGCGACTTCAGCAAAGGGAGACCTCTCTCCAAGGTAGATTCCTCTACACACATGTGTCGGTGGAAGTTCCTGGTGGAAACAAGCACTCTGTAAGTTGTTATGACACGACTAACATCAGAGGTGGAGCCATGATATACCATTTCACCGGATAGCGAGGCCGTCCACTGCATGCGTTCAGAAACATCCAAATGTGTAACCATTAAATGCGGCGACAAGGTGCTTCCAACGATAACCCGCATGTCCTGCTTAACAAAATATGTGCGTGAGAACGAATTGCTGAGCACGCTGGAGAATTGCGACGAACCTGGACAACGAGGATGTCGGGAGAGGTCAAGTGCGGCAGATCGAGGGTAGAAATGACGTTCCACTGCTGTGCTTTGTATTCGACAATCAGCAAGTGGGAACGAGGTTTCGCTCGTTGGGCAATTCTGGTATCCTGATGAGGGAGATACCATTCACAATATTAATCATCACGCTGCAAGGGAATAATGCAGTCTCTTAGCCAACGTCATACCTCAGTGCGATTCAATATTTGCAGTGAACTCTGGGAGCTGCTTGAGATGCGCATCGATGTCAAGTCGATGATATCGCTGGACGAAGACGCTATTTGCTCTTGAATATCGGTTGAGCTTCCCGGTTGCAGCACCAAATTTGATACCGACGGCGTTTCAATCGGAATTGTGTTTTTCAGCATCGAGTTCAACGTTGGAGCTGCTCGGGAGATATCTTCAAGAATCAATTTGGTATCCGTGGCGATAATGCAAATAGTTGGAGATACACGTGCAATTGCAGCAATGGGACCAACAGATGCATTCTCAACGTCCAACTGAAGTCCATTGGTGCCTTTCAAGGAACTGCTCGCGTCGATCTGGACATGCATAGGAGGTTCTAAGAGTAATGCGTCGACGTTCGTCCAACTGAAGCAATGAAGTATGTGATTCTGCGCTCTGTAAAGGCAAAACTACTGTCAGCCGAATAGAAATGATCTACCAAAAGCTTGTCCACACACAACGATACTTGAAGCCCGCAAGGACTCCATGAGCATGCATTCCACGCATGCCGTGTACTGCAATCTGTGTGAATCGCCCGCCACAAAAGCGATGACCCCATAATGGTGATAAGCAAGATATCCGTCTTAGCGTAGGCCTACAATGCATAAGGTGGAAGAGTACACTTAGTACAGTTCACTTGGCACACGAAAACGGTACTAGCCGTCGTTGACCAGTAGAAAATTGCTGCACGGGCTCCAAGCCAACCCTTGTGGGCGATCAATCTCTACAGATCCCCTCAGTGATGCCGAGATGCCACTGGAAGAGCAACAAAAATGAAACAGAGTATTGAAAAATGAGGTTTGCCAGTCAGAGTCGGGTCATCAGTACTTACCTTTCTTTGGTGACTTCCCAAATTTCCACTTGAGTCGTCGACGCAATAGCGAGCAGGCTTGACTCAGTTGAGCCGGAAGACCAAGCAACTAGCCGATATCGATCCTAGAAAGTCATACACAGGTTGAGCATTATACCCTCTTCTCCTCAACAGGTTTCCAGCCACGCACACCGTTCGAGTCGTCTTCATGTAAAATCAAAGTATCTGCTGGTTTATCCAATACGCCTCGTCCAAATCCTGGAGACTTGTCCGTGTCTGCATAGCACGTGATGACTACAGTCGGGCCAACCGGCATCGCCGCCGCCTGCAGTCTCGGGTTGTATCCTTCGAACGGGACCGACCAGCAACAACGACTTGTAAGTAAAGTAGCTTTAGATACAGGAGATATAGACCATAGTAGGCGAAAACATGAATACCATCGTGCAGCACGTTGCCTTTAATGCCGGTTGGGATCAGCGCCTCGCTCCACTCAGCCGGTCCATTGATGAGCATCCCTGGATCAGCGTTTCAACCAATAAAAAAGAGATAAAAGCACTTTTATAAACGCTAAAAAAACGCTTTTTATAAAAAGCAATTAAACACTTGAATAAAAAGGTGTTACATTTATTAAACCCATCGAAAGAGGTGGGTTTTTGAAAAGGTATTCATCCAGTTGTGGATGAATTGACAGAATTTATTGGTCGTAATACAAATTCCAAGTTACGACCAATAAATTCTGTCAATTCACCCATAACTGGACACAACTGGATGGATACAGTTTTTCAAAACCCACATTGTTTGATGGGTTTTTGCGACCATTAAAAAAAAACAACTTCAAGTTGCGCTAAGCCACGCGCCAAAAAGTTTTTACAAAGTGATCATAAGGGGGCGGCCTTGTCCTCGTTGTTCCTGTTGCTCGCCGATACCCAAGGACCCCGTCGCAAGTGTTTTACGCGTCGACGATACTCACATGTCAACCAACTGCAGAAGGATTTGTTCCAGCAAGCCCTGCAAAGCTTGTCGTGCTTGACTCCGGCTCAGGAGTTAGCGGGAAAGCTGCTTCAATCTCAACTTCCTCTTCGTTTTGTTCAGCACCACAAACCCGTGTTGTAAGTCTCACAGACAGCACTGCCACAATGGGCACTCCGATGGCACCAATCAACCAAATCGCGATGATCAAGCCAATGTAAGCGATGGGGTTGTCACCAACGGTGACTTGGCTACCGAATAGCAATCCACTGAAAAACGCCAACATTGGCAGAACCACAGTGAGTACAATCACAGCTGTACTCAACACCCCCGCAGCGATCTTCAGCGAGGCAAAGTACATGACAGCTAGCCACACCTGCCGCGTCATGCGAATGTGCGGCAAGAGAGCGCTGGGGTTGGTTGCTTTGGAAAGCTTGAAGCGATACGCGCAATCATCTGGCTGAAGAGTGACGTCTTTGTCTGTTGAGATGAAATTCGCCAGTTGGACGTCGAGTTTCACTAGAAGCCTCATTGTGGCGGATGACAAGAAGAAGAGGCCCACACCGACGGCTCCAGCGGCAAAAAGCGCGTAGGGACTGACTGTTATATACCAGTAGATGGACAGGGAAGCAATATAAAGCGCTACCAGAACCACATACCCGAAGTACATGAGACACTTCTGAGGAATTTGGTGAACGACGTGGATCATGAACATGGCGAGTGCCATCAGTAGCAATGCTACGGCCCAAAGCGGCATAAGAACCATGCTAGCGAGCAGCATTGCCACGGAAATGACGCCACTGATGGCTACGAAGGCATTCAGTAGGTGAAAGGCGAGCAGGACGCCCACTCGCTTGAAAGATTTCGCAGTGCAACAACTTAGTCGAAACTTGCTGAAAATTCCATCGTCGGACGGCGTTGGCGTGAGTTTTTGCTGCGAATCCATGGTAGTTGTATGGGGCTTCATGCTGACGGATGAGTTCATGATTCTGCTGTATTACTCTTGGTCGGGATTTTGTGAAGTGATGTGCGTTTGTGAGAGTGGACTTCTCTGCGAATGTAGCTACCAAAACTATGGATTGAAGTTACCCTACTGGCATAAACCCAAGTAGCGTGCAAATCTTGAGAAACATGGAGAATGCCAACATGAAAACAAGTGTTGACCGTCAACGCATCACTTGTATTTTTGAGTTGAGACTCTTGGTTTCTGGTGCTTCCTGCTTTTCGTGAACAGTGCGAGTTGCTGGACAGAACACTACACGTATTATGGTCGCAAAATAAACCACATCCACTTCAACCTGTTCGACTTCCGAATCACACGGACAAAGCAAATGTCTGTACGAGATCGCACCAAAGATGCATGCACAACACAAAAGATGTTTAATACGCGAAAAACTATCAAAACTTGAACAACGCCACAAAGTTATTTGAATTTCAAGAAATACGTGCAGACGTCGATGTAGATTCCTGTCTGTTTCTTCAAACGAACCGCTCAAGAGTGTTAATACGCCTGCGCCATTATTAAAGTCGCTGGGGATGCTGGAACAGAGATTTTTTGCTTTTGCAAATGTAGTGGGCCCCAGTATAGCATTTCAACTTAACCCGGGCTCTCATTCAGGGAAAGAAAGCAACAACATGAGAACAGACTACATTGTAATCATCGCAACAGAGAGCAGAAGTACATGAATTTAAACAAAAAAAGCCACCATATTAACAAGAGGAACCACGAGCCTTTATATTTCCAAGCTGTGGGCCTCCAGTTGACCGAGTACCGTTCACTTCACGAGTTCATGGCGTAGTTGTACAGTCTAGGGTTAATGTACGCTAGAGGGTACGTAATGGCGGTGGCGATGACCACCCACGTGGATAGCACGAGGAAACTCACGCTAGCCACCATCATGAGCGTCAGAATCAGCGGTATCAGGCACATCGACAAGAGGATCGCCCAGCACATGTGCCACTTCTCGGCAGTCGCCGCCTTCGACAGTAGTCGCAGTCCTCGACGAACTTCTGATCGGAAGCACGTCAGTACCTCCATGTTGCGGAAGGAATCCGCGTCCTCATTGGCGCGGAACATCGAGCTCGTCCGGAAATCGTCGTCTATAGCTTCCGTCTCGCCATCCACCGTCGAGCGCGAAAGCACACCACCGTCATTATTGATGTGAGGGGGTGTATTGGACGTGCCAGCCATCGGAGACGCAGGCCGGATGTCTTCCAGACTGTTCTGGCGCTGGCGACGACAGCTTTGACACAGTATCTTGGCCGTGTTCTGGTGCACAAGGACCCCGCACAGAGTGCAGCACTGGATCACATCGAGGTGGATCTCGTCCACGGGTTCCGTTCTAGTTTTGGTCTTAGTAAGGACCTGGTAGGACGCCACAGGGGCGACGGCCATGCGGGACGCACGAAATCGACGAAAGTCGTCGTCAAAGACTCGACTAACTTGCATCAGCGCTTTGAGTTTGAGCTTGATCGAGCGGTACTGGAGAAATGAGATCAGAGACCAAAGCGCTCGCTGTTCATTGGATGAAAGACGATCAGAGACCAAAGCGCTCTTTTTTCATTGGATGAAAAAGCGGCTTGCCGTCGCCTTCTCTCTCCTCGCCAGTCTCTCGTCTTCTTTTCAGATTTGTTCTGACAAGAAAGAACTTTGACAGAATTTATTGGTCGTAATACAAAAGTTAAATTACGACCAATAAATTCTGTCAAAGTTCTTTCTTGTCAGATCCTGTCTACGAGAGAGCAGACGAACGAGCAGACAGAAGGTTCGGCGAAGCAGCAATTGTGATAACCAATTGTGAGGTTACATATTTCATGGGTCTAGACAAGAATTTATTTAGTCCCAATTGTGATTAGTGTAGACACAAAAGGATACAATCGGATCAAGGTCCGATTCCAGACCATAGATATAGTGTAAACGGCCCTCGAGGTTTTAGCTAGCCTGTTTCTACAAATTAGCATCTGTGCTATCACACTACCATAAATAAAAAAATATGAACAGAAACACCAGGAGAGCGGTTGGATTGCAGAGAGCATACTGATGAAGTGCACAGTAGGATGGTCGAAGTGCACAGGCCAAAAATGTAATTAACAGTAATGCCAGTTATATGGATGAATGTGTTACTAGTAGATTATCGGACCATACTTGAACTTTGTATGTGAAAAAATGCCAATTAACTACCAGCATTTAATTTTAGCGAATCACAGCTAATAATAATTGAATATTTAGTCAATAGGACAATGTAGGTGTAGGTGAGTCACCGAAACCACCCAATCGGACGTATCAAGTCCGATGAACTCCTAAAAAAATGTGTGTGTTCATTCAAATGTCAAGTGTTAGGCGTATCACTTTCATATTTCTCTTTATCGGACTGTCACGATGGGTTTGGGGGAGTTGCAGACCGGCAACACAGTGCGTGCCAATGCAACTGCTGTCCCAGCATTCTCCAAGCTTTTGAAGGGTGAGGAAGTTGAAGAGGAATATGTAAGAAAATGTATTGAGACAGATGAAAGTGGCAACAGCTTTGTATGTGTCATGGATAAGTTTGGAATGTATCTTGCGTTTAGTGAAGGATCCACGATGATACGGATCGTGTATAATTGGTAAACGCTGGGTGAGTTCGACTCGCCCCAATTTGTGTCGGAATTTAAGTCTGTGGAATTTTGCTGTTTTCGAGTGATCCATACCGACCCAGCTGGTCAGTGTCAAATGTGCGAAGGAGGTGAACACATTATGACGGAGAAGAGATTAGGCTGCATTAGCTGTACTACTAAGACCGAAGGAAAGTGCAAGTACTTGTGGAAAATTTGGGGCTGTGCTGCGGCTAAGCGGTGGCACGTATACTACAATGGTATAGAACACATCCGCGACGAAACGCGCAGTGCGAGGGGCCACACAGAGCTGTAATTACCGCCGAGATGAAACGATTTATTCTGCAGCAAGATGAGTGCTCAATACCTCCAATGCTCATCCTGAGTAACCTGCGACGCGCTTCGGATATTATAGAGCCATCCCAAGGTTTTCCCACTCTGGCTCAAGTTACTAACTGCGCCAAGTACGTACGTATTCTTCAGGGTACGGAAAACTCTCTCAAAGCCGTCAGAGAGATAGTTCGACAGAACACGTTCGGCCCGACTGGAGATCTCACAAAACCGTTCTACTTGGTCATCGTGAAAACGCTAGCGGCCATGCAATCGTGGGGAAAGGGACGGATGCCGATTCATTCGTGGTAGGGGTTCCAGCGGTGCCCTCATTGAGGCCAGTATCGAATACGCAATTGTTAGCCGTTATACGCTATTTTATGCTGACGCTACGTTCAAGTTGAGCGATCTCGGTTATCCAGTACTTACAATTGGATTTTCCGATGCTTTTCGGTGCTGTCAGCTTGCAGCCATATTTATTCCGTATCATCGTGGATACACTTTAACTTATTAG
>NW_008648988.1:1144904-1180084 GCF_000247585.1 Phytophthora nicotianae INRA-310 | reverse complement strand
TCTCTCTCTCTCTCTCTCTCTCTCTCTCTCTCTCTCTCTCTCTCTCTCTCTCTCTCTCTCTCTCTCCCTTGCCCAAATGCTACGCTACGCTCCGATGCCACCACTCACTCAAGTTTAATCACTCGCTGAAATATCACCACTCGCTCAATGTCACCACTCGTTTCGAAGCAACCTCTGACTTGCTTTGCGTCATGCGCGCCAAGGATTGAACGACTGTCTGAAATAGCTTCTGAAGGTGGAATTTCTGTTACTGCGCAAATGCTTGTCACCTGATTCCGCTGTCGACCGAACTTTTGAAATGAGGACGAGTGGTTGTGGCGGTTTGGGTGAGATCATGCAAGCAAACCATGAAATGTGTGGGCCACGCTACTTTAGCCTCAGAACTGTGCTTTCCGACTATAATAACTGTGATTTCGCACCATACCAAAAAATATCGGACCCGATGACCTTATCGGACCTGTGTACTACACACATTTTACTGTCTTTTGCACACAGTTTGTCTCAGATAGATACGAGGTTTTAGCGGAGTCAAACGCTGATGTGTATGGTTAAAGCGTGATCAAACATACTGTTTTATAGGCGACAGGAAATGACCTGAAACGCCCTCTGGGCTGAGAAAGCCGCTACTTGTATTTCTATGCATGTTTGGTATGAGAACCATGTGCTCCTAACCTGGCAAATTCAACAATGAGGCTGGATCTCACGATCGCCCGGATAATTTTTCCACTGTCCGGTTATTAGAAACAAGCGACAGCCAGTCGCCACAGCTACCACTGTCTATTGGTTACTTATCTGCCAGTAAAAATGCTTTACTTGTGTGTAAGATGGATAAAGAAAACAAGTGGTGAGCAGCCTCTTACTTTCAATCACGCCGTCGCCGACAATGGGCGTTGGCCGTACTTTTTCCTCGCTACTACCCAGATCTGCCATACCGAGTGCACAGCTTCCAAGGACAAACAGTGCCCCCCCATCCAACGGTGAAGCTCAACTGGAAGAGCGCAAGGCTTCGGCCTTGAGGACGCCTGTTCAAACCGGGCCACATTTGTCGTTTACGCATGGGTTGGGTGCCTCGAAGAAGATCAAACTAGCAAGCATGATAACGACGAGTGTGCACTGATGTAGATGCGACTATGCGCTGCGAAGAAGGGTGAACGTACATGAATCCCGATTGTTTGTCCTACTTACTAACTACTTACTAACCTTCTTGAGTACTTCTTGCGTGTAGCCAGGAGCCGGATCTTGATTTGCAGGTGTCTGGAGAAGTCGGCGATGGCGTTGGACCATGGCATTTAGACTGCCGGCGCTGTGGATTCCCTGGAGATGCTTGAGGACCGCGCTCGATCCACGGGAGTTGATGCCGTGCTCCTTCTTCAAGTATGCGAGTACGACATTCTCGGCGCGCTTCCCATGCTCAAGCACTCGATCCCGGTCGTCTGCGGACTTTTGGTCGAGCACGAAGCCGTCTTCAAGAAACAGCTTCATGAACGCAACCAGCAACTTTGTTTTCAATCGCTGCTGCTTTGGTTCTCCGGTATGCCAGCGTGGCTCTTGTGCATACCAGGTAAACCAAGTTGCGTGCGTAACAGATCCTCTGCGCTGTTTCTTCTTGGGCTCACGCACATCTGCTGTGTTTTCATCTTGCCTGTTTCTTTTATGCGTTGCAACTACAGGATCTCCGTTTAGCTTTGCCTCTAGCATGTCCATGCGGGCATCTTGGCGCTTGGAATTCTCGATAAGGTGTTTAATGACAGCGGCTTGGTGCTCGATGATCTTCGGTTCTTGGCTTGGCTCTCTTGGGTTGGACTCGGAGAGAGCGAGGTCGGTGTCTGGAGGACTTGGTCGGGCAGGTTGTCGATGGGAGCTGGGGACGGTGCGGCTTGAACGGAGAGGGCAAGCGCGACAACGAGCAAGGGGCACGTAGAAAAGTCGGCGCCCGGGAAGAGCGACAGGCCTTGTTCTTCCGATGTCTTGACACGGACCAAGCGTAGGAAGAAGGCATCTGCAGCATCAATGGAGATGCTCCGCTTCTTGATCATCGACAGGTCGGAAGATCTCCCGAACAGGTACTAGAGAAGACACAGGAGAGCAGCATCTTGGTAATCACTCTCAGAAGATACATTAGTTTACAAATATACCATCATTTTTTTTTTCAAGTCAGCCTTCGTACATGGTGGAGCTTTTGTTACGAAGTCACCACCATCTCTTCTCAAACAAAAGCTATCTAGAGTTTTCCCCATTTTAAGCAGCCGTGATTCCAGTGACGCTCGATGCTGAGGAAATTGCTCCAGGAGCCAAATCTTTGCTTGGCGATAGTACTGTATTGCAGTGTTTCGCGCTAGCAATTTGCCTTGTTAACGCTTGGGCCCCACACGTTTAGCCGGCACCACTTGTTCAATGCCACCACTCACCACTCTCTCAAATGTCACCACTCTCTCAAATGCCAGCACTTGTGTTAAAGAAAACTCTGACTTGCTTTGCTCTCCGCGCGCTGCTAAGACCTATCTATTGTCTGATCTTGCGAGTAATGCTGGATTCCGTGTCACTGCTCGAATGGTTGTCACCCGCTTCCGCTGTTGGTTCGAAGTTTTGAAATGAGGACGAGTGGTTGTGGCGGCTTGGGTTAGATCAGGCATGACAACCATGTATCGTGTGAGCCACACTACTTTGGTCTCCAAACTGTGCTTTCCTACCATAATTATTGTGATTCCACACCATATACCTGGCGTTTCTGCGAATTACATTTTTGGCCTGTGTAATTCACACATACTGCTGTGCAGTTCATCTGTATGCTCTCTGCAATTCAACCGCTCTCGTTTAGAACCAGATCGCGGTCATTACGCAGCACCGCACAACGAGACTTCTTCGCTCGGCCAGCACTAAGCGCGGCAAGACGGCTTCCCCACTCGTTTGGTCGATTTATTCTCGTGTTTGATGGTTTTGACTTCTCTCCCGACTGGTCGGTTTTTTATTTGAGTGCAATTTACTTTCCATTTTACCTCGCAAATTTCCTCTTACGACAAAATTTAAAAGTTAAAAATTTGCGCACCTTTAACTTGTTTCAAATCCGTTATTACGAAACTATTAACGAAAGTAACTACTTAAAGGTGCTTGAACGACTTTCGTCTGAATCACGGTGTGATGATGACAGCACTCAACACACCGACAATGACCAGTGTACCACAAGGTGCAAGATTAGTGACCAACCTTCAGTTGCGCCATTCCCAGAGCCCTCGAAGTAGTCTTAATAAACGCGAATGGCCGGTCGTGTTTCAAGTTGAACCTTTCAACGAAAATTGCCTCGAAATGTGTTGTATCGGGAGTATTAGCGGGTCAGTACTTTGGGGTCCCAACCTTTATGAACGCTTTTCGAGTTGAACCTTTCAACGAAAATTGCTTCGAAATGCGTTACTTCTCTGGCCCGCTTCAAAATGACGATTGGGTTTTAATAAATCGCGCATAACCGAGTAAATTGTTTTGATTGGATAGAAAGTGACAAGTTCTTATACTTGTCTCCCGACCACTATTCTGACACTGGTGAACGCTTATTTCACAAACTCCAATATCCCACTCACGCCGATGCCAAGAACCCCCGAAAAAAAGGACATCCCACCTGCAATACGACTTCGCGTAGTGTTGTTCCTTGCCGAGCGCAGTGTCTGCGGCAAGCTACTCCGGGGGTCTGTGTGCACGGCTATGGAGGAATTTGGCCTCTGTCGCAATAGTGTCAAGAAAATAAGGGTACAGCCAGCTTATCGATTCATAATTAAGTTCAATTGCTAATTTCATGTTTTAAAAAACATTAATATTTGGTTAATTCTTATCTATCTTCTGATTGGTTAATTTTAATTGGTGGCTCACCGTTATGCCCCGGATTTTGGAAATAAACCTCGCCCTCTTTGTGTCCAAATTTTAGAGCTTCTAATTCGTTTCTGCGTGCACGGGTACATTCTATGGAAGCTATTCGTCTAATTTAATCGTCCTTAAAATTAGGTGTAATATCGCAAATATTGACTGAACTGCGTCAAAAAAACTCATGGGATTCAAACTGCGGAGAGTTTGAGCGCATGGTGCTCATCCGTACCTGTTGCTAGTGCAACAAAAAAATTATGCTCAGGTGCGCTAAACCGGGGGGTTTTCAATGCTGTGCTTACCGCTTTCTGCCGAGGTCAGGCTTCAAAATTATCGGTAAATATATGAAAGTGTCATTTTGAAGCGGGCCAGAGAAGTATCTCGGAAGTCGAAAGGGTCCAAACTTTATTATTTCTTTTCCACCAATCCTATCGCCTTTCAAGCCAGTGAAGCCATAATTCCGCCAGTAGCATAGTCCACCTTGACGATGCAAACCGCAGCTTCGACCAGTGAGCGTATTACGTACCTGTCGGATCTGTATGACTCACTGCGCCAGCAGCAGTCCTTCTCCGGCGAAGATGAGCGCATGCGCTGGCGTTGGCGACTGCACCAACTACAGCGGCAGCATAACCCCGAACAACAGGACGCACTTGCAACTTCACTATTGACAGCTATCGAGAATCAGATCTCGGCGCTACCAATAGAGAGTGATGGTCATTCATCACGAACGCGAGCGTCCTCCGCAACTGCAAAGCACTCCACAACGGTTCCCGAGTTCCATCTCACAGTGGAGGACTCGGATTCCGAGATGTTGCCTCGACGAGGATCCATCCCGATCATGGAGAACGAGGTGCTGGCCACCATGGAAGACACACGACGAGGCAGCTGGGATCGGATGTCCAGACTCGTGCGTGCCGCTTCCGGTCACACATTAGGAGCGCTCACTCGCTCCAGCTTCCGAGATCGCGGTAGATCCATGCCGCTGTCAAGGATGAGCTTGAGCGAGCTCGACTCAGACGTCAGAGATAGTGGAGATGAGATGTCGCTGGCTGTAGCTGCCTCTAGTCGAGCACCGGAGTCTGTTAGTGTTGAAGAGGAGAAGGAAAGTGACTTGAGCTTGAGCTCGATGGCATACAGGAGACAGGATAGCAACAGCTTGAGCCACTCGGTGCCCAGTTTGCTGCGGTCGATGGCTAGTTATCTTGGTCTCTCAATGGAGGAGACGTTCTTATGTCAAATCTGCTACGACTACGCATCTGTGAATACATCGTACGGGCTTTCAGTATGTGGACACACATTCTGCGAGGCGTGTCTGAGGAATTATCTGGAGTTTAAGATCAAAGAGGGTCAAGTGTACCCGAAGTGCTTTTTTGAAAAATCGGAGGATAAAGTTGCGTGCAAGGCGGAGATCTCGGTGGATGATATTCAATCGCTCGTTTCGGACGAGATCTGGCAGAAATACAACAAGTTTAAGTTCAACAAGGAGCATGAGCTGGCGCGACAGTGTCCGTATTGCGACCACTCGCAGATTTGTGCTGGCAGTGACCATCCGGAATGTGTGTGCGAGGCTTGCAACCGTGAGTTCTGCTTTGTGCACAGCAACGCTCATCAAGGACGGACGTGTGCTGAATACGACAAGAAAATGATCGCTGTGGAGAAGCTCAATAACGCGTTGATCAGTAAAATTTCCAAGCCATGTCCTGGGTGTCAGAACAATGTGGAGAAGACTGGTGGTTGTAACCAGATGAAATGTGTCGTCTGCAATACCAGCTTCTGCTGGATCTGCCTTAAGGTTATCGATGATACTGTATTCCCCGAGCACTTCCAGGTACTGGAACTTGGATCCTTTGGACAGTGTGTTAGCCAATGGAACTAACGTCTAATGTGCCTTCTTTCTGCTTGTTGCAGTGGTGGAACGTTCGTGGCTGTGCAGGCAACCAAATGGCGGATATTGAGGGCCAAGGAGCGACTCAAAAGGGTATTGGCTTGGTGATGAGGATACTCTTCTTCGTGATCTTCGGTCCGCCGGCGTTCGTTATGGCTGTGGTGTTCAGCATCATGTGCTGCTTCTTTCTTCCTTGTACAGCTCACGCCCACCTCACATTTCGACAAGCTTTCACAACGTGTTTCTGCGTATCTGGATACATTCTGCTCGCTCCAATCGTGTTGGTGTTGGGGCTTGCAGCTTTGGGTGTATTCCTCGGTGGCGCCGCTGCGGGAGCTGCAGTTCTCGCGTGCGTCTCGCCTATTGTTGCGATACTGTTATGCTTCCGACGGGATACCGGGCGCTCGACTTCCAGCCATCGAGCATCAAGCTCACGTCGCTCTGGCCACGCTGAAACTCCAACAGCTCGTGATATCGAAGACACGAATGATCAATCGCCCAGTGACCAAACGGTTTTTCGCGTTTCAACCTGATTTTACGCTATTTAACCGCAAATTATTTATTCACACGGATACTTGTTCAAAACTACAATAAATTGTCTAAATGAAAACAATACTGTTGCGGTACTGTAATTTGCCGCCATGCCTTTCAGGAGTCTGCGACCTGAGGAGCGAGGCAATGCGTTGGCGACGCCGTTGTCGGCTGCCGCCCGCGATTTCTACAGCGAGAAGCAGTCTAGTGTCTACACCACCGCTGCAAACGCCAGCATCCAAAAGGACCTGACGGGACACGCTCTGGAGTTGTTGCAGTTGGAATTAACACATTTCCAAGTTGAAAATGTGTTCCTCTTAGACTTGGGCGCTGGCTCGGGATTGAGCACAAAGGCAGCTCAGGACTGGTTCAACGAGAGGAAAACCGCAGCTTTCACACTGGCATTCGATATCAGCGCATCAATGTTGTCCCTTGCGTCAAAGGAGCGACAGGAAGAGAGTCAAGTGTGTGCAGACTTCTACTGCGGCAACGCAGCACAGAAGCTCCCGCTTCGAGAAGGCATACTGGATGCTGCAATTGGGATCTCAATGTTGCAGTGGCTACAGCCCAAGGGACTGGAGATCTGCTTCTCTTCACTGTTGGCACAGCTTTCCAGCGATCGGGACTCTCGAGCGGTCTTCCAGGTCTACCCGTCGGGTTTGGCTTACGTGGACATGATGGAGAAGACTGCGCTACGAGTGGGTTTTAACCGTGCAGAGACGTTTGTATCGTTTCCACACACGACGACGGCGAAGAAGTGGTTTTTCTGTGTGGAAAAGCTGACGAATAAACATGAGGATAACCACGATGAGGAGCAAGAGTTGTGTCTGTTTGCCAGACGATATGAGAGACGCTGCGTGCTGCAGTGGCTTGGAAAGGAAAAGGACTGTGCGAAGGAGATTCGGGAGCGAGTGGAGAAGGAGCACGTGAAGACGGCGTGGCACATCTGGCGGAAATATCGACGGTCTATTGTGGATGTTGAGACTGAAGCCACACCAGCCAAGAAGCCGAAGATAGTGCACGCTAAAGCGCAGCAATCACTGGAGCTTTACCCGAGTGACAAAGTCATCGGAAGAGCACTGCAAGCGAAGTTTGAAGAAAAAGCTGGGAAAATTACGCTTGCTTTCTTGCTGGAGCATTCTACAGAAGTTGTAGCCACGCTGCACACAGCTTACACCGAGGCAAGAAAGATAGAACTTGCTACAAACTAGACGAACGGTGCGAGATAAATGCCTGAATCGTACCTATGCGTTACCAGGAAGAAATCCAAGCTCACCGAAGAGAATGGAGGCAACGTGTAAGATCTGTTTCCTGTTCGCCGAGTCGTCCAAACCAAAAAGATCGCGCAAGCCGCGCTGGAATTCCTGCTCTGCACGCATGTTGTCTACAAGACGCTGTGAGTAATAAAATCATTTGGGTGAGTTCATCACTTCCGCTTCATCGAAGTTGTCCTTCATACCCTGATAGTTGGTGTCAGTTGATCAACACGAGCAACCTGAAGTAACTTCATGCTAGCCATTAAAACTTCATGGGCTTTCGAACCTGGTGGCTTCATTTGTTCACGGCGTGCATCCAGCTCCACAAGCACGTCGTTCACATGAGAAACAATCTGTAACAATATCACGCCGTAAATAAGTACTCGTATCAGGTTACGCGGAGTTACTCATTACCATCTCTAAAGCTTCGTGACAGGAAGTATCTGCTGTGAACTCAGCCCATGTAGAGTAGAAGGCATCCTGCCAACAAAACCGTCAGCTAAAAGTGCATGAGTAGCTTGAATACAGCTTATTCACCTTATCAAACCGCTTAAGAAGTTTTTCGATCCGCTCGACGAAATCCTGGTAGGTTGTTGAAACTTGCGCAAGTTGATGTGCCTTTGTCACGCAGTTGGGCAGCTCACCAACGTCATCAACCTCCAGAGTGTAGCAACACGAGGCGACGATGTTCGAGCAGATCCGGCCAACACGCTCTAAAATGCCAGCCTCAGTTAATTCCTGCTGCTTTGCCAATCTGGCTGTATCCAAGGAGAGATAGCAGTGCAGCTTCTCCTTCAAATACTTATGCTGCGTTGTATTGACTCGTAGCATTTGTAGTAGTCTTTCTTCTGTTCTCCGCTCCGAAAGTGATGATTCCTTCACAGAAACGTGTTCACCACTGGCCGATTGATGCTCTTGCGGCATTTTTCTGGGGTCTTGACCTTCAGTAGTGTTCGCTCTTCCACGCAGCTTCTGCACACGCTTCTGCAGCCGCTCAACCTCAAGCTGTGAAGCCTATCAGAGACCCACCACGTCAATGAAACGTCACAATCTCGGATAACAAAGCAGCCAACTAACCACCAATTCCCGGCGCGTCGGCCGGGCACGCAGCATATCACGCAGCTTGACATTCTCTCTACCAATATCTCCAATCAAACGCTTCTGCTGCTGTAGAAATGGTACCAACCTCTCCACCACACCATCCACACTCTCCTCCACCTGATTGTCTAGAATTGCGTCTTTCTCCTCAGCTCCACTGCGTCTTTCGGTTATCATTTGCGCCACTTGATCGATCTTGCGGCTCCATACATCTTGCCTCTTCCTGAATTTCTCCACTTTCTTGTCCCATGCAAAAGTTTTTGCTGTCCTGGCGTACTTCTCGTCAAAATGGAAGAAGTCCTCATCCAAAATATCGTTGTCTTTATCTTGTTCCCCACCCTTTTGCTTCTCCCGAGCCAGTTCCTGCTGCAAACGCAGTGCATAGCTAGCGTATCGCTTCGCGTCATTACGTGCCGCCTATCACCGCACAAAATAAATCAATGTCAGTGGCTGGAGCTCTCCTAGAGCATACGTATCGAGCACCTTGAGCTCAAGACGAAGCTCCCGCAGCTCTTCCTCCATTTCAACTGAATATTATATTTTGTAGTCAGAAATATACGTTTCATCCGTTTAGCTTATCCGGAACAAGATATTACAGGCAAGTTGAAGTTTACCATTTGAACCAATCGAAAGGCAGCGTGAAGACTCCGTCTTGACCCAGTCCGTACGTGCGGCTGATGCAAATGCTGCGGCCTTGTGTGTACGCATCAAGGAAGCGCACCATATCCTGCGGAATGGAACATCTGGAACTCTGCGGTGTCATCCCAGCCACAGCTTTCAGCAGCTCTTCGCAAGCCACGATGGCGTCTGCCAGTGGAATCCCCTCGTCACGCGTGATACTCTTGACGTACATGGCATCCACGCATCGGGAAGAAATGTATGCGAATGCCTCTAAGTTGGCAGTGTGGGTCTCTTGCTGACGGCGAATCTGCGAGCGATTCCTGCTAAGAAACGTGACGACTTCTCCGTACGAACTGGTAAACGGAGCTCGCACTTCTCCGGTCTCCAGAACTCTCCAGTCGTACGATTCGTCTTCAATCACAAGTGTGAACTTCTCCATTAAACCTTGTTCGCTATCGTACGCAGCGTCACGTTGCCTCATTCTTTGCAGAAATGCCCGATAGCCGATAGCTGAGCATGTGTGACCCCTTGAGATGTTTGCTTCTCCAAGAGCAGCAGTTGCATCAGTCTGCAATGACTTTAGACTTTCACGAGCTGCTTTCATGAACAATACCATATTTGCATCAATAGTCTCGAGGACTTGGATCCACTGTACGGGGACATCTGCAGGGTTCAGTACGATCCGATATTCGTTGCTGAAATCTATCCCTGAAGGATTGGCACTGTGTAAGAATGAGCGAACATATTAACATCTCGAATCGAAAACAGTCTTCGTGTATACAAGTACAGGCTTACCTGATGTCAATCGTGGCACCGTGCAAAAAGTCCTTGGGAGTGAAGATACCTTGCTTGTTGGCTCGCGTATACTTGCGTAGCGTTTGCAGAAGGATCATGGCCGTCGTGTTCAGATGCATCGTAGACCATCCGCATGAGAATAGCACGTCTTCAAGGCCCAGCTCGCGCTTCAGTGTGCCTCTGACCGATTGAATCGACTGCCAGGCAATCCGACGCCTCTGTTGGATCTCTACCGTCTCATCTTCCTTCATATACTCTAGTAATCCTTTTAAAGTCTGGATTGGCTTCTTTCTCCGTCTAGAAGCCGATGCAGCTGCTGCTCTATTCGCCTTGGCATACATCTCGTCCATAGTAAACCCACCAAAGTCCATGCCACTCGGACTTTTCCATCCGCTTTCATGGCTTCGTCGCCAATCGTCAGGCCTCCTTTCTCCTCTCTTTTTAACCCGACGATGCTGACTTGCTGTACCAGATACTGCCGCCTCTTCCGTGTTTTGATCCACTGAGACTCCGCACTCTCGTAACACTGAGATCATCTTGGCCTCAATATTGGCAGCCAGCTCAAGTGGAAACCGCTTTAGTGTCTTAATCTCCTCGCCACTTTCCTGCGCCTTCAGTGACGGTACCATTACGCTGAAGTAGACCTGGAGTAGTCCAGCGGAACAAAAGATTTTGTCAGCAGATATGTGACTAGCTTTAACATAATCCAAATTCCACCTTCTCTTTCGGAGCTGCCAGCCGTCTCCAACTCAAGGATCCTCCGCCACCATGGGACGCATAGTGCTCGTCCATAAACTGGTTTAGAAGCTTCACAGAATGCAAATTCTCATCATGCACCTGTAGGACAGCGATTAATCAGAATTCTGCGACGTTTTACACACCACGAACAGCGTTATGAGTTTAGGGAACTCACCTTGGGGATATTGCGGAAGTGGTCGGGGTGTACGCGCAGCAGGAACTGCTTGAGCGTCGAGGAGCGCTTGGCCATGAAGTCAACACGTTGCGCAAGTTTGTGGCACAAGCGTTGTCTCGAACTGAGTATGTCGCAACTTCAAGTGTCGCCAAATGACAGTTGCAATATGGAGTGGCGCGGTGTGACAGGGTGTGGACCTCCGGAATACTTGCCTTCCAAAATGCATCATCAGTCATCTCTACAATAAATAGAATATTAAAGGATTCATCCTCTCAAAAGGGAGGATAAGATTTTACACTCGATTAAGTACGCTTCAGAAATTAGATTTTCAGGGTGCGAGTTAAACGTACGATCCGCAATTGCTCTCAGAACCGTCAGTCTCCAATTCCAACGGTGGTGTTCAGAACCAGGAAGATGCTAGCGGCTGTGCGTTCCATCCAGAAGCCCGTGGTGAACACGGGGCTGCGTGCCTTCAGTGTGCCGGCCTACAACCCGGACCTCAAGTCTCAGGCAGCTAAGCCCAAGGTGCGTAGGGGGGAGAGTACGCGTCGCCCAATAGTTTTCGGTGGTGTAGGTCCATATCGAGACTTACGTTTGCTACTGCTGCTGCTTGAGTAGAACATCAAGTATTTTAAGATCTACCGTTGGGATCCTGAGTCCAAGGAGAAGCCCTACCAGTGCACGTACCCCGTGGATCTTGACGAGTGCGTGGCGCTACGAGGAACTCACTTTTAGTAGAGAACGGAAGACTAATGGACGCCTTGTTTATTGCTCTACAGGTGTGGTCCTATGGTGCTGGACGCTCTGATTAAGATCAAGAACGAGCAGGACCCGACGCTTACGTTCCGTCGGTACGACAAGAGGTCATACAGGCGAGGAATAGTGTTGAGACACTGACATTATGGCTGTTCATTTGTATGCAGCTCGTGCCGTGAGGGCATTTGCGGCTCGTGCGCTATGAATATTGACGGTGGCAACACGCTGGCGTGTCTGAGCCCCATCAAGAAGAACAAGGACGTGAGTAGCATCCACCCGCTGCCCCACATGTTTGTCATCCGCGACCTGGTCCCGGACATGAACAACTTCTACGACCAGTACACGTCTATCAAGCCGTGGCTGCACTCGGACAAGCCGCGTGATGTCAACCACGAGCACTTGCAGTCCATCGAGGACCGTAAGAAGCTCGATGGCATGTACGAGTGCATCCTCTGCGCGTGCTGCAGTACCTCGTGCCCCAGCTACTGGTGGAACCCCGACAAGTACCTTGGCCCCGCTGGTGCGTTGCTATTCGCCTAGTGTCGTGTACAAGCTCAGTTCTAACACTTTTATTGCTATTACCTATAGTGCTGATGCAGGCTTTCCGCTGGATTGAGGACTCGCGTGACGACAAGACGGAGGAGCGTCTGCGTGCGTTGGACGACTCGTTCAAGCTGTACAAGTGCCACACCATCATGAACTGCACGCGCACATGTCCGAAGGGCCTGAACCCGGCCCAGGCTATCGGCAAGATCAAGACCCGGCTCGCCAGTCTGCACTAAGCTTGCTTAAAGGTGCCTCTGGAGGCGTGCAACCAGTGTGATAAACAGTAGCGACAGAGCACACAAAGCGTGGGGCGTCTTTGAGGAATCTCCGTCGTGGCCTACCGATCGTAGTGTTGGCCACAGCGGCACTTGAAAGGCAAGAATTGAAACAAAAAAATACAAACTCCTTACACAAAGCGGAGGCTCCCTCGGTCATGATGGTCATAGTGATTTCAAACGCTGAAACGCAAACAGCAGCACGTGGTCGAACGTGTGACGCGCCGATGTTGTCCAGCGCTTTTCACGGCTCGAGCGGCTCTGTTCGTCAGCTGGCGGGACGAACACGGGACTGTCGGTCAGGTGACCTGACCCTGACCTGACTCAAGAGTCAAGGCAACAGTGCAACTCGAGATAAGCATGTTCATGTTTGTTCATTGTCGTGCCAGCGCCTTTGCTCCTCTTAACGCTGCAAGCCAAAAATCATGTCTAATTGTCCTCTCCAACACTGAGCACTTCACTGACACTGAGAGGTAAGAAAAAACTAAAAAGGAAAAATAAAGCAATGTAGCGGGAAGCGGTCGCTCGCATCCCGGTTTGGTCCTGGCGAGAGCTGAAGGCGCCAGCTAGTCGTGCTCGCGGAATTGATCGTACATTACAGCTACAGTCATACTGTCGCACTCACGCGCTGGTTGACGAACCCTGGGCCGTGCCGGATCTTCATCAGAGTCGTCTTGGTGCACGTCTTTAGGAAATTGACAGTCTTCTTCACCCCCATCGTTGATGTGTTGCGTCCATTGATCTCGATGATCACGTCGCCCACACAAATATGCCGCAGCAGCTCGCAGCATGGCTCCTGACATACGTCCGTCACTAGTGGATATGTACCCTTCGCAAACCGCACTTCCTTGAGCTGCAAGCCGATACTGCGGTTCTCTTTCCACTTGATTAGATACGTCGTACTGTCAGGAGTGTCCGCCATCGTGAACTTGGGCTTCGGTCGGCCACGTACTTGGACAGTCGTGTTCACGGCATTAGGCGCGACTAGAGGAACCGTTAGTGCCTCCTCTTCAGTCAGTGCAGGCAATTTGATGACACCACGAGCAGTCTTGCCCTTCTTCTTATACTTGGCCAAATTGGCGTTCAAAGACGACTTGCTTGGCTTCGGCGGATTGGCTTCCACTTTATCCTTCGGGGCTTCCTGCATCATAATGTCACCATCCACGATATCGATGTCACTGGAAATATCCGGGTCAGTTGCAAACTCATCTGAGGGCTCAGGTGCGTCGGCAAAGTCGACCTTGGAGGTGTCTACAACACTTTCAATTGACGAGCTTTCGGTGGTAGAAGATGAAGTCTTGCTGTCTTGGTGGTGTGTCTTCGATTCCGGCTCGAGATCCCATGGGTTCTGGTCATTCTCTGAGGTACTGGCCTCCACAACTTCAGACTGGGTCTCCTCAACAGCAATCCCCACCTCCACGTCAGCAAGCATACCGACCTCAACGTCTTCTTCTGACGAGTTAATCACGGGATGTGATGGTATTGTTGGCTCTGGTTCTTCAACTTCTTCAGCAAGCTCAGCCTCTTCAGCCAATTCTGCTTCTCCAGCGATCTCAGCCTCTTCAACCAACTCTGCTGCCTCGGCCTCGTCCAGTTCCACTTCTTGTGCTAACTCGGCTTCTTCAGCCATAGCAACATCATCCAGATGGGATTCTGAGCTAGGTGACACAGGGACACCCACGTCAATATCGTCGTCTTCATCTACTTCAAATGATTCCGCCTTAATCGTCGGTGACGGGATGTGCTCAGGTAAATCCCACGGCTCAGTAGGGGACAGATGCGTCGTCTTACTGACGGGTGACAGCACTGGCTCCTCATCGTGCACAGGGATTGTTGCTGTTTGATGTTTCCGCTGCTCCTCGCTGCTGTCCCGGCTCCGTCTACCATGAGATTTTTCAAAAATGTGGCGACTCTCCTTTAATGACGAGGCGTTCGCTTCTTCCTCCACTAAAGAGTGAGCAGTAGAATTGCCTTGCTCTTGTGCAACGGGTGATGAAGCGGGATTGCTTGTTTCATTGGCAATTTTGGTTGCTACAAATGGTGAGACTGGTGATACCAATGGAGAGCTGCTCACCTTGGGCGAGCTGCCGATATGTGGTGAAGCACTCGGCGAATTGTCGAACTTATCCACTCTCGGTGAACTCCGCACCATGGGCGACATATTGGCCTTCGGCGACATTTCATAATTGGTACTGGGGACACTTTCTGCCGTCTTGCCCGGTATTACCGGGGAGATCGGAGGAGGCGTTCGCATGCTCGCTCTGTCTGCATGACGGTGATCACGATGGTTATCAGTGGATTCAAGCCGAACTTGAGGCGACGGCGGACGAGGAGGTGGAGTGGATGCACGCTTCACGGTCGGACTGGGTGTTCGATTGCGCTGAAGAGCCCTGCTCTCAGCCGGTGACGCTGACGACGTGTCAATCGTAACTGACGGTGTCCGGTTCCGTGACGCTGCTTCCTGCTGGCGCCGCTGCTCCTCGCGTTGCTGCTGTTCTCGCTCTTGCTGCTCTCGTAACTGCTTCTCTCGTTCTTGCTGTTCACGTAGCTGTTGTTCACGAAGCTGCTTTTCACGTAACTGTTGTTCACGCTGCTGCTTTTCACGAAGCTCTCGCTGTTGCTGCTCTCGTTGCTGCTGCTCACGGTGCTGTTGTTCACGTTGCTGTTGTTCACGTTGCTGCTGCTCACGCTGCTGCTGTTCACGGATCTTGAGTAGTTCCCGCTTCTGCTCCTGTTCCCGCATTTCCTGTTGCTCTCGCATCTCCTGTTGACGTTGTTGGAGCTGCTGCTGCAATTGCTGCTGTTGTTGTCTCTGCTGTTGCTGCTGCTCTCCTTGCTTTACAATAACGACTTGTTCATGAGGTTGCCTTCGTCTAAACACTAGTCGCACTGGCTTGTTCATCTGCTGCAGTCGACCAAAGAACGCCTCGAACGTATAGTCAGCCGACTTGATGCCGTTAGCCGACACGAGCGTGTCGTTGACAGCAACAGCACGTCGCACCACCGGATTGGCGCTCGGAGTGGACCGAGTCACGACCGGCAAGTTCGTTGCTCGATCCTCTCCAAAGAACAGACCCAATGAGCCAGTTTCCCAGTATACCTGATACTCATGAGGCCCCAGAGGCGAATTGGAAGAGTGTTCCCTCGTCCCGTTAGCAACTACAGCGTCTCGTGGCGATACCTGGTGGTCTCTATTGCTCGGAGCACGTCGATGGGCTTGTGAAGCGCCCATACGGTCATTTCCCCCGTTCAAACCGTTCGGTCCAACCGATTGCGCAGGGTTTCCTGGCCCCACCGAGTCTTTAGCCGACGGTGCGCGCCAGAACGCTCCTCTTGTAGCTTTAGGCGGCTTCTGGTCCTTCTGCGGCACGGAATTGGCTCTCTGGAACTTGCCCGTGGGGTCCCCCTCATCCGGATTAGGTACATTCTGTCTCGCATACTGACTGGCACTGTTCACGGCGTTCGTGGAGCTGGAGCGAGGCACGCCAAAGAGCTGCGAGGCCTCGTCCTCATCGGACGACGGAGTGCTGGCTGAAATGCGCTCGAAACGCAGCAGTACGGGCTTCTTCATGGTCGCCAGAATCTTGAAAAAGTCCGAGAACGAGTGGTCTTTGGAGCGCACAACGTTCACGTACTTCAGGATGTCTCCCTGGCTCACAGCGGGGGAAATACACGACTCCGTGGCTTTAGATACATACGGGATGCCGTCCTTCTCCGACTCGAGGAAGATCACACCCAGTACGCCGCGTTCCCACAGCACTTCGTACTCATTCTCGCCCAAAGGCGGCAATTTGTCTCTGATCTTGTCGGCCCACGTGGCACGGCGCATGATGCCACTAGCGCTCGCGCCGTTCATGCCGGGGGACGAGCTGCTGGGGCCGTGCGACGCTGCTGAGCTGCTCGACTTACTGGAGAACAGCGGACCCCCGCGAAAGTTTTTACGGGACATCTTCTTCATGGCCGACGTCGCGAGCGTCTTCGTCGTCGCCCGGTCGTCGTCCAGCTAAGCCCCTCCTCGCAGTGCCCGGTCAGGCTGGGAGTCCCTCACGCTCCTCGTACGCGGCGCGTTCTTGCTCTGACTGTCTTGGCGACGACCCGACGGCGCACTAAGTACGATCTCTCCACACGGGAGAAGAACAGCTCGATGGCCTGTCTGCGGCCGTGGGCAGCTCTAAAGTTATGCGGCCGAAGCGAATAGGGGCGAACAGACCAGCAGCACAGAGTGTCGGAGGCTGGAGATGCCTGGAGAGTAGCGAGTGCGGAGCTCAGTTCCTTAACTGGTTGTCTTGCCGCGTTGTTGCTGAGGAAGAGGGTGATGAGAGGTTAGTCTTGGTGTTTGTATGGGACCTCAGTTCACCAATCACAAACTGGCTATGCAACCGACGCACTTGGTTGAAGGACTGGAGTGATACATACGCTACACAATGCCAGTGTATCACTCCACCTTGTACGTCCCATGACGGTCATGTGCATCGACTAAGGCGACTTAGGCAGAGAGCTTCAGCCTAGATATCACCTAGTGAAGAGAACGGTAGCATAGCGACGCCTCTAGCCGAGAGAATAAGCATGTCGGTCGCATGGTTGCAGCGTCCCTTCATGGCCTAAGGCACCACCGGCCACTTCAATTTGCTGCTTGGACAACCTTGCGCTGTCTGAACGCTGGAAGATCTGCTGTACAGCTCTGTGTGGTTTTCTACTGCGCTGGACTTCTGGTCCGAACATTGCAGCTGAAACGGCGACGTTGTGCACCCCGAAGTGATGGAACCGCCGCTCCACCCATGAGCTCAACGCTGACAAGGTGCCAGTTACCAAAAGGCTGGAGGCCGCAGAGCGAATCTCGGGCTCTATGAATTATCGAGCGCCGCTATTGCGGCTGCTGCTGCTGGTGACGCTCCTCGCGCGCTTGTTGTTAGCGAAGAACTTTGCCGAGATGAAGATCTCGGAGCGCATGAAGCAGCTCATCGACACGGGCATTGAGGCACCAAAGCTGAAACTCAACACGGCACTACCCCTTGAGGTGCAGTATCTGCTGAACGAGAACGACTTGGAATGGCAAGACTTGGGCGGAACAATGCAGCGTTTAGTGCTCTGGGATCAGGGCTATGTCGTCACGAGCAGCAATAAAACACGGGAGATCATGGTGCGCTGCGATCTCGGAATGGATGGCGTCGTGGTATCACGTGAAGAGTTCCAGAATCTGCAAAATTGCCCGTCGACTTTGTGTACTGATGCCATGAGCTCCGAGACTGCGTTGCGTGGAACAGTGTGTGCTGACAGTGAGATCGAAAAGGTCGCCAAATGCGCTGTGTTAGTGTCGGAAAGCGAAGCGAATGCGGCGTCAGTGGACGTGGAAACGAGTTTGATTTGGGCTGAAGAAGTAACCAACGCGGACGTCCCGATGCCGACTGCATATCGCCATTCTTTAAAGACTTTCGCCATTACGATGCAATATCCTAGTACCGGTGGAAGCTGCCCACGCCAGCTTGCACGGGTTATCCCGTGTGCGACAATACAGTACATGGAGAATAGCACTGAATGGTGCACACCTAGCAAGTCCGGAGTGGTGCCTGGTCTACTTCAGGATCTTGTAGACCGTCGGCAATCGCAGTCGAGTGACAGGGGGTCTTCTGGAATGATCATCGCGATCTGGGTGGTAGCAGGTATACTCACTATGCTGCTTTGCATCATTGGATTCATGTTTGTTCGCCACATACTTCGAAGGCGAGAGCAGTCGAGCGGTAACCAAGAACTCATAGAGAAGTCGACTTTGGATCATTACGCGCTCACCCCCGGAGGCGGCTTCTTCGTGGGCCCCCATGACAGCAACGATGCAACAGACTCGATCGCATCTGAATTGTCCGATTTTGAGACGGATCTGGAAGTGGATATCTGCAAACGATTCTCGAATATGTCGGGAAGATCAGAGGTGGATTATTCTGACGCACTAAGTGCGTCGAAGGTGTTGTTGTTGTTCCAGAATGACCCTTTCGTCCATGCATTACGCGTTCCTATCATCGATGTGAATGGTGACAAGATGATCTCACGTGGCAGGGATGGATCTCCAAATGAAGTTCTCGTTGGAACTCTAGGACCTCGCGAAGTCATTCTCAAGCGCTTGCGAGCTTCTAAACGTAACGATACGCTTGCAGTTGAACGTTTGGCGCGTGAAATTCGCATGGCGGCAATGTTACAACACCCAAATATTGTGAACATCTTGGGCATTGCTTGGAACTCGTTCCAGAATCTCACGGCAATTTGGGAGTATCACCGCAGCGGCGACTTGCAGCGTGCACTACGTAGTGGGAGGAAGGCTCAGCACTGGACATGGACTCGGCAAAAACTACAGGTTGCTATGGGTGTGTTGCGTGGCTTGTCGTTCCTCCACTCTCACTCACCTCCAATAATTCATGGAGCTATCGAACCTCGTCACATTTTGTTGAACTCCGCAACAGGAGAGCCGGCACTCTGTGGACTTGGCCATTGCGCTGGCCGAGTCCCGACTGCGATCAAGTCTAGGAAAGCTGGTGATGATAGCATTTGGAGCAGTCCGGAAGTGCAAGCAGAGCGCATTTTCTCGGAGAAGTCGGATATTTATTCGTTCGGTGTGGTGCTGGTGTCACTTGATACTGGGAAGCTGCTGGTCGATGTCCCCAGAGACGATCTTCTCGACGTGTTGACACCTGTGTGTCCGGAATTTATCCGCAAAATTGCACACAAGTGCCTTCAGGGTGACCCGGCTGCACGTCCTACATCTCGAGAGCTCCTGCAACATCTAGAGGACATTTCTGGAACGAGCAGTCCTTGGCCTTCGAGCGAATACCCCAAGTATGCGAAAAGCAGGCTTGATTATGACGAACAAGATGCCCCACCACAGATATATCTTTAAAGTTGACGTATCTGCCAAAGCTCCAGATTTTTAACATTTTCCAAACCGTTATCGAGTTCATCATGCTGACAAGAAAGTGAATGCACTTGAAGTATCTTTCAACAATTATTAATCAACACACCGGTGTATGTCTCGGACGATATACAACGGTAGTACACGTGGTGTTACAACTTGTAAGCCTACAAGTAAGCCTGCAAGTATTAATGCAATCAAACTAACTGAGATAATGCGTAAAGAAAAATTCCCTGCAAAATATTGTATGGTTGGTCTCAACAAATTCTTCGTGAGTGGGATTCTCTACAAGTCCGAAAAGAACTGTTCGTTGGCCGTAGGGAACGCCCGGCGACCACCAGATGCGTCTCCCATGCCCGAATCATCGCTATCGCTGTCGCTATCTACGTCCTGCATCTCAGTGTCCATCGACAACCCGGCCGGGGCCTTCTCTTCATTTTCGTCTGCGTCGTCCTCTCCGTCATCCTCCTCGAAAAGATAGCCCACATCCCAGAAGTGCACCTTGTTAGTGTGCGAAACGCTACCGATAATCTTCTTATCGTGAGAGAACTTGAGGTTTTCCACTGGGAAATCTTCGTGGTCACCGATCAGTCCAAGCAGCTTGTTGGGGTGTAGCTGTACCACACTGTGTATAACAAAGGTAGCATGTTAGCGACCATTTTTCACAAGCGCAACCACCAACAGACGTACCGAACAATGCCGTCACTTGATCCTGTCAGAACAGTGTCCTCGTCCACCTTAAGCAGAGCCTCGACAGAATCAGGGTGACCAGGGAAGCGGTCCGACATATCTCCCCACGTCCCCCAGCTGAAAATCACCAGCACACCATCTTGCGAACCACATACAATCTTTCTGCCGTTCTTGATAACCGCGACGGAGAGTAATTCATCGTCCAGCTCGTCACTCTTGCCTGCCAGTACGTTCTTGCGCAGGTCATATGCAGACAAGCGCCCATCGCCGCTCGTTGCTAGCAAGTGGTCCTGTGCCGGGTTCGTCGCAAAACCAGAAATGTAGTCCTGCAAGCGCAAAAAGTATTCCGTCATTAAATAAGGCCACTTAATCAAACGACAACCAATAACCAGCAACGCACCTTGTGCTCCGTGAACTCAGCCAGACAGCGATGTTGCCGTGTGTCCCAAATCTTGATGCATCCCTGGTCGTCACCGCTTGCGAATACATTGGCCGACAGCTCATGCAGGCGGTTCACCGCGTGGCTATTGGCATCAACACAGAACTGTGTCAATATTTCTTATCGAACAACTTCTCCAGCCATTAATTGCCCTTACTCGTGAGCACGCATCTCGGCCCACGTGGGATTTCCAAGCGTGTCAAAGGCGCGAATCGACTTGTCCGCCGACGCTGTGTAGAGAGCTGTAGACATAAGCACAAACGTCAGCATACCTTTCAACCCAATCAGCTAAAACATCCAATTAACATATGCGTACTCTGTCCATCAGGGGCGAAGAGCAGCGCTCTCACAGCTTCTTGGTGATTCTTGAGCTCCAGCACCTTCGTGTTCGCCTCCTCTGAGTATTTGTATCTGCAAGCACAGTGCCAAAACGTCAGCATCGCCACGTAAACGTCTTGTCTGCTCGCTATGAGCGGCTTACACTTGGACGATGCCGTCAATGGAGCCGACGGCCACAATCTCTGCTTGTGGATGGAAGTCGATGTCGAACACTTGGCTGTCGCAGTAAATCTCATCGGGCGTGTGGTCGTCCAGGTCTCCCATGGTGCTCACTCCAAGCGCTTTTGACTGGCTGAAGCGATTTAGAATATTTTGCAAAAAAAATTATGATTAGAAATTGACGAATAGAAAAAGAAGAAAAGTAAGAGTGGAGCGCAAAAATTGCGTTAAATATAAAAAAGAGATGGTGCTGCTGCTAAAGTCTAGGGTGGTGCTCGCTACGAAGAGGCAACTTGCGGCTTGAGAAGTCCCTTATAGGTAGTCGGAGAACACCAAGTGTTCATCGAGGTGCGACACCACTGGATTCCTCTGGTTGGCCAGCTCGCGCGAAATGGACTCGAACTTGGCCTTGATGCGCTGCTTGGGCACATCAAAGCGCTTCCGGTTGCGAGCGATCTTGGCACGATTTACTTCCACAATGATGCTCTGCGGCAAGTTGGGCAGGGCAGAAGAAGCTGGTGATGGCACAGCGGCATTGTCCAGCTTGCCCTCTGTAATAACCATGCTACCAGAGCGTCCGTTCCGCACCAACCAGTCCATCTCAGGCGCAGGGATCTTGTGCAGGGCCTTGCGGCCCGAAGCCTTCTCCTTCAACGTGTCCATGAGAACAGTCACGTTGACACGAAACTCACGCAGCAGCAACTCGGGCGCAGGCACATACTTGGAGCGGTTGTCACGCTTCAGGTTCGAGTGGCCGCCCTTGCCGATAACCTTCACCAACTTGTCCAACTGTTCCATACCAGCGTCGCCCAGATCAACACGGTTGCGGTGGTGACGACGCTGCTGGCGCTCCTTGGCGCTGAGCTTCACAGCCTGGACGAAATCCTCACTGAAAAAGTCGAACAAGACGCTCGCTGTCTGGTTGGGGTTGCCCACCGCAAACGACTCGACGACTGCAGCCGATTGATTTGTGCAGGGACGCAGATATCTCTCTAGCTGGGCGCGCAGTTCTCGTTCATAGTGGAGCTGACCTGGCGTAATGGCGGCGGTCGCGCGGCGCTTTAAGACCGCAGACACGGGGCCTGCGTTTCCCACGACACTCGCAATAACGCTGAACCTGCCAGTTGCGACTTTCCTGTCCTGTGCGGTTGTGCGACGCACACTCTCCAAAACGATCTTCCCTCCGAAAACACTGGCCAGCGAGGTCTCCCAGAGCAGTCGCTGCAGTCTGGTGACGTTGTAGCTGTCCAAAATGGTCCGAGCATGGAAGAACCAGTAATCTCTCGAAGGTGAACCGACGTTCCTTGCCTCCTCCAGTGCGCTGGGCGACCGACTGCTGTCGTTCTTTTCGTCCTGCGCTTTCTGCCAAGCGTAGAAACTGCGCCACTTCTCGGACGAGAAATCAAAACTCTGCGCGAACTTGGAGACCGTGCGGAAGGCGTAGCCGCTGATGGCTACACGTCCGGCGTAGAAGAGCTTGGCCAGGTCGGAGCTGGTGGCCTTACCCGAGTAGATCCAGAGGAAGTCGTCCATGGAGATTGTCACCTCGCACGTGGGGCGCTCGTCACGAGCGCTTGCGTTTTTGCGCGTATACACCTGCCGCGTGTCGTTGATCTCCACAGCGTACGTGGTCTTGGGCTCAGCGTCGTCCGCGTCCTTGAACTTGAACAAGATCGTGCCGCCGAAGTTCGTGCTAGACTTGACGCTGAACTTGAGGAACTCCATGACCTCGTCGATCTCGCGCTCCTTCTTGGGGTCCACCGCTGCGGAGGCCGTCGAGGCAGCAGCGCGCACCGCTTCTTCCACGGTGCATTTCTCATCGTTGATCGCCGTCGCCATGCTGGATCGTGCGACCTGCTTATCGGAATGAATGCAGGGCTCACCTGAGGCCAACGAGGGCTTTTAGCAACAGTAGGCGGCGCTGCCCACCCAACATTTTAGACCTCGTCCTAGGGCTGGGGAAAGGATCCGATTGGCTAATAGACACTATTTTATGTGCGACACACAAGAACAAGGTTTAGCTGCTTACCAATAGGTACAGTGTACCTCCACTGGCTCACTTCAATGTCACAAAACCGTTTCCAGTGTTTGTTTCCAGCGTGTCCAGCAGTTCCGCGTGGGACTCGTGGAGTATCTACTTAATGCGTAGTTTCCATGTTTTACTGCTCGAGCAGATCACAATCTGAAGCTTACCATCAACACCGCTCACAAACATGAAGAGTCCACACACGGACGTGATCTACCACCGCTACCCCAGCCAGAACTTCGATCAGAACGAGAAACCTGTTCCCGTCGCCATCGCCGTCGACGATGTTGACACGGATGACGAGTCAATTTTCCGTCAGAGCTACTCTCCGCCATTGCCGCCTTCACCTCCAGGCTGCTGCCTGTTATTCTGGTCTCGGCTAGGACGACTACTTGTGTTCCACACGCTCAACGCGTTTCTAGGACTTGGTGGCGCCATTCTCGTGCTGGTGCTTGTTCCGGTAAGTGTGGGGCTGCTCCCGCTGTTTGGTGTTGGCCTCGTACTCTTTCAACTTTCCGCTGGAGTCGTGGAAATACTGGCGAGGATCGACATCGGCCTCGCGAACATGGTATCCATGCGAGAACCCAAGCTACGCAAGGCCTTTGGAATTCAAGGTGGGCTATCTACTAACAACGGCTGCACCAGTACTTGCCAACGTATATTCTTCCTTTCGCCCAGAATGCTGCTAGTGATGCTCTATTTCGCCACAGTCAAACTTGTTGTGGGGATTATGAGTGTCGTTGCTGTGGCATGGGGAGTTGTCTTTCCAATCGAAGCGCTTACCAGTAACGATCACGCAGAGGCGATCGGATTGGTGAACTACCACAACCACCCCGGCGCTTATGTCATAATTGTCCTTGGCGCCTGGGTTCTCGGTGCTCTCTGCATCACATTTGTCCCCAAGTCATCCGTGGCGCTGACGACGTGGGCGTGCGCTGAGCGGGGAGAGATGGACGAAGTAGGAACGCCACGAACACCTCGATGTGCGTCCGAAGCCGCGATTGACCTGAAAGCTGTTGTTTTACAAACACCAACGCCTGAAGAGAAGGCGCACGAGTAGCTGGTCGAACTAAGAGTATGAAAAAGACATACAATTATTGAATCTCGTTTTAACCGAGACTTCGTTAATATGCTTATTGCATGTGGATATATGTAGTGGATACTGCTTCATAGGTACAAGTACTCAGTAGTACTCACGAATCCTCGGTGCATGGTCCTAACTCAATTTTTAATTTGCTAACAATGTGAGAAGCGGAAAATCATGCTTGCTTTGAACCAGCCTACGCACTAGAAATGACCACGTGTAGCTATAGCCCACATAGATGCCAGGGTTGCGGCTGCTTACGCGAGACTCAAGTATGCAATACCCGAACACCTGGGTTCTTTCGTGATTTATTACGACTGACAAATGTTCGCAATACACAGCAAATGCTTATGCCTACCAAATTCTTACGAACATCTCTGATCTCACTTTGAAATTAGCCGCCTGAACATCAAGTGATCAAAATCAAGAGAATTTCAACAGAAGCCATGACAACCAAGATCCCGTGGGTATCCGAAAAGGCCAAGTTCGTCCGCGAAACGAGCAAGTTCCGCAACTGGATCGAGCCCGACGCCGACGCCGAATTCCCCGCGGAGGCGAACCGATACCATCTTTACATTTCGCTAGCTTGTCCGTGGGCCAACCGCACACTGATTACACTCTACATGAAAGGCCTGCAGGACATTATCGGACTGTCGGTGGTGCACCCCGTGTTCCAACGCACACGCCCCGACGACCCGGAGGATGACCACGTGGGCTGGGCCTTCGTAGACCCCAAGGAAACGCTGTGGCTACCCGGTCCATCGGGGCTTGGCCAGTATTCGTCCGAAGGATCCACCCCCGATACCGTGAATAATGCCAAATTCGTACGTGACCTGTACGAGAAGTGCTCCACGATCAGCACGCGCTACACAGTACCTGTGCTGTGGGACAAAGTGAAGAACACTATCGTCTCGAATGAGTCCGCTGATATCATCCGCATGTTCAACTCGTCATTTGACGTCATCGTTCCGTCCAAGGTCGATTTGTATCCAGCCAAGTTCCACGACGACATTAACACCATCAACGAGTGGATCTACAACGATATTAACAACGGCGTCTACAAGTGCGGACTTTCAACCACTCAAGATGAGTACGATCAGGCCGTGAACAAGTTGTTTCAAAGCCTAGACCGCGTGGAGGAGATCTTGTCTAAACAGCGGTTCCTCATGGGGGACGTGTTCACTGAGGCGGATGTGCGTCTGTACACGACCCTCATTCGGTTCGACGAAGTCTACCACGTGCATTTCAAGACGAACAAGAAGATGATCAAGGAGTACCCAAACCTGCTGAACGTAAGTGGTAGATAGTAGTTGTGTTTGTTGTTCTTATCGGCTAACGCTGTGGTTGCTTGGTCTGGTGCGTTGACAGTACACGCGCGATATTTTCCAGTTTCCTCCTGTGGTCGAATCGGTCGACTGGAAAACACTTTCCCGCCACATTCGAGACCATTACTACGGTTCCCACATACCTATCAACACGTTCGGAATTGTTCCGGTTGGACCGAACACCGACTACACCGTGAAGCACGACCGTGATCGCTTCACCAGCGCTACGCAGTCAGATTTTCCATAAAAAGATATTCTGCGAATCGAAATGAAAGCAGTATCAATTTCACCCGCATGAACTAAGCCTACAAACACGAACTAGTTCACGTTACCTCCTTTTGCTACGGAGGCTCATTTATAATCGACAAGAGTCAAATACTGACAGAGTGTATGATACTACTGTTTTTAAACAGTAGTGACTTCATGAATTATTCATTGAATAGCCCTGTAGGCTCAGCGATATACGTATTGTTTTAATTCATGTAAAAGCAGGCAAGTGCATACAACTGTTTGTATAGATATTAAATAATAATAATACAATCTTTGAAATTTATTTCAGAGTCTACCGATTCTCCTCGCATAGTTCATATAAAAATCTATAATGGTACCCTCTTTACATCAATTGGCTTGCTATTCTTTAGTGAATGAATTATAAAATTGATACCCTTACAGACATTTGAAAAGCACACCTCTCCGTAAATTAAATGGTCGGATTGTCCAAAATCTTATACATTCCTGTACTGAAACTGAGTAATTGATAACGTGCTGACAACAATCGGTATACCTCTAATAATTTATTTTTGTATACCAGTATTGCTTTTGAATCACACACGTGAATAGAGGCTTTTAGCATATCCGAAATTTGTGTTTTTCCGGTTTGAACATATGCATTCTTGCCCTATTCACTGGTCTCAACAGGAAAGTTAAACCGAACCAACTTGACCAAACCGGACGAAACAACCTATAGTTACTGTTCTATTGCTAATTATTACGGTTTATATCAAGAACCTAATTTGCGACCGTTCACAGCTAAATCGGCGGCACCTGCCATGGATCCTAGAGAAGCGCCGGACTCAAGGGAAGATGCCGTCATAAGTGACGGTGAAGCTACGGCATACGCTCTCGACAGTGACATGAAGTGGTTTGTGAGGACTGCTGTGCGGGGAGTGCCTCGTCATCATCGTTCAGCGTACATGTATCAGCGCTTGCTTCAAACCCGTGAGACTGGTAATACTCTGGAAGCTGCCGTTTTCTTTTCAGAGTTGGCTACAATGGCGAAACCGGTGCCTACCCGACGTGTGCCTTTCAATTTTTACAGTGTGTCGGAGGATGAATCTCTCATACGATTCAGGTTTTCCAAAGCAGAACTAGTCATGCTCATTGAGTTAATGGGTTTGACTGAAACTATAACGAGAGAGAGAACTAAAGCATCAGCAATCGAAGCTCTTTGCATTTTGCTGTATAGGCTGGCCGCTCCTGTACGTGGAACCGAGCTACAAGACTACTTCTGTCGCTCTGAGAGCGGGATATCAAACATTTTCTTGCACACGTTGAATTTTCTCGATGTCAAGTATAAGAAGCTACTAGCATTTGGCGGTCACATCGCAGCTACACGACTTTGTGTGTACTCAAATGCAATCTTCGAAGCTGGATCGCCGTACACAAACATTTGGAGCTTTATTGATGGCACTGTTAGAGGTATTTGCCGTCCGCAGCCAAGGAAAAATGGCACTGGGAAGATGTTGACACAGCAATCAGTTTATAATGGTCACAAGCGCAAGCATGGTCTCAAATTTCAGACTCTAGTCGCTCCCGATGGACTTATTATCCATCTATTCGGGCCATTTCCTGGGCGCAACCACGACATTAAGATGTTTGCCAAGTCCGGCCTTGCTGACCAGGTTCGTAGCGATTTTCGCTTTGCCGACTACAGAATTTTTGGTGACTGTGCTTATGGCCGCGACGATGTGAGGCTGAGCCCATTCGAAGGCGCAGTTGGAAACCTTACCGATGCGCAAAAGGATATAAACCGCAAGATGAGCAAGGTCAGAGTGTCTGTCGAGTGGTCTTATGCTCAAGTGGTGAACTATTGGAAAACACTTGACGTCAAGTCAAATCTTCGTGTCGGTACACAACCTGTTGGACAAATGTATCGCGTTGGTATCTTAATGACCAATTGCATAACATGCACTCGTGGTGGGAATACTGCAAGCGACTACTTCAGGGTCAAACCACCAGATATCAGAGAATATTTGAGGGCAAACAGCAATTAGACAGATTTTATTCATTTTAATTGTCTTTTCGAGAGATCGCTGCGCAGAAAATCTTGGCACACTCAATGATGAGGTCTTGATTGCTTTTCTGTAGACGCTCTTGAAAGCGAAGGTGTTGGTCATCTCGTTCTTTTTCGAAAATGAGCCGTTGCTCAAATTGCTGCTGTGATTGACGGAGCTCCTGTTCCTTCAGCTCGAACTCTTGTCGCTGACGTTTTTCTTGACGTTTTATCTCCTGTTGAAATGCGTTCACCCGCTTTGGTGTCGATCGTGGTGTTCGTGATGATGCACCTGATACTGTCGAACAACGAGAAACACTGCTGTCTCCATCACTACTAACACAAACAGAATCATCGGAGTCAGATTTTGCGCGAAGTACCCGGCGACGGGCGCTTTCGCGAACTATTTCTTCAGCGCACATGGCTAATTGTTCATCCTTTTGTTGTTTTTTGGTCTTGACTGTTTTTTCTCTGACTTGAAGTGGTCTTCCAGCGCTACATACTCCCGTACAAGCCCTTCGCGCTCATCGTAGTGGCTTTGGACATTAACAGCATCAACCGACTCCTCGATCCCGCTGCCTCGAGCAGAAGTAGCTTCGGAATCCTTGAAACTTTGCTTCAGAAGCGTGAGGCGGTCACGAATCTGCTTCACGTTGACCTCCACACCAAAGGCAGATGAGAGCGAAGCTGCAACATCGCTCCATACGCGCAGTGTTGTACCACGGACCGCTGCAAAAGGCTTGAGGCGTATGAGCTCCCGCAGCAACTCTTTATCCTGGTCATTCGAGAAGCGGAATACCATTAGATTAGACTGCAGATTTCTTTCTGAGCTCGTACCTGCGAGTTTGTTTGTGCTATTCTTAAGTAGATTCGTCCTCAAAACTGACCTTGATTACCACGTGGTGCTTTCCACATTTCGGTTTGATGCTAAAGACAAATTCAACACATTTCGCGATACCGCTTATTCCACTCGGGAGACCTAGGACCCACTTACATAGCCAGATCTCTATTTTGTGACGCCACCACATGCTACTCAATCGGCTAGTTGTGCCAATACATTCCCTTTATCAGTAGATGCTGTGAGTAGCCTAAGGATTAGGTATCCAACCTGCGTTCTTGACAATGTCGGAAGCTCCGATTATGTTGCCAGTTCGACGAACTTCTGCGGTTGAATGCGCGTTGGAATCTTCTGATCGAAGGCAGGGGGGACTTGAAGTGTTGTAGTAGTTTGTTCCCCTTCGTATACTGTACTCTCAGATAATCTGCACCACTAGTAAGAGTGAACTTCGAAAGAAGGAGATCTCGAGTACAATGTTGCACTGTTGGTCCTATTCAGAAACTTGCTGAGACATTTGCTCATAACCCAAGCACAAAGACGTTGTGGTCGACGTTTGAAGCTTAGCACGGCCTCCCAGGACTATTCGAACAGTTTCCTTAGAATTTTTTCTTTCTTGAAAATATAAATATCCAGAGAACAGATTGAAAGAACCTACGCAGTTAAAGCCAAGAACAACACGCAAGCGTCGCACAGTTGATAGGGGAAAAAAAGTGACAGAGTAATCTGAAATCTTGACCACAAACAGAGCACCCTTTAGATCCTCTGTGGTGCAATCCACCGTGGTCATGCTGCTGCATATCGCTGAAAGTGATTAATAGCACTCGGATTCCGCTCACCTGCTCTATTTGCACAGTTTTATAGTTTTTGTTAACATGCCATGCTCAAAATTTTAGAGCTTCTTAGTGCGCAACACGACTTCGTTATTCTTTCTTTGTAAAGTCTTCCGTAGTTGTAGATAAACACGAAGTTCTGTTTTTTTTCAATAAAGAACAAGTGAAGAAGTACATGTAGAAAATGAGCCGTAAAACATTTCTATTTTATGTCGTTAGTTTGTAAAACCGTTTCCTGTCATCTCAATCCACTGCTGTCGATACTTCAGGAAGGTTCTAAAAGCCTCGTAGTTCTGGTGACGAACGAGTTTTCTCCGGTTCAAGCACAATAATCCAAGTGTCGAGGCGATATCCTTGGGTGAGTATCCTCGCATGACCCACTTCAGTAGCTCTTCCTCTGTCTTCGCTTTCGTTTCGTAGCCCGTTCCGAAAATCGCAAACGCTTTGGTTTTTTCAGATTTCATTCTCTGGAACTTGGTGAGAGCAAGCCAATTTTCATGCTTAATCGCTTGTTGGATCGACATTCTGTTTACCCCCAGTTTGTTAGCGACTGCGGACACGCTTTTTCCACTGTTGACGGTGAATATCCGGAGGACGTTCGGGTTTCCGGATAGCACGAGAGGAGTTACATAACCTATTGTATTATTAGCAACAAGTCTCGAGGACGTGAGCCAGCAAGCAGGCCAACCGGCACAGTAGATGGTTCATTCGTGAGTTTTCCTCGCTCTGATAAAGTGTCAGCCTCAAGTAAATCTCCATACCGCTTCTATCAAGCCTACGGGATCAGTTTCTGCCGGCGACATCGCCTTCGTAGGCCCTCGCACGTACCCTCCCTCTTCATACATCCTCGTTACGAAAGTACACGGGAACACAGCCACCGTTAGTAAGATAGGACCCGAAGACAACGAAGAGACTTCAATTCTGCACCATCGAATTGTGAATGCAGAAGAGGCTGAACTGTGGCCAGGCTCCTACGTGGGTCACCCCATCGCTTTTGCCCAGTCCGGAGACGAAACCAGCAACCTCTGGGGGTACGGGCTAGTGGCGGGCTACAGCATGGAAGACAACGGACCAGTGCTCCACGTTCGCCTCGACAAGCAAACTCAACGTATCCCTCTTACTGACACGCAGAGTGTGATAGCAGTGGATCGCCTGAATTATGCTCTTCGAACTGGGGCAACGATCAACTCGATGACTCTAAACGCGTTAGAGCTACTGGACAAACAAAACGAGATTATAGTCGCATGCGGAAAAAGTAGAACCGGCCTTCCAGCATTAGTATCGTCAACGATGCTCAGTGTACCCTTCGTACCAGACGAAACGACCCCCCTCATTCGACCAGATACACTCGAGATAGTATCTGTCCGCCGCCAACATATTGTGGATTGCGAGCTGGACCGACGAGGAAACAACGCAATGGCCGTCTTCTCGAACCCCCAACTTGCCCAACTTCCTGCAACAGCTATCTCATCTATGCTCCCTAACACTAACCGTAACGTTCTTCACGGTAACACTCTTGACTTGGCGTTTAGTGACTCAGAAGACGAAATGAAGACGGACGTACCATCGACAGTACAGGCCGACATCGACCTCGTCCGACTGCAGAATCACCCACTCCGCAATCGCACCCGTGAGCCCGAGACGGAACGCGATCTTCTGCTATCGGAGGGCGACGTTCCAACTTTTCCAGCGGTCAAAGAAGCACAATCGGCTTCATTTCGGCCATCGGCAATGGAGAGATTCGTACATGACGCCGTGGTACACCCGTCTCTAATCGGTAAGAACGCACGAGGTGTCCTCGAATCTGTCCAGCAAGGATCCCGAACTCAGTTCCTAGCCACTCCCCCCGTCCTCCGTCTTTCATACGATTTCAGCTTCGGTGTGCGGGGTCTATCGGTTTTGCACTTCCGCCGATTTCACCACGAAATTGATCAACAACCCATGTCAAGCTCCGTCAATATGACAAACTTCAACCGCTCGAACGCGCTCCAGCCAGCCACCCCTCCTAAGACTATATCTGACATCGTGGGAGCTTTACAAACACTGCTCCTGTTTGCAGAAGGATTCTACAACAGCACGGTGTGTAACTTTATCAAGGCAGGCTTAACATTCATGGAGCAGTTTGCAGTTTCGTCCCGGCCGGACGCCTCCATCAGCAACTCGCTGGTTTCGTGGATAGACTACAAGCTCGGCAAGTTCCGTGGCGAGATCATTGCGACCAACCTACAAACGGCAGCGCTAATAGCCAACGAATTTACCCGAAATGACGACCGCCTCATGGAGCGAGTACAAGCTCACCATCAGCGTCAACTCACGACACTAGTGACATCAAAGACAACGCGCGCACCTAATGCACCTCGCGCCAACATTTCTCGTGACAAACGCGCTCCGAAGCCTTCCACTGTCCCTCGGGACCTTGTAGCCCTGTTACCCAAACAGGGCAACAAAACGCTGTGCATGAAGTATCTGTCCAAGAAGGGTTGTAACGGACCGGCGCCAGGCCAATGTTTTGGCCATAACCAAGCACAATTCAAGCCACTAGCGCTACCGGCAGATGCCAAGACATTCATTGACAAAAACTTTTTCGGTCTAGCATCAGAGTTTCAGGACTTGTGACACCAGGCGAAGGTGTCACAGTCCGTACCGAGCACGACCGCACTCGGGGCCCAAGGGCTGACTGCGTCAACAACATCAGCGCCAGAACGGGCTCTCGATTCTGTGCAGTCTCGGCCAGAAGTACAGGCTTCCGATATAGTGGTAGCTGGTGTGCACACTCCAGATATTCACATACGAGACACCATCTCTCCGCAGAATACATTTCTCATTTCAGCCAACAGTACAATGACGCTTACTACAAGTTCATTCGATCTCAAACTGCCGTAGATCATAGCATGGCATCGGACTCTATACATCGCTACCGACAGTTTGCGGCGAGGTTCGATGTCGACATTCCTTGTTAACCGCTGGACCAGCTCAAACTCGACATTCAACTCATCAAAGCCGACTCTCAACTTGCACGGAGAAGCCGTCTGTCGCTAACGGAGTTCGTGCGACTTTATCGCAATCAGACAGCAAGTGATCCAAGACCCAATAAAGATCTTTTGAGCTTCCACGTCAAGCAGATCCCAATCTTCAACATCTAGTCGGTCGCTGGAATTCTGTTGTACAGAATGGCGTGGGGCCCATTTGGAACTCTGACAAACCGCAAGTGCAACTGGCCCGGCCGCAAAATCACAAGTCTATCGACAATTATCTTCCTTAAGTTCGCGAGCATCTCGCCATCTTATAGTCGAAGTCGACTTGCTAGATGAATGGCCTCACGTCTTTATCAGCCCGATCGGAGTGGCGGAGAAAACCGGAGAATTGACGTCAATCCGTGTAATTAACGACTATTCTTTCCCGGATGGCGCCTCAGTGAACGATTTCAGCAACCGTGTCGATTTCCTCGAGATATCATACAACCCACCAAAAGATATTGCCCGTCAAATCCTCGAGCTGCGAATTCGGTTCCCATGTCATCCCATTCTAATAATGCTTGGCGATGTATCCGGAGCCTTTTGTCACATCCCGGTCAGCGCCCAACACGTGCACATGTTTGCCTTCCGCTTCGAAGGTCTTCTCATAATCGACCTTTCATGTGGTTTCGGGTGGTGTGGATCACCAGCTTATTATTCACTAGCTGGGTCCCTCATCAACTACCTGTATCAGCAGCAACGTCCTCAGCCAGCGCTTGCACCTTTGGACTCCAGTTCATTTGTGGGGAATGTTTGGTGCGACGACCACACATGCGTGGAGCTCGACACCGGGACAAGATGCTTTGAGGCTAATTTGGCGCTACGGAAAGCCATGGCAGTGGTGCTGGGGCCCAACGCAATCAACGAAGAAAAATTTACGACGTGGTCAACTTCCACAAAAGCACTGGGGCTGATTTGGAATACAGCTTCGGGTACTGTATCCGTGCCAACAGAGAAAGTATCGAAATCCCTCCACCAAATCGCCTTGGCGCTCAGCAGCACGAACTGCACATTGTCCACAATCAACAAACTAATTGGGCGTTTACGCTACGTATCCACGTGTTTTCCTGCAGCGCGACCATTCTATCAAAACCTCCAAGTGTTCGCAGGGACGTTCACGCGTCAGCACATCCGTCGTACAATTCCTCAAGACGTACGAGAAGATCTTCTGTGGTTCCAGGCTGTGTTGGAGCTGCAACACCGATTCAATTCAATTCCAGTCGAGTATTTTGGTGATTTACTACCACCGTCAAGACACGTCTTGATGGATGCATCTGACTCCGGTCTCTGCGTACTGGAGACGCAGCTGAAACAGTACATCCGCATGAAATTCGACGCAACCGTCAGAAAATCTTTCGCGATATCCAATAAATGTGCGAGAATTAATGAGCGCAGTTCTGGCCGCACTACACTGGGGCCCAGCGTGGATGGCTACAGGGAGAGACCGGACTCATGTTCGTCTTCTGCCTGGACACAGGTCACAGTTCACCCACCTTACAACGATCTCTTGAATTTCTGGGAGACTATCTCCGAGACCATGCTGTCGCCAACTCAACGTCTGGAAAATATCACTTTGTCTGGCTACAATGGTGTAAATTCTGCAAATGGGTCGGCTGGTCTCGCTGGTTCCCCCAGTCCGGACGATCAGCAAACAAGAAACTCGGCTGCTTCGCGGCATACTGATGGAAGTAGGGGATGAACAAAGCTCATCGAGGAAACACATTCGGGACAATTAAATTGAAGATCGCAAACGTCCGATGGTATCATCGCAGATATCTTGGAATCGACTTGACTGCAACTCCATATTTCACGATATTACTACAAGGTATCAAGTGCCTATCATCCCCTGTTCGAAAACTCCAGCCAATCACGCCAGCCTTTTTGCGCCTCCTGTACGGCCGGCTCGACCTCCAGCAGCCCCAGCATCGCCTCTTATGGGGCAGCGTACTTATTGGCTTCTTCTTTCTTCTCAGGAGATCGGAATATCTGCGAATTGGTAGAACACGCCACTTCTACTGTTTGAAGATGAACAACGTCTTCTTCTCGGACGCGGAAGGAAGGTCATCATCACCATACAGCTCAACATCGGTAACAATAGACTTGGAAGGAACAATGAACGACCAGGTCGACCGAGAAGCGTGGCGAACAATGCGCGCGTCCGGAGATCTGATCATTTGTCCAGTAAAAGCTTTAAAAGCCATCTACAAGGCCAGGAAAGCGACAGCGACTACTAGCCCGTACTTGTGTGCTGACCTTAGTGCAGTGCTTGTGGCCAAAGCTCTGAAAGAAACGGCGAAGGCCATCGGGGTACCAGAAGACAGGTACTCGACACACTCAGTGCGCATCGGCGGCGCGACAGCTCTACTCAGTGGCCAGGCAAGCAGTATCGCTATCAAACCGCTCGGACGCTGGCTGTCGAACTGCTACGAACAGTATCCAACCCAAGCAGCAAGTTTTACGAAAACACTCTCCCGACGCATGACAGAGAACCACGGTCAACAGTCCCCATCGAACCCCACTCGTGAGCACAACTATTCGGGGGCCGCTCACCACGCCCTTACTCGGGGCCGGTCGACGGTCAAATGGAACACATTAGCCCCCTAGACGACTGAACGTATCCTTGGAAACGGTGAATATCCGGAGGATGTTCGGGTTTCCGGATAGCACGAGAGGAGTTACACAACCTATTGTATTATTAGCAACAAGTCTCGAGGACGTGAGCCAGCAAGCAGGCCAACCGG
>NW_008648988.1:1142241-1143084 GCF_000247585.1 Phytophthora nicotianae INRA-310 | reverse complement strand
ACGAGTCGAAAATGAGCTTGATTGCTTCGTGGTTGTGCTTAGATATCTGAAAATACGAATACAATTGAGAAGTTAGTTTTGCAACAATCGAGAAACAACTCATCTTACCTCAGTGTCCGAGTCCACTTGCACCTCCCATGCAGCAATACCCTTTTTGTCAACCTTGACACACCATACTTCCCCCTTTGGAGGGTGTATTCTCAGGTACCACTCGTGTCACTCACGAAAGGGGGAAAATGCCCCCCCCCCTTCCGACAAGACGACAGGCCTTAAAGCAACACATCAGTCCTTTTGACACTAGAAACAACACAGGCAGGCAATGTACCGTAACATACATTTTGGAGCGTGAATAGATTACCTTTATTGCAAAAGTTACCATTTAACCATCACGATGTTTTGACAAAATTCATGTCTGGAGGAGTCAGCCATCACAAGGAAAGAGCAAAAATCAAATAGTCAAAAGAAAATAGATAAACAGGCTAATTAATGAACGCTTCCTCCGGTTCTAAGACGCGCGAAACGGCGGCTTCTACTACAGAGCGTTTGGAAGTAAACCTCAAGCGAGTGTCCAAGTATTCTATCAAGCGGATGAATGCGCATGAGGAGATTGCGGTCATTCTGGCCCACGAAAAGGACGCTGCTATCCGCCTGGCTGCAGCTGTTGGAGCCTCGGCGCACGATGCTGGCTACGTGACGTCGTATGATGTGGCACTCGAACAGTGCTGCAGCATACTGCTGGAACGTCCCTTGTGAGCGACAAACACGTTGAATGGTCGAGGAAGAAACATTTGGCTCGTCAATGGCGAACTTAATTCAAGAATGCTCTTGGCAATTTATTTTTTT
>NW_008648988.1:1139156-1141771 GCF_000247585.1 Phytophthora nicotianae INRA-310 | reverse complement strand
CACCGCATGAAGTTCTGTCCGGTTGTTTCGGGGCGTCCAGCCACACACCATTTGCCTCAACAGGGAAATCCATGTTTCGCATGGTTTTGTCGTGCCAGTCTCGCAAAAACGTAGCTACAGTTGACAGATAAATATCCTCCATTGTAGATCGATAGTCCTTACTGCACAACGGGCCGTAGTTGTATGGCGCGATGCAAGGCAGTTCTTGCTTATAAGCAAATCTAGTGAAGATGATTCCTCAGTAAAAGCCACTCAGATGAACGGGTAGAACAACATAGTGAAATGTCGATATCCGTGTCTTTGGTGGTTTGGGGCATCCCATAGGTGGTGCAAACGAACTCATAGCGTAGCAGCCATCCAGCGTACTGCTGATGTCGCGAATGCAGAAATCAATGATGAGGTCGTTCAGCATTCTATCCCGAACCAAACTCCCCATCATATTATTCTCCTTGATCGAACATCCACCACTAGTTAGTCTGAATTCAGAGGCCAGACAGGTACTGCGTAGAATATTTGTAGTGTCCTTGGCCAGTTCTTCGTATTTTGCCCCCACCTCCGAAGGAAGCAACTGATCTGAGTCTGTCTCTTCCTCAAATAGCTCCGGTGTATCTAGCATGTCCGCCGTCTTAATAGATAGAAGCCACGTCATATCGTCAAACCAGTGTTCATACTTTGCACAAACATTGTAGAACTCATTCATCCTGCAAACAGCACCACTACGCATTAGCGTAACCAAATATTAGTGAATGTAAATAACAACAATAGAAGCAACACAAAACCTGAGCAACATTGCAACAACAATGTACACATCAAAGAGCAACACAGCACGAACCTGGTGAACTTCGGAGATCCACCCGAGAAAAAAAAAAGCAATTATCTCTTTCGTCGAGCCTTGAGAGTGTTTTGAATCAGATTTGTTGGCGAAGTACGACAGCTTGATTCTCTTGCTCGTTTCTTCCTCTACAACTGCCTTCTACTTTGTCACCAAGTGGTCGGGGACGACAAAGTTGTTATCGAACTCTTCACTGTGTACGTAGGAGCGTCTGCTGCGTGTTGCTCGGGCTTCCATAGAGTCATCGGTCATGATAACAGGGTAGTTCGTCAGTACTTCCCTAACGTGTTCCACGTCGCTAGTGTTGTAGACCAACTCTAAAACCCGTGTGAGAACAGGTACCTTCTTGTCTGGTAGTTTAATTGCCGCTAAGGTTCGTGTTTTCTTTCCACTTGCATACGTGCTTGTTCTAATTTCTTGCGCTGCTTCTGTCGAGGTTTGGCTTTGGGGAGCTGTAGAACATTATTTTTTTTGTCATTCTTTGGCTTCACGACAGGGTTTGTCAAAAGATTCTTTGCTTTACGACAGGCTTTGACAAAGATCCTTTTCTTCACGACGGCCATTGTCGCAAAGTTCTTTGGTTTAGGCGGTGCCGAGTCCGTCTCGATTTGTTCCGATTTGGCTCCCCAGTCTGCGTGTTTAGATAGTAGGACAGGAGGTCTTGCCACTTGAATGTGCATTCAATTTCACATCAGGACTATGTTGCTGGTTGAGTTGAGCTTCTGCTTCAGAAACAGATCCGTCGTGCGCGTGTTGTTCCATTCCTCGGATCATCCTCGTTGTGTCAATTAGGTCTGCCGGCTCAATCTCAGAGACAGTATCACTGTCTAAGCCACCTTTGACATCATCACCAGACCCTGAGTCTTAATCAGGTGCCGTCGTAGCATCCAACGAGTATACCCCTGACTGTGCCAACCGGTCCGAATAATTTCTCTCCCCGACTGTAATGCTGCGTAGAACGCTGGGCTAGACAACCCGCGAGATAGTCATCAACGGGTTCAAATGATGCTTTCGCGTAGCAATACTTCTCTTCAGATGACAACACCACCATATTTGCACGATCAAGACGTCTCATTTCCACGTAAGCCACATGCAGTGTACGTCGACGAGGTCGGACGGCTTTTGTACTCACTTCATGCAATGTTGATGCCGACGGTGACCTCAATATTGTACGTTGTGTTGAATACCATGTGTTACTTCGGACGGCTGTGTTGTTTCAGGCAATTTGTAAGATTCTGAAGGTTGCGTTAGGCCGTCGCGTGTGAATGCCTCGCTTGCAATTCGCATCGTATCTTGAACGGCCTGGAGCATTGCGCACCTTTCTATAAAGTCTTGGATCATGTTGGACATGTCCATCATATCCCAACGTCGGGGAATGTTCGATCATGGAAGACTTTCGAGCGATGCACTTTTCCAGCAATATACACCAAATGCTGACAGGGAAGGTTGTAGCTGCAATAAAACAAACATGAACACGACTACTGAAAGTCGTTGCATTGATGCGTGTAATAACTTGTTTTCCGTTCCCATTCACTCATTTCGGACCCACGTTTCAAACAGGTTGTACGAGGCAAAGCAATCATGTCATAATCCCATTGCGATCGAACTTTACCAAGCATCGAGTCGCTCAAACGAGGGGCCACAAGCGATAGATTTCGGGAACGACGTCGGGGTGTCGCGATTTTGCTGAATTTGTGTGCATTGCTGTGACGAATTTCTGGTAATTGTGGCTTGATGAGCTAAAACCCCATCAATTGTTGCGTCAAGCCGGGGACATTTCCCA
>NW_008648988.1:1135598-1137796 GCF_000247585.1 Phytophthora nicotianae INRA-310 | reverse complement strand
CAAATGCGGACACCCTCTCCGCGGGAGAATTGCGTTGAGCCATGTGTGGATCACATACGCTTGAAGCTGAGCGAAAAGCGCTCTGGTATGCGTGTCGCGTTAGCACGGCTAGTACAACTGCGACTCAGGTCGCTTCTTTCGTTTATCACGCTCTTGCTCAGCATTGGTCCGAGAGGCGTGAGCAAACTCACGGATAAAATCTCCAGTGAAATCAAGCAACACCGTAAGTAAAATAATCAAATAATTCAGAAACATAATAAAGAAACATACCCACACCGCTAGTCGTGTCACCATCCCCATTCAGTGCATTTCCCTCGTGAGTAGTTGTGTCCCCATCGGCACCCTCGTTTACAATCGCGTTCACCTTCACCTCCGCGTCCGCATCACCCTCATCCACATTCACATCATCAACTTCCACATTCGTGTCATCTTCACCCACATTCAAGTCCACACCCGCGTCACCATTCGCGTCGCCATCTTCCACATTCGCGTCACCATCTTCCACATAGCCAGCTGAGCACTACTACCCGGTACATGACAAGAAACTCCTTGCCATGAAGTATGCACTCGCGAAGTTCCGAGTCTATTTACTAGGGAGTAGCCCTTCCGTGGTCTACCCCGACCACGCTTCACTACGGACGGCAGTGAAGTCGCCGCACATTTCGAAACGTATGGTGAGATGGTGTCGTTTTTCGCGGAACTCAACTTCCAGGTTGATTACAAACATGGAAGGTTGAATGTGGTGGCCCACGCGTAATCACTTCGACCTGATTATGCTATCACCAATCGGATTGGCGCCGAACGATTGGGTACTCCGTCGTCGTCACTGATTGGCGACGTGAAGGCCGCATTTGCAAACGAAACATGCGTTGCTGGACTATGTCTCAGGACCTTCGACAAGTCACGCCTAGAGTTAGCACCGCACTTGGGTGCGCGTTCACATCACTATCGTGTGCACGAACGACTGCTGCTTTACAGCGCACTGGACGACGATGTAGATCGCACCGTTGCGCCGAATGATTATGATCTGCGTATGCGGATCATGTATGATTATCACGTTATCCATACGACAGGGCATCCAGACCGTGAGAGAACTTCCTCTTTTCACGAGGGACTTCTACTGGAATCACCAGTACAAGTATGCCCGCAAGTACGTATGTGCTTGCGAAGTGTGCCAACGCGTGAAGTCTGCTGCGCTCTCGCAGGCTCCATTACAATCACTACCGCATTGAGCACGCGATTCTCGGGATCAGTCTGACCGCCCGTCTTCGGATGACCTGCAGTCGACATCGACAATTGTGTTCGCAGAAGTGTAAACACTTCTTGCCATCACTCTACGTGAATGTCATGCGGCATCCACTGTTTCCGAGCTTGCACGGATTGGCGGCTCCCTTCTTAAGTGGAGGGAGGATCAACGGTTGTATCTAGCAGAACACTCATACGGACACGGCATCAGCGGTGACGACGTGAATACAAGCGCCCTCTGTCAGGGAACGAGACTGCGAACAAGGACAATGTGTCTGTGCAGGGCACAGCCACCGCGCATGCTGGGCTTGTTGCGGAGAAAGAAGCCAGACCGGACAAGTTATTCAGCTCGCAAACACAGGACATTGGCCAGCATCGACAAGGTGTTATACAGTTTGTCCAAGATACGATAGCAGTTTCTTTGGACAGACAGGAGCTGAATGCAGATAATGTCGGCAGAAGTAGCAATGAATTCGAAAAAGTTTCGTTAGTTCTGTTAGCTACACATAATCTGCCTAGACATGTAGATTTGAATTTCGGAACAATCACGCCTGCCCCGCGCTTCGCCGATCCGCCCACGGTACTTGAACGGTACGGCAGCGCATATACGTTGGACGTATCGTCCAGCATGCGGCTTATCCGACATTTTAGGTCGGGTGGTTGTAGCCTTATGTGCAACACGAGCCATCTAGCCTTGATGGCTCAAAGAGGACGACGAAGCGGCGCCAGCCAGCTTCTCGAGCACGGCGACACGGTCGAGCAGCCTCATCAGTTTCGTTCCAAGCTCAACTTCGATGTTCAAAGCGATCTGATTTGTGTGGGCGTCTTAGTTGGCGTGCTCATTGCGAATGAGCTCGGAGATTAACGACCTCGTCAATTCTTTGCGTTAAGACTAGTGCGTTTTATTTCAACGGGGGGGGGGAGTAACGAGATTACACTTGGTTACGAAGGGT
>NW_008648988.1:1130600-1133258 GCF_000247585.1 Phytophthora nicotianae INRA-310 | reverse complement strand
TCCATCAAAATATGTGGGCTTTGAAAAAAATGTAAAGGTACCGATCGAATTTTGGGTGAAATGGCAGAATTTATTAGGTCGAAAGTTGGAATTTAACAATAAATTTTGTCAATTCACCCAATTTTGAATTTTTTTCGAAAACCCACATTGTTGATGCAAAATGTGGGATTTTAACAACAATTTTCACCCATGGTTGGGTTATTTGAGGAAATTTCAAACCTATTTTGCTTAATTTCACAAAACAGCAAGCTTCAGGAAAGAAGCTCCGCGCATCATGCCTCGGCCAGTGTCTTCGCCGCCTCCACTCGTCGATCTTCATAAGGGCGACTGGCTAGGTACATAGTAGATTCGTGATTCAGTTGTATCTGCACAGATCTAACGCTTGCGCTTCCTCTTAGATGTTATGGACCGCGACGGCATCTGGAGCGTGGCGCGCGTACTGAGCGTCCCGTCGCCCGAAGAGCTGGAGATCACGTACGACGGGTGGCCCTCTGACTATGACGAAGTCGTGGAAGTGGACAGTGACCGCGTAGCACCATACCACACGTTCACATGGGTCGTCAAGTGCTGGATCAAGCACCTAAACTGGCCTATGTGGCCAGGCGTGGTCACTGTTCGGTCCCTTGGCACCGAGGCAGGGATGAGGAACTTAAACAAGGAGAACCGCCTGCAGTTGGACTTCATGGACAGCAGTAGCTTCACCAGAAGAGCGCGCTGTTGGCTGTTAAAGGGCCACGTCAAACCTTTTGACGAGAAACACGACAAGAGACGACAGGGCTCCAATTGAAATCAGTTTGAACAAGCCTACGGGTTTGTGCTGCAGTCTAGTGCCGACGATGCTCTGCCGAAATTTGTCCCCAGGGGTACTTTACCCTTAAAGCACAAGGAGGCGCCTGTGGAATCCGTAGAGGCGAAGCGGAAAGAATTGGGAGATGAAGAATGGTTTGCACGTTTTGCGAAGAATCAAGAGCTTCACTACCAAACGCACCAGTACATTACACTCGACGGCGATGGAGATGAAACCGCTAGTGTTGAGTCAGTGGATGTAGAAGATCTGCACCTGGAAACTACCGCAACAAAGTTTGAGCAGAAGACGGTAAATCGAAAGGTTGCAAAGCCGAAAAAGGAGAACCAGACAACAACCTCAAAACAGCAGACGAAAACGAGTGCGAGGAAGAGAACGCCAAGGGTCGAGGAAGGAAAAATGACAGAGAATTCGAACAGGTCGAAGCTGTCCACAGCGGTGAAACTAGAGGAGAACTCTTCTGTTTCGAGTGAAGAAGAAGGAGAGACGACAGAGAAGCCGAAGAGACCAAAGTTATCCACAAGGGTGGGGCAGAAGAAAACGAAGGGGAAGAGAACCAAGCTAAAAACGGTGAAACGAGCAAAAGCTCTACCTATCAGCAGCAACCGACGCCTTCTATGTGTAAAAAAGTAGTTTAGATTGCGCTTGTTGTTAGTTGTTTTAACCTGGATCGAAGTTTGGAACAAACACGGGGAAGCTCAGGATTCAATATGAATGCCATCCAACGGCACGGTTCATTTGGGTTGTTCGGAACCAAATAAACGGGGTCAAATTTTGGGTCGTAATAAAATAAGCTTGGATGGCATTCAGACGAAAAAAAAACCCATTAACATTTTAATGGCTTTTTTTCGTCTAAATGGCATCCCAGCCAATCAGATCTCTCATGTCCCATAACAACGGACAGAAAACAAATAATACTAGAAGTATTAATAATAGTAATTTAACACCGGAAAATAAATACGTAAACTAGATAAACAGTGGTTAGGTAGTACTATAGTAGTTTTATACCGATTGTACTAAAAGGAACTGGATGAAGCCTACCGATAATGCACCTATTAACATAGATAAAAATGAAATAACGACATCGCCACCTCTTACAAGCACCGAGATTTTATGACGGCTTCGGACAAACCCGCACGGGGTCTGTCATATCCTGTGGCCCATCAACACCACAGTATTTTTGAAATTCATCTGCACCGGGAGTATTGAGGATAGAAACGGTAGTACAGACCTGCTTTTAGAGAAATAGATTTGGTATGGTGTTTGCTTAGTGTGTGGGTGCACGCCAATCACACGATCTTAAATATTAAAAATAAAGTTTAGCTATCCCAGCCTACGCGTACCTCTCGTTGTTAGTGTGATCAATTCTACGCGTGCTAAATTGTAGTGGCGCGCAAAAGTAGCGAAGAAGCGATGCAGAGACGAATGGCATCGGTATTACAGGCATCTACGACGTGAAAGCAGTATGCGTGCTTTGGTTGAAGACGCTGCCAGAGCCCCTAAAAACTATGAATTATGTTAACAATAAACTAATAAAAAACATACCTTCATCTCCATAAAACCTTACATGTTTTCTGTTATCTCCCAGATGAGAGCAGAATTACTATATACTGTGTACACAACTTCTTCACTTCACTTTTCGCTTTTTATCTCACCAACGAACTTAAGCGTGGATTGACGAGCCGCTCGTCACGGGCGAGCTATTTTTGGATTTAGTCAATGGAAAGTGCTGCATCATCAGAATGGTATGGGCACAGCAGCCATTCTACCAGACAAACTTTATAAATTAGATCGGTATGATATCCATTTCCCGTTTTCATTTGATTGGCAATAATCCTAGCACACTACCAGTA
>NW_008648988.1:1118162-1129795 GCF_000247585.1 Phytophthora nicotianae INRA-310 | reverse complement strand
TATTCCGTACAAGAGTGCGAAGCGACCCAAGAATATGGCAAGAGGCTCCTACCGTATTGCGCAGTCCAAGGATGAACCTAGCATGATTGCGGTGTCGTGGATGGACAACCGTCCCGTACACTTCATCGCCACTGGATGTAGCACCGAACCAGCAACTCTGTCGAGGCGTGAGGGCTCCGCAGTTGTTGATGTCCCAGCACCTCGTCTTGTGAAGGAGTATCAGGACGGCATGGGAGGAGCAGACGTACACGATCAGTTGCGGTTACAGAGATACTCAATTCAGGTCTGTTTTACTCTTATTATTCTTAACCGGTATTATCCAACGATCAACTGACCTACACGTAACTTTTATCCTGTTTTGTACAGGGCGCCATGAAAATGCGGAAATATTACCACACCATCTTTCTTGGACTTGTTGACATGGCTCTGATCAACGCTTTTATCATCTTTCGTCGCGTGCAAGGTGATCGTACAACTGGTCCAGCTCAACCAACCCATGCGCATTTTATGCGAGTAATGCAGATGTCGCTGCTGGCTGTCGGTGCATCCGACTTTGAAGGTGACTTATCGGTTCGCGCGCTCACTGACACGCCTGTACCCCCGTCCCCGACACCGAGATACAGACTATCGACAAGTCATTCAACGAAGCAAGTCGAAGTGTACCGTACGACGCGGGGAAAGAACGGCAAGGAGTCGAGAAAGCGTCGACAGTACGCCTGCAAGGTCTGCTCATTACTGCGACCGGCCAAGAATCCGTGGGAAACTACCTTCTATTGCTTCGAGTGTACCGAGGCAAGATTGGCGGGGACACCCGATGACAGTTCAAGTGCTAAGGGCAAGATCTATCTCTGTCAAAAGGTGCGACAGCACGATCCGACTGCGGCGACAAACTCGGCCACCTGCAGCCAAATTTGGCACGAGCTTTGGGGAGGTGGCGCTAACATTCCACCTGGGCTCAAGTCGATCAGGCTGCGTGCTCCAGTAGACCAAGGAGCACAGGCATCCGACGGACACGACGATGTTTCCAGTGTTAGCTCGGGTGCCAGGTCGGGTAGTGATGGAGGATCGCCAGCTGAGGGTATTGTGGAGCCCGCAGTGATCTAATCAAATGAATGCATGTATACTTGTGAATGATGATATTTGTAAATTTAGACTTTTTTCTCTACGATTACATGTGCTGTTGTCGGCGAATACAGGATACAGCATCACTGGTGTGAAAATTACACTGTACCGCACACTGTAGATAGCTATCAAAGATTGTGATCTTCACAATCCTGAAAAAAACTCCGCAATAGTTAACACAAGTCATTTCGTTATCCTGTACAATACAGGTTAACTTGGGCCCAGAAACGCGGGGCTAGAGGGGTTAAGTAGCTGATGGCGGTTATCTATTCTCTCTTGGTAGGTGCAATAGATTACATTACAATTTTCGGCAGCCCTGGGGGGGGGGGGGGGGGTCAGCTGTCGTCTTAGCTGAAGGTTCTCACAATGTCATGTCGATTTAGGTTAGAGATACTACCGAGAAGGCCTTTCCAGTGTAAATTATAGTATGACTGAGGTCTCTAATGATCTACTTCTACGGAAAATGTCGTACAAAAGCGCGAAGATCATGTTCACTTTTGTGGAAGGCGTTTGTATAAAAAGCATGATGCTTCATACTTAGTGCTTGCGGTTTATTGTATCCTAGAAATCATTCCCACCAAGGATCGAATCCATAAGATTTTCCTCCTCGTTGCTAAGTACTGAAGCACGTGCTTGAGAGCTCGCAGATAGCTCTTCGTTATGTGGCGTGAATTGCAGTCGGCCAATGCCCACAGGTGCACTGTGAAGCAACCGCCTCGATGCAAATTCTCCAGGCCCACCAAATGTCACGGGCGGTAAGCCGGAGCCTCCAATAGCCACAGGTGCCGATACCTCCACCGCAGTAGCATGCACAGTTTGCGGGCGCTCTGCACCACCAGACCCCACGCCATCAACGAAACTCTTCTCAAGTTCCTTGAGCGTCACGGGCTTGACATCTTGAAGCCGAGCCAGCACGAATTCCCGGCCAAGAAGTCGTTGAGCACTCAGTGCAACATCTGCAGCCGAGCGGCGAACACGAGCACTGCTGTGTGTCAAGCCCTTGCTAACCGCATCAAGTACACGCGATGCTCCTAATCCATCAGCCTGGAATCCAAACTCCGGTACTAAAAGACGGAGCAAGTGCATTTGAACCTGTGGGTCACACGCGCTGTTGCCTTCGCCATTAAACACACAAGAGAGCACATATCGAAGCGGGTGACGGGCGTTAGGAAGCCTTGCCAGCTTGAGAACTCCACGACACGCAGCACGAGTCGTCCGAGTGTTTGGCTTCTGCATCGCTGCCAGCAACCGCAGCAAAGTCAGTAACGTCACATCACGCACATCCGCCCCACGCCATTCAATACGAGGACCATAGATCTTGACGAGCGTCGCGTAGGCATCCAACGCAGTGTTCAGAACAGGCGCAATGCTGTCTCCAAGTGCACGGTGTAACAGCGCACTGTACGCCACAAACGTGCTCTGAGTAGAGCTCCCGAATGTCGGTCGAGTGTCCCGCAAGTCTGACTTGGCTTCAATCATAGCTTTCTCGACGTCTAGTAGAGCCTCCTTTCTGTCGCTCCACGTCTTACTCGAGAGCTTTCGCCAGCACACAGGACCTACGATATTCTGTGCATTTAACAGCGAAGTCTCGAGCAGTTTAATGCTCGACTGAGCGTCTTCCTGAGGAACGTCCACCAGTTCTGCAGGAGGAAAAGCAGCCTCGTCATCAACGTGCTCTTCGGCCTGGTTTATAGCAGCACTGCCTGTCACTGCTTCCTCCGCGATGGCTGCTTGTTGCTGCTCACGCTTAGTCACCAACTCGTCAACACGACGAGTGATTACACGGAGCATTTCCGGTTTGACTGCTCCAGCCCGAGCGAGCTGGGCCTGCCAATCTGTCGAATTCCCAGTCCGAGTCTGAAGATCTGCTAGAATCTCGACCGCGACTTTGCGAGTTTTCTCCTCTGCGATCTTAAGACTTGGTGCTACAAACTCGAGCACACTCTCCACGGTCAATTTCTGCTGAGATGAGGAGTCAGCCGCGGTTGTAAGACCGAATTCCTGCATCAAACGACGTAGCGTTTCAAGCTTTCGACGAGGTGGAACTTCCCGTCCACTTAAATGCAGTAACAAGTGGGGAAGCGCTCGCAAGGATCGAAGTCGAGCGATACGAACCAGCGCCTGTGTAGCCTCACGCTGCGTTCGCTTGTTGGAGTCTCCTAACTTCTTGACTAGAGCACCCACCAGAGTTGACAATTGAGTGTTAAGAACTGCAACGCTCTTCGATTCAGTGTCGACACGTTCGTCGGGAAGGACACGAGCAAATTCCTTGAGAATTGCACGGAAACACTCGAGTGCGCAATACATGACAGGGGCAACTCGGTCCTCCACACCGCATTGTGCAGCTGCAAGGGAAGCGCAGAGTAAGCGCTGCCGTGTAACTGGGTCGGCAGTAGAGACGTTGGCCTGCTTCACTGCTAGCTTAATAGCATCGAAACCATCTTGTCGGTCACCCCATGGATCGGCGGCCAATAAGTTCACAATCCTCTCACCGAAAGCGTGGGTGATTAACGCTCCTGTATCCACAGTCTTTGACTCTGGTTCGACGTCTTCATGGACTTGTTGCTCGACTCGGGGCTCCTCTTCAAACGTACTTGCGCTAGGCTCGTCAACTTGTGGGGAGTACGGAGCTGAAGATGAAGACAAGATTGGTGTTTCAAAAAGAAGATGGCGTCGGCCTCCAAAACTCCGTAGTGGAGGGTGATCGGAGTTATCGTCTTCTTCACGAATCTCGTGAAGAGGAGGGTGAGGCAAGGTGCTACCTTGCGAGGCTATTGAACTCATCATGTCAACGCCAGGTCCAGGACGAACACGTTTCATTGGAGACGATAGTGGTTCATTAACACGTGGTGTTGCAAGTTCAGTATCCAGAGGTTCTTCCTCTTCCTCACAAACATCGTCACACGGAGTATGATTTTGCAGCGCCGGTGGAGTAACCCCGATGATCATTAGATCGACATTCTGCAGCGTTCCTGAAGGATCCATTGGATAGCTATCAAATGCTTCGTCGTGGCATTTATCTTCTTCATCGCCATCTTCAGGAACGCAAGAAGAAGCTTCTAGCTGCTGATTTCCTTCACCATTGTCGAACACTTCTAGCGTATCGTCTTCGTTTTCCTCGGGTGTCTCTGTAAGCAGTTCTTCTGGGATATCTCCAGTCTCCTCTGTTTCGTGAGAAGCGGTCGTTTCTGTTTTATCCTGTTCATCTTCTTCATCGACATTGTCTTCCTCGATCTGTTCTGATGTTTCAATGCATTTCTGGTTGTACTCCTCGAGACATTGCATCACACTGATGGTACTATCTGTCTCAAGTTCATTGGTAACGCTCTTTAAAGCAGGCACCGACTCGTCAAATTGCAGCACCGAGATCAATTGATCATCTCGTGAGGGGCCCTTGACTTTTACTTCATCGTTTTGCGATTGATGCTGCTCAGGACTTAAGTCCTCCTTGTCCGTATTGTTCTCCTCCTGCTCAATCTGCTGCTGATCTGGGATTTCAGGCTCGGCTTTGATCAAATCCTTTGGTGTTGGTGAAGCCACAGCTGCTTGCTTCTGAAGACCAAAGTTTTTCACCAACCTGCTCTTAATCCTGCCAAGTAGACCTTTCTTCCGAGCTGGAACAGTATCTGTGTCATCAGTTGCTGCGTTCGAATTGTTGTCAACGCTAGTTGGAGTCATAAGTGTCGGTCCAGGCATTTTCCCCAACTTTCTCCGATGTACTGTAGTGCGGTAGCTGTCTTCGTGTTGGTTGCCGATCGCTAAAAATGAGCGTGTGTCGCGGCGGCAAGTATTTTGTTGATTTAGGTTTTCATTGTCCAAAATAGGATAAGTGGCGTCGGAGCGAAACGGATTCCATTCTTTCAACCGCTTAAAAAAGATGACACCACTGTTTTTTTTTGTCAGCGCGTCTGCATCAAGCTTCCATGTATTTCTGGTAAAGTGCTTTTCAACGCGATCAATATTCTGCTATTTGTAGGAAATTTCCTAGATAAGCGCACGGCAAATATTAGCGGGAGTCTCGACTCCACATTCAAGCGTTCCAAGAGTAGTGATGGCAGACGGCACTCCAGTGCCTGTCATCTCGACGCTTGAGGATGCCAGTGCCTTGCTGGACAAACTTCGCACACTCACTTCCAACATCAGCGAAGCAGCAGCGAGCCCAACGCTAAAGACCGAGCAAGACTACATCGCTGGAGTGGTGCCGCAGCTCGATGAGGCTACTGGCACGTACCAAGGTCTTGCCACTTTCCTACGCGAACACAAGCGCGGGAAAGCTGAAACCAGCGGCTTCCGTGACGTACAACGAGCTTTCGTCAAAGTGATGCAGGATTTGCAGAGTGCTCAACGCCAAGCTGCTGCACGTCGTGAAGCGCTGTGTGACGCTGACTTCCTGGCGGGCAACGGGTCTGTAGCCATCTCGGCGCAGGAGATCCAGACTGCAAAGGAAGAAGTGCTCGAAGCTGGCGAGATCGCACAAGAAGCAGCAGCCGTCAACGCACTATTCCGCCAAGTTGGAACTCTAGTCAGTGAACAAGGTCACGGCGTGGACCAGATTGTCACCAAAGTGGAAGCAGTTCGAGTCGAAATCGGCAAGGGCGTCGACGAGTTGCAGCACGCGCGTCAACTACAGCGCGAAGCCCGGCAAAAGTACCTCTGGTATCTCTGTCTATTCGTACTGATCCTCGCTGCAATCATCATCCCTCTCGTGTTCGCACTCAAGTAACCACAAAAAGGCAACTTCAACTTGCCTTTATGGCTACAAACCACTGCCTTATAGAGCCACTACGTATATCTAGCGTCACATCTAAACAGCACACCGGCATATTACATAAACCACACATCATAAAACATCTATCATTTCGATACATTTATACTCTGCATTAGTATGCTCTTGACCTACTGTCCGACCGTTAGATTTGCCGCCAGCGAGAGATCCAATCTGAAATCTCCCGTCAAAGCCGCCAGGAGTAGCTCCCCGTACTTATCGCCCCAATGCCCGAGATGTCCGCCCCCGCCGCCCACGAGGACGAGACGATTCCGTCGCCGTCCACCGTGGGCAACACGTTCATGCGTCAGTACTACCACTTCCTGGCCAAGGAGCCGCAGAGTCTGCACCGCTTCTACAAGGCTGAAAGTCGGTGGTGCCATGGCCTGGGCTCGCACATGGAGGAGCCCATTGCTGGTCAGCGCGCAATCAACGACCAGATCCTCAAGCGTGGCTATGCCGGCGCTCGTGTGGACTTGGACGCCGGCTCCATTGACTGCCAGAACTCGCACGGTGGCGGTGTGCTTGTGCTGGTCACGGGCGTCATGACGCTGCGCAGCAGTCCGACGCCCAAGCCGTTCGTGCAGACCTTCTTCTTGGCTGTGCAGCCCAAGGGCTACTTTGTGCTGAATGATTGTCTGCGTTTCCTTGAACTGCCTGGCGCGGCGCCCGTCGAGGTTGCGCCTGAGGTTAAGGAAAAGGAGAACGGCAAGACGGAGACTCCCATGTCGCCTGTGAAGGAGGAGACGCGTGTGTCTGCGTCGCCTAAGAAGGTAGCGTCGCCTGTTAAGACGGTGAAGACTACGACCACCAAGGTGGTGAAGGAAGCTGCTCCTGCGTCGCCAGTTAAGGCCACGGCTACTGTTGCCTCCTCTCCGGTTAAGAAGACCACGACTACTACCACTACGACTACGACAACAAAGGAGGTTGAGACTCCTGCTGTTAAGACGCCATCGCCGGTTAAATCCCCGGTTAAATCGCCGGAGAAGTCCCCTAAGAAGCAGGATAAGGCACCGACTCCTGCGTCGCCCGCTGCTGCTCCCGCGGATCCCGTGGTGGCTACCCCAGCGGAGCCGGAGAAGCCCAAGACGTGGGCTGCGCTGTTCTCGGGCTCCAAGCCTGCCAGTATCACGCCCACTGCGCCAGTTTCGGCTCCTGTGAAGCCCTCGACCCCCAAGGCTGCTCCTGCCCCCGCTCCGACGTCGATTACTCCGGCTACGAATACCCCAGCGCCCGAGAAATCGCCAAAGAGCAAGGCTGGAAACGGCAAGGAGAAGGAACACAAGCGTCTGTACAGTTTGTTCATCCGGGACGTGCCGGCCCAGACCCGTGAGAGCGACCTGCGCGAGCTGTTCAAGGGCTACGGATCCATCGCCGGAGTGAGCGTCGTGGCTCAGCGTGGCTTCGCGTTCGTGGACTACTACGAGCAGGAGAGCATGCGTGCGGCTCTGGCAGAGACCAAGGAGTTCAAGGTGTTTGACAAGGTTCTCCAGGTGGACGAGCGTGCTGAACGCAAGGAAGGACAGCGTGGCAGCTTCCGTGGCAACGATACGCGTGGACGTGGACGTGGCCACGGCCCCAAGAGCGGCCGTGGTGAGCGGAAGGAGCGTAACGGAGACGAGGCCCCTTCGTCTAACAAGGGCGAGCGACGTGATGCTCCGCGTCGCGAGAAGACGGGCAACCGCCGTGGTGGCAAGGTGGACGCCACGTCGCTCAACCGGGCGGAATAGAGCGGTATATTATGTGCAGCAGCCAACTTGTAGGACACCAGCGGTGAAGCTCGCAAGCTACCAGCTTTCAGATCATCAAGGGTACATACACATGGGGAGAGTCGACGAAACCTGTTACGATCGGTATCCGGCAAGCAACGCACTAGGTAGGCAGACAAACACAAGACACAAAATGAGCAGAGGAGATACAAGAGAAGAAATCTCCTGTCGGCTCGATAGGGTAGAACAGCTAGCAGAGGAGCTTGGTAAACAGAAATGATACGAAACCAACTCCGCTGTGAACTTTTGGCACCGGAACTCTGGGCCTTGACTTTATATCGCGTGACACTGTATGAAGAAGCTCTGTACTAAGCATCGAGAATCTGTCCGAATCATTTTGTAGTTAAGTGCTACAACATAATTCCGGGTCTTGGCAACTACTCTTCAGAACTACACGACATCTCGTATTCATCTTTCACTATGAACTCGTTCCGCCTGAATATGCCTCCAAGACCAAGTGACTCCTTCAGCGTGCTATCACGACCAACTTTGCTCGGGAGAATGACGTATGAATGCCCCTTACTTGTTTTCGGTAACTCGCCACCATGGATGCGACGATTTGTCAGCTGATTGAGGTCCCAGAGCGCCTCCTATTCACTTTTGCTGAAGATATCGGGCAACGGTGCACAGACCGCGACGAACTTCCACGAGGGCTTGTCGGAGTGAAAACGAGCTGAAGACATCACCCATGGTCGGATTGCCATACTTGCAGGGAAAGATATACGATTCAGCGAGTTTCATCGCCACCACATCTAAAAGTTTGCGGCACGAAACTTCGGTGCTCATTTTCTTGTACTGCATTTGCTTCTTGGCAGACCCAGCTTCCAGCGTATTTGGCGAAACTACCAGCACGTGAAGTTCACCCTCACCCGGCTGATAATCCTCTCCGAACTACTTGTTATTCTTAAGATAGAGCATTGTCTTTATGTACTCAAAGCCTTGCAGTGTCCATGCTCATCACAGCTTGCGGTTGCCGCGTCATTCTCGTCAAGCCACACATCGCCCACCTCCGTTTTTTTCTTAGCCAGGAATAGGTGCATGTCGCTGACTTCAGTTTGTCCGTCATATTCTTGATCGCCATCTTTAAATCCTCCACCGTGCTGTCTACGGGAATTTCGACCGAAAAGGGGCTTCCCCCGTCACCAACGATCGCACAAAAGAGCTTCACCATCTCGATTCTGGAGTGACGAAGAAACATTCCCATTGTTCCAAATACTGCAAAGCTTGGTTCGAGCTAAGGGGGGCAGGTTTCATCCCCTTCTTCTTGCTCTTCAGCACCTCAAACAGAATTGCGGTGATATGCTACCAGAGTGGGGTATTTTGCTTTCATAACCTTGTTATTTCTAGCTGTCACCCTTCTGCTTCCTAGACAGATGGACGGTGCGATCTGAATGGAAGAGTTTGGCATGTGTGGGTATTAGATAATAGAAGAGGTTGAGCTGAGGGGATAAGTTGTGAAACTACCAGATAAGCTAGATCACTTTTGGATTTAATTTTGTGGAAGGGTTGCCCAATATGAAGCAAGCTCTGTCAGCAGATAGAAAGTGAAGTTGGGAGGTCAACATAGGGCCCTTTAAGCTGAAACGTTGGTGTCGGTTGAAAACAGTTTTTGGTGTTTCATTTGGGCAGTTGCCAGGCTATTTGAAAATGAAATGAGCACAGGTGGCTACCTACTATCAAGCTTATTCCTCATTCAACAGTCGACAGCTCACGTTCATCTTTCACTTCACGAATGAATGCAGCTCCTACACCGAGCGACGCTGCGACACTCTGTAGCATTTTCACGCCAGAGAGAATGATGTATGGATATCCTTTACTCGTTTTCGGTATCTCTTCATCACGACCATAGCGAGTTGTACTCCAATTGAGCCTCCAGAGCGTCGTCCATTCATTGTGGTCGAAGAACATGGGCAGCGGTGTTTTCGCCAACCGCTTCCGATTTTTTTTAATCGAAACTCCCATGAGGGATTTTCAATTACGCGAAAGACATCTTTCATGACAGGGAAATTAATACCTAGCTTGCAGTGAAACTCGTACAAGCCGGCGAGTTTTTTTGCCACCAAATTCAAGAACTTGGGTGACGAAGTTTGAGTGCTCGCACCGCTGAATCGCCAATGCTTCTTAATAGAAATGGGTCCCTCCTGATTCGGTGCCACCACTAGCACGTGAAGTTGGCCCTCACCCGGTTGGAAACCCTCCCCGAAATATTTGGCATTTCTAAGATAGAGCATTGACTTCCTGTGCTCAAAGCCTTGCGGGTGTCCGTGCTCATCACAGGTCACAGCCGCCGCTTCATTCTCAAATAATTTCAATCACCGACTCGTGGGGTTTTCCAGGAAATAATCTCGGATGCGGTTTGTAATGAAAGGTTTCTAAAGACAAACATAAAATTTAATTCTCAGTAATTATTTTTATATTTATTTCCGAGTTTTTATGAGGCCTCTGAATGAGTATGTACGACTTAACGACTAACCAACATCCTTTTAGTACCATTTTCGATTCGTTGTTTCTGATCACTATACACAGTACAAATTCCAGGTGGAACGAAGTCAGAGAAAGCTTATATCTGCAAAAGTGATTTTATTTGTGAGTGTTGCCTGTGTCGACATCCGTGCCACCTCAAGCTGAACGCGAGATTCTAGCGTGAATATTACGATAACACGCTTGATGGATTCGTTGTTTTGTCAGTCAAGTCTCCAACGCGATTGACAGAAAGGTAATTGATGTTTTGTATTCTACTCCCCCTGCACACATTCCGCATCTTTGAGTAAGTCGGTGGTGGTCTTTCCTTTGTCAAACTAGCTGATGCAACAGAATTGGCTCGGCGTCACTAGCTCACTACGGATATCATCTCCGGAAGCACGGCCATGGCTAAAATGATGCCATCTCCACCAATCACGCTCATCTGTAATATAAGACAACCACGGCTACAAGAGCTACAGTGACGACAACTACGACCTCAGCGATCTCTATAATAGTACTGATGCCGACGACAACGGATATCAACCCGAATGCTTATGGACCAACGGTAATAAATAGTAGCCGGACTAATATTTATATTAATACTCATCGATTGACAACCGCTATGGCTTTCAAATTACGCCTCCGCATACCTCGACTGAGTCTGCCTCTTCGAATCTTGTTCTTGATAGAGTCGGTGATCGTGCCCGATGGTGCCTAGAACGTCAAACCAGTCGAGGACCAGAGCAGGACAGAATCAAAAGCGAAGGGTGTGTGAAAGGCAATCACCACCGACAACTGAAAGGTAAGGATGAATATAGTGCTCTTTCCGGCAGATAGTTCTACAGATTTGCTCCGTTGCTACTCAATTGTGAATATTAGCCTATCATATCTCGTCTCTCCTGAGTTTGAGCCACTGATTTTGTTAGGCTAGGTGTACAGCTTCCGACGCTTTCCGACAAATATTTGTCGGAAGCTCAGCCAAAATATGTATATCTCGATACAAACATGAAGTCAAAAAATGTTCTGAACATATTCAAACGGTTCTTACAAATCCGAGAGTAGGAGAGGTGAAAAGGACGTTGGTAGACAGCCACTTTCAAAAAGAGAAAAGACACGCACATGAGCCTCTCAGCTTCTGTACCAACAAACACGCAAAAGGTACGCGCCACCGCTATCAGCGTGTTCAAGCAAATGCTGGAGCTTGAGGTTGTTAGCATGGAATTTGTCCACGCTAGCATTCTCAAAGACGATTCTGGCAAACGTCTTGCCGCAGCAATGAATCGATTCGGCTATTATCTTCCCACAAATGAAGGTAAGAACGGTAAACTAGCACGTAACAATGCGTCTTCGTACTATAGGAATGTGAAACTTTGGCTATTCGACTCGTACCCGCACTTACGTGTTGCTACTGAATTGATAATGTTAAAGCAAGGTAAACTCGTAAAAGGCCTTCCCCGTGCCTGGTGCCCTTCCGCTGTTGGGACCACGAAGATTCATAACACCTGGTAGCTTTG
>NW_008648988.1:1115456-1117152 GCF_000247585.1 Phytophthora nicotianae INRA-310 | reverse complement strand
AATAGGAAGTCTAAATGCACACAGACCAGTGGTCTGACAAGTGTAACCATTGGTGTATCTCACACCAACGTGAAACCCATTGTCGTAATCAAGTGGCTACAGGTAGCCACTTGCGTGTAACCCCGTGACATTTGCAGTGCTAGCGTCTATTATGACTTTGACGTACAGTATAGCCACGCGGAGTAGTTATCGCGCACAATAGCGACCATAGATTCGTATCTGCAGCAGCAATCAAAGCGTCCACGGCTGCTAGCTCTGCCTGCAAAAGCACTTCGTCCTCCTCGTCCGGTGTTGTGGCTGCCTCCATTTTACCGACTGAGAGGCTAGGAACCAACGAGTTGGTGGTGTTGTGTGATTGGCTAATATTAGGTCGAACTATACTTTGATTGGTTAGTTATTCACGGTCTACAGTGTCTTTTCTGTTCGTTTTGGAATTTGACTGTCAATTAGCTGCCGGCAGTTGCATTCTGTCCGTCACTGTACATATAAACGCAATGATGGAGCATCATGTTGACGCGAGGCTGAATTGGTGGTTTCCTTGCGCGCAGGTGTATAGTGCTCGCTACCCGTGGGTGTTGTTTTCTTTTGAGTTGAGATGGTTTAATATACAACAAAAATGTTAAAAATCAGTGTGAACGCACCACATGGATACACATGTACTGCGATTGTCGATATTGTTTAACCAGCACTACGACGTACACTGCCTCTTGCATACCATTCTTGCTTTAGTTTTAGGTGTAGCTGCACGCAATGTCTACATCGAATACTCATCGTAGTCAGGAAACCCTTAGGTAGTAAATCGCAACCAGTAGTAGCCGTGATAGCACCACCGTACGGCGGGAGTACATTAACGCTTTCGTGGTCAATAGGGGCACCCTTTCATTAAATTTTGTGTGCGGACGAGGCGGAATCGCCATTCTACTTGAACTATAACGATTTGCGGAAGATTTCATGTAGTGCCGTCGTTTATGAAAGGGTAAAATCACCCTTTCATGGCCTAATGACTTGGCTTTTTATAGTATAACATAGCCAGGTCAAAAGTGAATGTTACGAAAGGGTTAAGTAGTAGTAGACGCAGTGGTAAATAGAGCCCGCTGTAGCCATTTTCTCGTAGGCATTTGCTAGGGTAGTCGTGATTACCGTCGTCCTGCGATCCTTGTAATGTTAGCCTTCGGTTGTAGGGCATCTGTGACTTTTGTCATGCTGAAGCCAAGTGGTGACGCAGGTTTATTTTCGGTAATCAACTGCCTGCTAAATGAGAGCAAGCCACTGACCCGTAATGCGAGGATTTTTTTCTAAGGCATTTTGGATTAGTCGTTCGAGTCGTTAAGGTGATATGAAAATGATAGATAAGAAGGAACTGTCGCCTTGAACGAGAAATCTATCGTATCACAGCTACATCTTGACACGCCAATCACAATTTTGGAGAAGTCGACGATGTGACCGCCTAGTACTTGAGCAACCTAATAGAACATTCACGCTGAACGATGTTTTTCTGAAAACAGTATTAGAGACCTTAAAGTTGGGAGGAGGGGGAATCCATACCGATGGGATCCGCATCACCTACTATGTCGAAGCCGCTCGTACACTATACACCAAGTTATTTTCTTCCACTCACGTTTGTGGGCGTTTCTCACTCAATTTTAAGAATTCGAGATCGCTATATATTAATAGCTATGTTTCTGAAAAAAAAATC
>NW_008648988.1:1078337-1115341 GCF_000247585.1 Phytophthora nicotianae INRA-310 | reverse complement strand
CGTTACCTGCGTTAGATTAGTAAACTATGCAAATGTTAGTTGTGTCGTCACCCTCGCGCTTAATTACGCCAATTCTAACTCTTTCGTGATATTTTCATTTCAAGTTTCTCTCTCGCTTAAATTAGTCAAGTTATGATAAAACCTATATCGATAGCTAGATATACGGAATAAAATCGTGCGCTTCTTCCGAAAATCCAGCCCCTTTCTACTTATTCAAAACGGGTTTTCCTATATAATCCCTGAAAAAGGGCTAACTTGAATGTCAAATATTATGGCGAGTATGTTTATACGATTTACGTACTTCTATTAATCTAGACTGCCTTTCACTCGATTTGCACTGCGTTGTATAATCGCCGAAGTGGGGTTTCCCTTTATACAGCGGTGCGCTTGTCACTGTCTTAACTGACTTGATAAAACTTCTAAAACGCATTACTAAATAGGTTCATCGCTTTAATACCTTTTTTCTAACCCGTATATAAGTTATTTGGCGAGTAATACTTGTTTTTATTTTTGAGTTAGCTCTCTTCCGACGCTTATAACACGAAAACAACAACGACTGGTTCTTAACCATTTTCAGTTCACTGGCGCTCACAAGTTCTCATCAACCATCATGTCAATCAAGACGACGAAGCGGTTCTAATGCTCAGTATTATTCCAGTTATAGAGGCAGCCAAGTTCTTATCAAGGTCGCAAATGATACATCAACCACAAATTTGCTTTTAGCATTACTGTACCCGATTGTTGCGAATCGGCAAAGATCTATAGGTAGTCACCAGCAATATCTCCCCATCGTTTCATTAGCTTGCCTGCCTCATGTTCGTTCTGACACTCAGAAGGATCAAACCATTCAAAAATGGATATCTTCGTGTGCTAACCTACCAAAAACAGGCAAATCTGAGTGAAAGTCGGCGACTACCCGCATCCAGAACGCTATATCAGAGGTGCCTAGCTGCTGTCGCGACCTCGCTGCACCTAGGAGGCCCATTTCATCGACTGGAGAGTCGTCAAACATCACGTTCAGTAGCCCCAATACGTCGTTTGTCGTTCTGTTTGCACCTCTAGAGAGTTTTACAGTGTCGTTCTCGTTTAGCAGGGCGATTCTGTCCACTTTTGATGCTTTTGTTTCTTCCTAGAAGGCCGTCTACCACGGTTCGTGCACTCAGACTTTATTTTGTCCAGCACCCAGTCTTCATAATTCTGGCTGGGGACTTCCCCCTTCCGTCTGCGTTCCCGTCCACAGGCATGATATTTTGCGCGTTGGTGGGACCGTAGTGGCGTGCTGGCTACCTGTACTAGAAGGTGACGCTGGCACCATAAGAACGCGCTACAGCTGGAAGATTTAATTCTGTTCTGAACTACAATGCTTAACAGAACTTATTTTGACCATTTACAGTTGCGCATTTGTGTATCATCTCATGGGTGATCGCATAGCAAAAAGACACGAGACGGTATTCCGAGACGTTTCTCCTTGGTTAAGAATCAGCCTAAGAATCTGGAGAAACGTACAAGATTTTCGGAATCGGCACACGATTTTACCCCATATATCAAACTCTCGATACAGGCTTTATCCGAGAAAAAGACTTGGCTTCATGAAATTAAGATGGCAACAGAAGGGAACAGTGAAAAAGGGGCCAACAAAGTTTTTACAAGAGTCACATAAGAACGCAAATCGGGGTTTTAACAAAAGTCGAAGAGACGGCTAGCCAGGACGTGATTGGTTATAATGGGGTCAGTTTGTTTAGCAGCTTTTAGAAGATCCGGGTAGCATCGGCCAAAACAAAGACAGTAATTCCATTTGAGCAAGAAGGACAAGCCATCAGCGGACACGATTGGTGTGAGCAGCAAGAAAAAGATCACGTCATCAGCTAACTCGAGTGATCCGAGTAGCAGCCTGGGTTGGAAGAAGAAGGAAACGCCACTTACAAACGCGAGAGACCCGAGCAGCAGCAAGAAGGACAAAACGAGTGCACCCTGGGCAGGAAGAAGAATGTCAAGCCGCCATCAGACCGGCCGAGCAGCAGCAAGAAAAAGGGCCGACGTAAGGTGCAGTATGAAGAGACGACGAGTTCGATAATGTGTACTGTCCGTGCAGCAACGCATACTGGAGAAGAACGTGAAGAAGCGTGTAATGCGTCGCCTTATTGCTGGGTTTCGCTAGTTGATAGCTGATCTGTACAACCTTGCATCATGAAAAAGAAACTAATAAAAGTTTGTTTATACAAGCAAATGTCCACGTTTCTATATCGCAAGTACTGAAGTAAACTTTTACTTCGGATATTAGGCGTGCTCGCACCGCAGAACATCGCGAACGCCGCGAAAATAAAGAGTTTACAATCTCAGTTTTCAATCTGCATGCCGAGTTCGGAGACAAATGGACGCACTCGAAATCTTGCTGCACCGGAGCTTGGAAGGAGCGAGATAAGAGTTTTAAAAACTTTTCGGATTTATGCTTCAAAGCTAGATGATGTTGGGTCATATAAAAAACAACTGAACTCAGATGTGCCCAATTTAACCATGATAGAGGACCGGCAAATCCCATTGCAGTTGATAGGAACGAGTACCAACTCGGAGGACAGACCAAACAATAGGTTGGCAAAATCCTCTTTGCTGATACTGATTTGCATCAACAACAACACCCAACTTATGGACTTAACGTACATAGTATCGTGACGCCCACAGAATAGGTTTTGAGAAGAACATCTACTGAAACATCGCCGAACGCACCCTTAACGGTGATGTCAATTGTTCCCACTTAAAAATCAGAAAGATCAAAATCAGACAGTATCGGTTTTAAAAAATCAGCAATACACGAACGGTACTTTACCTGAAACGAAAACACTGGAAGTTGCTCTAGTCGATTTTCGAGGTCGGAGTCTTAGGGAACTCTAAATCTCCAAGTCGAAGTCGATGTGAGCCAGCCACAGCAAAGGCTTCGCCCCAGGCTCCATGTCTTGTACTGCGGTGTGCTGCATCGCCTCAGCGACAAATGTCGTCAATACGCCCACATTGTCTATGACAAGACCAATGTCCGGCTATAGTGTCCCCCTTTTCTTCTCTTGCAGCGCAGCCACCTTGGAAGCGCAATATCAAATAACATCAACCGGCAAAATATTACATATGTAATGGGCCCCTTCATTATATATTAGTTGGTGCATCAGCACAGGAGTAGTAGCGTGTGCTGAATTGTCATCATCTTAGTGGCTGGTATATGGGGAGCCAGACCCATTATTAGTAAATCATTCGATGACATGTATTCGAGCGGCCAGGGCTGTCACCCGGGTCCTAAATAAAGTCAGAGTTGAATTTTCCTGAAAATTGCGAGCTTCCTCCTATCTACAGTGTAAGCTAGTGACGGATAAACTTCTGGCCCGTTACAACATATCTGTTGAGGTTGGATAATTGAAACCGGAAGCATCTTTTCGTCAAATGTGCTGTATAATCTTGGGTCATGTAGAAAATTGGAATAAACAGAAGCGCTTGAAAAATTCGTGCGCTCCATATGTTGGGGATTCCGACAGGATTACAGGCAGCGATTTAACAGAGAGCAGCTCACGCGAATATTGAAGATTGACGTAATCCCCTCCGGCTTTATCTTCAGACGTGGCATCCTGAGCCGTAGACGGTTCCTCAGTAAGACAAGCCGGGCTATCTACTTACCCGTTAGCACCAGGATCTTGTCGAGAGGATGAATCTCCGTTTTGGCCACCAGAAGCTTGGGAAGGAGGCACGGCTTCGCTCTGGCGATTCCAATTTATTTCTAGAGCGGTACTACCATTGCTGATGATACGTAGGGAATCCACTGACGGATTAGGTGGTTTCAGAAGTTTCTTGATAGTGCTTAGAAAGCGCTGCACCCAACGTTTTTGATTACAGTCAGTTTCCAGCTGGAAACCCGGGAATTGACTACAGTCAGGTCTTAATTTTTAAACGCCTGGCTCAGAGCGCTAACAGGTGTATCAGTGTAACGCCTCTGAGAGTTCAATTTGAAATATATCATCAAGAGCTATCGATCCAGAAGGCTTCCCGATGGGAGAACCCTTGTTGATATGGGTAGCCGGATAATTGTTCGTGGAAAAATAAAACACATTCGAGTTTGTCGAGACTGGTAGACCACTTTTCAACAGCACCAACGTGTGCCACTGACTGGCCATTGTATGGGCGGATGGAGCCAGCGATCAAACATGTGTTGTCCAAATTGTTGATTGCCCAGTCAATTACGAAGGACGTTGGCTGGTTGGGAAATCCGAAGCTGTTCTGGTCCCACATGTTTGCCACCGAAGTGTGTAAGTAGAGTGAATTGTAAGGTGGGCCCGGAAAGAGTGCTTAGATCGGGCCTTGAAGACACAGGAGTAGCGCCATACAGTGCTTCGTTGCTTCCTATCTCAGTAAAAGTTGCCGTAAATACAGCAGTATCTTGGGGTTCGTCAACTACGACAGGAGATCATGTATTTTCGACGTTCAGTTTAGATGGTCGAGCAAGTGTCGCTACTGTTGCAAACAGACGACAGGCGTTGATGATATCGATACCGGTATCTTGCATTGCAAGATACCTACTTCAAATCGTTTTGGCTAATCCAACCGAATAAAAATTCTAGAAGTATTATAATATTTTTAGAAATTGATTACAAGATCTGTTGTTTGCATTACACGCCCAAACACTAAAAGAGTAGCGTTACAGCATGTTATAATACTTCTGATGTATAGCTTGACCAGCAGCTTTGTGCTTACTTTAATATACTATATAATTTCATATGACATTTTTGATAAAAGCTCGTGTTTTATATTAATTACAAAAAAGAGCTGACCTCTGTACTTCAAAAAAAAATGTTTTGACACGACTCTGCACTGCAGTCGTCTTAACGTTCAAACACCCGAAATATTCGGGGCTTTGTGTTAAGATGTGGTACCAAAAAAAAGGATATGTGCTGTATAAAAGTGCGACTGCTGCAAGCCTTCGTCATGTCGATCATGGCGGCCCGTGCCGCCATCCAGCGCTGCTGCTGCATCCTCCGTTGGCGCGCGAAGGCACACGTCCTCGTCGCTCCTGCATCACGCCAGCACTGGCCGCGTCTAGGCCCCACTGGAGGATACCGGTATGAATCCGGTCTACCAGAGACCGGCCAGTTGTCGCCGTGGTGTCGTCTGGTACAAACGGCGCTATCGCCGCTCAACAACGTATTGTGGTTCATCAGCTTCGCATTGTACCTGATTGTAGGCCTATCAACAGTATATCCAGCTTAATATGTCCGGAATACTTTTGTGCAGGCTTGCCATCAAAAACGCTCATTTGTGCATCAGATTTACAGAAATCAATTGATAATGTTGCTATGTGTATTTCCAGTTTTGGTTACACGAATGCGCGGTTGTTAAATGTAACCTGAACATGAAAATATACTATTGAATATTTGCTGTGCAAAGTGTTTGCAACAATTTTATTTAGACAGTGAAAAGAAAAGTGTTTGTTTTCGTATATGACGCGCCGGAGTGAAGCAGAGGCGGTGTCGACCTATTCTACTCCAATTAACCATACCAAAAGCGCTAGTATGTTACGTACGAAAGCGAAGGAATCACGTTATCCTGTTGTTAAGCATGTCCGGGGCTAATAAATGAAAGAGCCTAAGCTACACAGGACTACAGCAGAAGACAAGTGAAGTTTGTCCCCATTCAGGACAGAGTAGTAGTCAGATTAGCTAATTGTCACCAATGTGCCTCAATAAGACAAATAAATGAAGGTTGACTCGGCCTTCTGTGCCGAACAGGCAATTGCAGGCTGTCAGGGCCTCAATTAAAAACAAAAAAATTACAATGGTTTCCCTCGTTTTTGTACTTGCTTCGCTGCCACAGCATATACTAATGTTGTCAATTATGCATTGTAGAAAAGCCTTACTTAATATGATCGTCTGGTGTCAGTCGAAGAAATAAACATCTGGATGTTCTCGATATACCGCTCGAGCTACCAATTGATTAGTCAGAAATCGAGGATGACGAGGATGCTAAAGATCTGAGCCCAAAACACTCAACGTGGAAAAGATGTTTGCATATCGCAACGGTTCCGGATTACCTACTCACACAAAGTACGACGAGTTCAGTCAGCTTTCAAAAGACGATTCACAGGCGCCAGGAAATGCGCTGTAGAGGCCTATAGGCCGAGAAAATCGACTTTTTCTTATCTAGCACTAATATGGGCTTGGAGCAGTGTGCGTTTCAGCCCGCAAATTCAAGAATCAGACCCGATGCGCGGGAGGGGGGGGGCACTAATGGGCGGCTATCTTTTCAAAAATGACAAACTCAACTCATAATTGTGACAATCGTTAGATGCGCCGCCATGACCTTGTTCAAAACGATAAGCTCATCAATAACAGCTAGAAGGTGATAATACTCTCGACACGTGTGCGTCTTTTCTTCGGTCTGCTCTTGTTCTTGTGCAGGGACTGCTGCTTCCTCATTCAGCGCCATGGACCACGCGAGCAAGTCAGCGGTACAGATCTGAGCGGCTGCCAGGCACTCCTCCACGCGCGTGACGATAGGCGCTTCTGGTGCTAGCGCTTTGCGCTGCGGGAAATATCGTACAAGGTAAGCTGTAAGTACGCTAAGTGTCTTGGTACTCACGTTGGGCCGTTGATCTTTTAGCCCTGTGCACGTGCTGAACAGGAGCTCCTGCAAACACCCAAGTCGCTCACGCGTCGTGTGATCCTGTTCCGCGATGTCGATAACCGTGGGTGATGCGTCTGCATCCCATCCGCTCAGGACTCGTGCTACCTTGCGATCTTCACGTGCGGTGTTCGTAACGTAGGCGAACGCCTTGCTCGTCTTGGTCATGTCCCACGCCCCACGGTCGAAGATCCATTGGGCTGCTACGTGGTCGTCGCTGTTCGCGTGCTGAGCTCCGCCGCGGCGAAAAGAGTGTGAGGTAAGGTCTGCAGCAAGTCCTGCTGGATCGGTGACGCGCTTGAGCATCCGGTTGACGTGGCCCTGCATGCTGTCCTCACCACTTTCACATCTCCGCTAGGCTTCTTCTACGACGGGGGCTGCTAACCATGGTGTATGTGCTCGCAGATGGCGACGTGGGAGTGGGATTTACTGTGGCATCGACTGTTGGGGCGATAGTGGCGGCTGGTGGGGAGGTCGGCACCACGGCGACTTGGAGCGAGGCAGTTTCAGCCGCAAGCAAGTCGTGTAGCGGGGCGCCAGCGTCGAGATGTGTAGCGGCTTGTGGATTCAGTACTGACAGGTGTCCAAACAGGGAGACGCATGGGACTTCTTGGGTAGCTAAGGCTACTGACAGCGTGAGCAAGGGACACGACAAGAAGTCATCTTTGTCAGGCACCAGGGTGAGACCCTGCTCCTCGGCCGTCTTGATCCTCAGCAGCCGCAGGTAGAAGGCACTGTCAGCGGACACTGAGACGTGTTGCTTCTGGACGTAGCTAAGATCCGAAGAACGCCCGAAGCAGTGCCACATCAGGCGTGCTAGGGCAGCATCCTGGTAATCTGCATCGACTCGGGCGGTGCTGTAGACATAACGAGCTAGAGTTTTTTTTAATCATCTTTCGTACAGGGAGGAGCCTTATTAGTTAGTCCACCATTTTCACGTTTAAGTAGTGCTTCGACTGGAAGAATGTATGGGAGGCAATTCGCTCTCCTCAACACGTGCAAATAGGTGCAATAAAGCCGTCACGTAAACTTCCGATATATAATCGGCCAATACACACACTCTCTTGGCCTTGTCGGATGAACCCTCGCTAGTAAGCTTCGAGTCTACCGACAGGCATAGCACACCCAAACAAGCTTATCCAGACGCTTACCTTGAAGCCGTACCTCGCTCGTGGGCTTGAGTGAAAATTCTGTTCTGTTAGCTGTGGTGCCCTTTCGAGCTCTTCTTAATATGCAATCCTAATCATGTTTACAAATATCAAGTGAACTATAATTCGTTATGGATCGCTACACGTGTCGACAGTCACCTCTGTCCTTGTGTCTTGTCAGGTCTCCACCGAGCGTTCAACTGCTAGTCGCACCCACCGAAAAGTCGCTCCAACCGTCACCGAGCCGCAGTACCGTAGTCCGTCGGTTCTTGACCGCTCAATGCGAATCCAGCGCCACCGATACGGACCACCCGACTTGACTGACATCATGGTCATAGTCGGACCCGGCGAGCGTTCGGTAGTGACGCATCCTTGGCTGTCTTGTACCGTGGTCACCACCTGCCGCGTGACCGAGCGTTCGTGGCTTGAGCAACTTGAATGTAGCCCCTTCGGCGATTACTTGGAATCGCTACACCACACTTTCTACATGCATTCGCTCCTCCACGACTACATTTCCGAGCCATCTGTCCTCCTCGTGGACAACCTTGAGTGCCACGTTTCCGCAGCATCTGAGGAAATTGTTGCAGGCGAACTAGTTTCTACGTCGCAGCCATTGCCAAAAAAAAAAAAAACTCCACCTCGGTGTGCCAGCCGTTAGACGTAGGAATCATGGGGCTGCTGAAGCCAAATCTACGAGCTTTGTGGCTGGAAGGAACAGACTGGTCCACAACTGCGCGCGAGAAGAGGGTACCCACGATCGAACGAACCATCCGAGCGTGGGAGTCTATTAAAACGACCACCGTGATCAATACTTTTAACAAAGCACTCGACACTATTTTTTAGCTGCAAAACATAACTGCATCCATTCCGCTAAAATTTAGATAATATATATCTAAAACTAGACTTTGTTGTCCAATGCGAGTGCCATGATCTGGCCTGGCTCCATTTTTTTCTGATCCTGCTTATTTAACAATTCAGTGCTGGCTGTTGCATTCTGTCCGTCGCTGATCGGATGCCCACAAGCGTGAAATAACTTCCTCACTTATGGTGAGCGCTTTGGAATGCATGGTACTGTTGCATTTGTCGACGGATCTCATTTTCTATATGGTCAAAGAGCTGGTGTTGTGTCTTCTACGTCAGGAAGTTGTCGTCGTCTAATTCAGATCAATAGAGCTGGATTGGTCGAAGATTCACTTGGTGAATCATACGCACTAGGGATGGGGTACTCGACCGGAATTGATGGTGATGTCGGGGTGCCATCGAATGTAGTACTTTGAGCAAGATATAAGCTCAATGAGAAGCTTGAAATATCGTCTGATAGTGTGGCTGACTAGAGATAGAAAACTATCATGCACCGAGAATGGTCGAACGTTTTGGCGTTCTCCGAATAGTTCATCGTTTATTGAACGGACAGGCATCCTCCACAACATCTCCAAGCTTCTTGGCTTTTTTGGCTTGACTCACAGTCAAACCTAATCCAGTTTGACAATCTAGGCGATGCTTGGTATTCTTGCGTGTTTTAAAGTAGGACGCCCACCTGCTTTGACAAGTGAGCGTGTCCCACTTTACGATGTACTTTTTAAGAATGGCTTCTCCTTGATCCGTAAAGCTCTTTATTTATAACGTGTACACAAATTCTGTCATCGTACCTAACCCTGATAGCTTTATTTGAACCCTACCAAACCCAGCAGACCGATCACTCGATAGTCTCCCCTTAATAACGTTGAATTGCTCCAGCACTTTGAGCCCCCCCCCAAAAAAAATAATAAAAAAGTAATATTTTGCAGCAGCGACTTGTGTATTATTGCGGTTCGTTTGCGGCCTCACTTGCTCCAATCTGACACTTGGGCGCCGAGCAACACTTCAAAATCTGCTCAGATCAGGTCACCCAAGGTGCGATAAAGAAAGGTGAAGTAAGTATTGCCATCAATTTCATCGTTCCAGTGTTGTTTGACGCGTCGCACTTATATCGTATAGCTACAGTAGGGTCTAACGAGCACTCTGATGTTATTGGTGTATAGATTTTGCTGTTTATAGATGGGGAGGGGCAAGCCCCTGACGGACATCGAGAAGGGTCAGATTTTGGCCTATTCGGTGGGCAACCTGTCTGCTAACGCTATTGCTAAGCGTGTGGGTCGCTCGTGGAATCTCGTGAACAACTTGCTGTCCAACCCCGCGGCGTACGACTCGAAAAAGAGCACGGGAAAGCCCAAAATGCTAGGAGTAGCGGTCGAGTGCCGGCTTCTGCGTGAGGCATCGAAGACTGGAAAGAGCGCTAGAACGCTCAAAGATTCGTTGCAGCTACCGGTATCTGTTCGAAGGGTGCAGGAGGTGCTACACGACTCAGAAAACATGGTGCACGAGAAGCGCTTAGCGTGCCCAGTGCTCAAGCCGGAGCGCATCGTGGCCAAGTTGAAGTGGACCAATGAGTTTGTCGAACACGGCCACAATTGCAACTCTGTAGTATTCTCTGATGCGAAAAAGTTAAACTTGGATGGATCTGATGGCTATCAGTACTATTGGAGAGATCTTAGGAAGGAGAAACAGATTTACTCCAACCGGCAGTCTGGTGGCGGAAGCGTGTTCGTGTGGGGTGACTTCAGCGTGAAGGGCAAGTCGGAGCTGGCGTTTCCGGAGGGCAAGCAGAACGCAGAGAAGTACATCGACACGTTGGGAGCCATCTGTCCCCGTTTGGGCACCTATATCATGGTCTTAACTTCCAATTTCAGCATGATAACGCCTCCATTCACACTGCCAGGGCTGCGAAGTGGTATTTGGAGGAGCAAAATGTGTGCGTTATGTGGTGGCCAACCAAGTCTCCGGACTTGAATCCGAGCGAAAACCTGTGGGGAAACCTAGCGCGAGCCGTGTACTTGGACGGCAAACGAAGGCGGGGCTCGTGAAGTCGATTAAGCGCGAAAAAGATAGACGAACCGTCTTCAAGAGCTCGTTGTGTCTTAGCTAAGCTATATAGTGGGTAGATATCAACACTTTAGTACTTCGTCTTGAGTCCTTTAAGTCGGTAGACCACCATGCAGCGTTTTTTCATCGATCCCACGAGGTTTTCCAGCGTAGAGGTGGGAATGTCGCCCCACGCCTTCTTTGGTACAGTCCAAAAAATGCAGGTTTTTGACTGTAGCACGGCACTCAAACGTCGGTTGAAGACGAATGACCCCTCAAACTGATAACAAGAGTGTAGTGCGTATTGGTACAAAATCAGGTCTCTATAGTTAATGATTTGAAGAAATTATTTGAAAAACCAATTTGTCGCCTATCATTTCCGCGCGTACTGTATTACAAAATCACACTGCCTGGTAACGCAGTGCTATCTCTGAGAATTGCTGGTTGCGCCAGCGCGAGCTTTATCAGCCGGTTAACTTGCAAAATGTAAAAAGAAAAATAGCTGTACAAAATATTATCCCAACGATGCCATTTTTGGATTCAGGTTTGACAGAAATAATCCACATTTTTCGGTACTTTGAATTTTGTGCAGGCCTTCCACAGTGCTGCCAAAAACTATAGCCGCACTCATTTTTTTGACGCAACCCAAGCAATACTTGATCCCAGCAAATGACGCTTGGCCTAAAGGCTATAATCGTATTGTATTGTATTGTGAACACGTTTCGCGTGCTGTCTAGCCACCGAAGTGGTTCAACTTCCGCAAAAGGCTATAATTACGACTACAAATAGATAAAACCAGAGCGTTTTGTGGTTAAAGTGTTATTGAAAACACAATCGAAAAATTTAGGTTGGGGAAGTGTTCTAAATTATAGACGCACTTTCCCAAACGGCTCATTTGTCAATGTAACCACCGGTTTTGAGCACAACTTGTGCCATACGCGTAGGCATAGTGTTCACAAGGTCTCGTAGGTAGCTCTGCTTGATGTCCTTCCAGCTGCAGATGATCTGTGCCTTCAATTCCGCATTCGTGTCAAGTTGACGTCCGCCTTGGTAGACGGACCACGCTAATTGATCCCATACAGTCTCGATGGGGTATAAATCCGGACATCTAGCAGGTCATTTTAGTTTTCGAATACCCATGGCTTCAATATGGGCCTTAGTAAATCGGGAATCGTGAATAGAAGCGTTATCCTGTTGGAAAATAGGCTATTGGATGCCATGGTTTTCACGAAGGTTCTCAATGAAGGGAGCCAAGTAGTTGTCCAGTGTGTGCGTGTAGCACACAGAATCCTGTCTCCCCTCTGGGATAGCAATCTCCGTTTTGCCGTGGGCACTCATGCCAACCCACACCATCACGCTGCCGCCACCGCTCACTCGTTTTGAGTACAACTCAGTGTCAACCCTGACGTCGTGCCAGCAGTACTAGTAGCCGTCAGGGCCGTCTAAGTTGAACTTCTTTTCATCGCTAAAGATAGCGCGCCTCCACATGCGCGTCTTGCTCAAAAATTTCGCAGCAAATGCTGCACGTGCGACCTTATGGTGAGGCTTCATGGCTGGAGCAGGTTTGCGCTTGATCCACTTAGCAGCGCGAGATGAGAGAAGCAGATTTCGCGCCGTACTAGGCCTAAGGGTATAGACGAGAGCCTTTGAGATCCGCTTAGACGTGTACTTCTTGACTGTAGCAAGCCGAAAGACACGGCTAGCAATACTCTGGGTACCTTTTGTCAGCCTGCCGACCTTTAGTGAGGGAGATGACTTCTTCATGGGTTCAGTAGGTTACAGATGACCTTGTCGCTGCGTACAAGGTACCTAGCGATGTAGCGGAAGATCCTATGCTCTGCATGCAGCGCTTTTGCCTGGCCGATCTCGTCGGCAATGAGTTTGGCTCCTCGAGGAATCGTTCCGGCTTGTTTCGAGGTGGCGCGTTCGCTATCGTGCAGGCGGTTGTGGCTGTAATCACCCTAAAAACGTTTTAGCCAATAAAAACGATTTTTGCAGTGCTATTTGGTTTTTTAAGAAGTGCGTCTATAATTTAGAACACTTCCCCAACCTAAATTTTTCGATTGTGTTTTCAATAACACTTTAACCACAAAACGCTCTGGTTTTATCTATTTGTAGTCGTAATTATAGCCTTTTGCGGAAGTTGAACCACTTCGGTAGCTAGACAGCACGCGAAACGCGTTCACGATACAATACAATACAATTATAGCCTTTAGGCCAAGCGTCATTTGCTGGGATCAAGTATTGCTTGGGTTGCGTCAAAAAAATGAGTGCGGCTATAGTTTTTGGCAGCACTGTACTAAGTATTCGGTAAAATCCGTTAGTAACTGTATTTTGGGTTGATGCAGTTGACACAAATTTCACATTCACAAAGCGACAGCATTTTGGTATTGTGTCTTAGATTTGTGCCATTTTTTAAGCAGCTCCCGTGACAGGGATTGAGCAGCTTACTGCACCACTTGCGCTTCTTTGAGCACGCGAAGCGCCTTCTTCGTGTCTCCTTTCTTCAGTAGCACGTACACTAACAGCTCAAGTGACTCGCGGCAGTTGGGGTTCTCCCTAACGGCTCGCGTTACGCTTTCTTCAGCTTCCGAGTTGCGTCCCTGGAGCAGAAGCGAAGTCGCGTTGTTCACATGGACACCAGCTCTCGCTCGCGACAGCTACAGCGTTCAATACTCACAATGTTAGCTCCTATGAACACAAACAACGTCACGCACTGGTTTCATACCTGGATGCTGGCTTCTTGCGCATACTCTTCGGCCATCGCAATCAAATTCCGTTCGGACTGCAGCGTTTCCGTCGCTTCTGGTGCCCTAGACAGCATGCAAAGCGCCTCGGCAGTGTAAGACCGCGCCAAGAAGCTGTTGGCCTTGGAGCAAGTGGGCAACGCCAGCAACTCCTTCGCGCTTGTGATGGCCAGGTGGGGCTCGTACATGGACAAGTAGACATACGACAGGTTCACCAGCGCCTTCTGACGCAGCATATCGAGTGCCTCCGCGTCCAGAGCTTCGCTATCTCCTGCTTCACCAGCAGCAGTCGAGTCGGTGTTTCCATTCACATGTCCGGACTCCAGCAGCTGGTTGCAGAGCAGAACGACGTTTTTGAAGCACTTGGCACCGAACGGCAGACTCATCGTCGGTGATCCATCCGCGTCGTTCGCATCTGTAGAGGCAGAGCGAGCTCCGTTGCCGCTGGCGTTCTTCTCCGGTAATTTGATGTCTTGTGACGCCGCAGACGGTACGCTAGTAGGAAGCAGCACGCGACGGTGTGAGCCAGATCCTACGATGCCCTGGATCAAGCCGCTTTTGTTTCCTGCCACCACTGCCAGCTTCTGTTCTTTGGCAAATGCCGCAGTACAGCACTCACCGAGACGCAGCCACAACTTAGGGCGGTTGAAGAACAGTCTCGACGACTCGTGGAAACACCGGAAGGCCAGCGCGTACTCCCCCTGAAGCAGCAAGTGCAGACCATTATTGTACATGATTTCATGGTGAGAAGAACTCGCAATGACGACGGCATCCATCTTGGTGGCCTTGGTGGTCGCTTGAAGTGCTCTGGCAAAGTATGACTGTGCCGCCTTTCGCTGCCCCATCTGATAGTGGATGCAGCCCATATTATTCAACAAAACACTCTGCAAAAGCCAAAAGCACAAGTCAGCATATCTACAGCAAACTTCGCAGCTAATAGCAGACAAAACTTACTTCGCTCACGGCCTCCTGTGTACACGATGCAAGAAGCTTGATACATTTCTTGTAGTTCTTCTTTAAATATTCCAGGTTGGCCTTCAAAAACAGCGCCGTCGAGTTCTGCACCACCAGGCACGGGTGTCCAATGGCCGAACTCGTCTTCTCCGACTCCATAGCAAGCAAAGACGACGACGTAGCAGCCTCCCCTCGGTCGTACGTCTTAATCTCCTTCTGGAAGATCTCCAGAGCCGACTTGACCTCCTTCTTCGCCGTCTTGAGATTACTCTGCAACAGCATAAACTTGGCTCGGTACAAATGCAGTCGGAAGCGGAACTCCGTCACATCCCATCGATTTTTCTTCTGCGCCTCCGTCTCCACTACATTTCCATTCGCATCTCGTTGTACCAGATGATCCGCCACCTCCTGAACGGTATTAAACCGATGGGACTTCTCCAAAAACGCCAAAATACTCTGCGCCTTCTTGATAGTCGCGACACGTTCCCGTTCCGTGCTCACACAGCCTCTGCTACTGTGTAAAATGACGTCGAGATACAGGAAACTGGCGTGCATGGCTACATTTTCATCGATGGGGTCCACATTGCGCATCACAGCTTCCAGAACCGAACTGGCCTGTGCGTATTGCTTGGTCAGGAACAGCGACGCTGCGTAGTTGTAGCGGAGGTACGCCGTCTCCCTCTCAATAGAGAACGAGCCGCTGTCCTCCGTCTCCTCGGACTCTCCATCAGCTGCAGAAGACGCTGGTTTGCTGTTCTTGTCGTGTTCCTGTAGCTGCGTCCGAAGGTTTTGGCGTAGCGCTTGTTGCAGCTTGTCGGGTGTGTCTAGACCAGCGGCGAAGCGTGCTAGTGCCACGTTGTGACGTACTTTAAAGTCCTGACGGGGGTCTATCTCCTCTACGAGCTTCTCCAGTGCATCTACAGCCTCCTCATACTTGCCAGCGCTGCGATAAGGTTTACAATATGTCAGTATTGCGGTCTGTATGGGAGCAATAAAGCGGTAATGCATACTTGAACTTCTGTTGCGCACGATGGCTAAGCGAGGACTTGTTGTCCTTGGCACGCGCGTCCCCCGACATGCGTTTACTTGTTGCACTATGAGATTCACTTGTATTGCTGTTACTACGGCGATTTCGGCTTGGTTCCTGAAATGAGGACAGTATTGACAGCGTTGAATTGTTAATTGTGGCGCCTGTAGAGCTGCGTTGAAGCTCGCAGAAGATGATTTAGAGAGAGAGGACGCACCTCTTTTCGCTACTGCTGCGTGCTGGATGTACAAAGTTGCACGGCGGCGATAGAAACAAGGGGGCGAACGAGTACGCACTCGAAGCTTTTTTTCTTATTGGATTTCCGAGTGGTGCAGTTGGGGGGTGGAGGTGAAATCGCACTTAGCATGATTTCACCCAATCACTAGCGAAAGATGTAAACAGATTCTGACAAAGAATTGGCTTTTGCATTATTACTGATGAAAGGTGTTGTCGTTTTGGCATGGACGAGCACCGTTGTGATGGTAGAAGACTATGCGAACACATTCTGCTGCTCCTCGTCGACCGTAGTCTCTTCCTCGGTGGCTTCAAGCGCGCTGAAGTTCATGAAGTGCGTCTTACGGTGAATCTCATGGTAGAATTCCTTGGGGTTGCCCAGCTTCAGGTCGTACTTCATACCGGTATTGTGCTTGACTCCCATGAAGTTGTAGTTCCACACGTCCTCCTCTGGCACCATGTAGAAGCCCATGAACCGGTCTGACAGCAGCATCTGCACCTTCTCGTAGTGTGTCGGAGCGAAACCCGCTGGATTCGCGCCGCTGTCCTTATTCTGACGCCCCCATTCGTAGCCCGCAGGCGTCAACTTGTACGCAGTTAGAGAGCACGAACCAGGTGTGAAGCTGCACGTGATAATGATGGTCTTCTCGCCATCCCACGACGTATTCTCCGACATGATCTTAGAGTGGAACGTCACGTCTTGAGGCGGCAAACTCGGCAGCTCATTGGGCTGTGTGTGAAGCCATCCAAGCGCCTCCATGCCTTCCAGATACTCGTGCTCAGGCATGTGCAGCGGGATCGTCACGCTCTGGTGCGTGCCGAGCTGCGGCGGCATCACAATACAGCGGATCTCCTTCACTTGAGGGTTATCTGGCGGGCTAACACCGTACATGAGACCGCAGATCTGTGTTCGCAGGTCTGAGACGGTGATGAACTTGTTGAGCACGTTCTTCGGTAGTACATACGTGAAGCCCGTTTCTTTGATATCGTCCGAAGACACGTAGATGTGGTTCGTACGCAGATGCAGATTCGTCGCCGAGATGGCACGAACACGCCAGTCTGTCTTGGAGGCGAACGAGTGCTGTTCGTACTGGCTTGTGGTAGTGACTACCATCTCGTCACCATGTTTATTCACCGTCTTGGTCGTCACGGACGTCAGTTGGCTCTGTTCACGCGCCTGCTGTTCGATCTCCGCGACCTGCTGACGTTGCAATGACGGCGCCGAGATCTCCATACCCAGGATGATATCACGGATCTCGGATTGAGTCAGCGAGGCGACGTTCACGTTGTTCTTCTTGCCATAGTCGCCCAGGATCAAGTCCTTGAGCTGCACTTCCACCTTCAACCACTGTTCATCCGTCAACGACGGCCAGATGTGGTGCGGCTGAGTCGTCGTTTCTCCATCGGGTCGCAGGATGATCTTGGTGCGGTCGTTGCTCACGTGCAGCGCACGCAAGATTAGGATCAAACGAGAGAAGGCCGTGTACGACGTGATAGTGTTCAGCCAGTCGTCGTAGATATTGAATAGAACCATCTGCGGCTCCGTAGCCTTGAGGATCAAATCGCCGAACTTTTCGACCTTCAAGCACGCCTGGAACGGGAGCTGGAGCTCACTACCCTTAATGACAATGTTCGGGAAGTCCAGCAGATGCACTTCCAAAGGATCCAGCATACCCTTGCGCGTCACAATGATCTGCTTCGGCTGCTCTTCAACAGGCAGCGATCGGATTAAAGCGGCAACTTCTTCGGCAGTCTTCCACTTGGCTAATTGGCCCAACCGCTTCTGTCCTGCCCATACTGACGTGTGGATAATCTTGAGGAACAATTGACCAGTGCGCGGGTTGAAGATGAAGATGGCGCCGTTGATGGGTTTCGTCGTCAAGTTACCCTCGAACGTCTTGTGGATCGTCACTCGGTACACATTCGTGTCGTCCACGAACCAAATAATCTGGTTGGAGAACAGCTCGCCGTAGTTCTGACTCGATAGATACGGCTCTGTCGGCTCGGACGAGTACAGCTGCAAACCCTTGCGGATACGCTCGCGCAGCACATATAGAGCAGGATTCGCCTTCATAATTTTGGCCATTGCCTGCTGCATCAACGGCTTGCAGCCTGGGAACCAGTTTCCGTAGCCACTGTACAAATTGTAGGCAAGATCCACCGCAAGCAGCACACCCGTTGGCGACGGATAGATCGTCATGTTGTCCGTTGTGTAATCCAAGAACTTGGCACGCGCATATCGCTCGATATCGTGGGAGTCGAAGTCACCCCAGCGAAGCTGCACATCGATCCAGTACTTTGTGCTTGTCGAGCCATCATAGCTGTCCTTCGTGTCGTGCAGCAGCGTCGGTCGTCCCATCTGCCACTTGTATGCGGCGAAAAGAAGAACATCCGCACACGATGAGTTCATCTTGTACGATTTACGCGGGTGGATCGTTTCTTTCTGCACATTCTCAATCTCTAGCGCATCCAGCTCCTGGTCAAACACTATGAGCAATACAACGCATACAACGAAGAAATATTAGCACTATGAATCAGTGGAATGTGATAGTCACCATATCTGCAACGCACCTTGCACTGCACATCACAAAGCGCAACAGACAGCAATATTAGTATCCTGAATCACGATAAGAAAGCACAATAACCCACACAATAACGTACCTAAATCCATAACCAGGGACTCGTGAATCTTCTGCCACAAATGTGCTCGGAAAATCTGAATTAGCGAAATCTTGAGCGTCGGGATTTTACCGTGCATGAAGATACCCGTCAGATCCAGCTGCACTTGGAAACCAACATACACATTGGCGCGGTTAATCGTCGGAGACCACCAGAGCGTGAATCGACGATTCGGAATCTGGTTCAGACCGGACCGCTGCGCGTTCGTCAGCTTCTTGTACTTCATACTCTCTTCGAAACCAGAAGCCTTCTCCCAGAACAAACCTTCCCACGTGGGGAAGTAGGTACCCTTGAAGAGAGTGTGCTCAAGAATGCCTTCAACACCACCTAGAGCCTGAATCATATCCGTGCGGTAGTTGTTCAAGTTCCACAACTTGCCGTCGTGTCGCTGGTGGGTCCACCAGAACGGATTGTGACGCGGTACCTGGTAGCGATTGAAGTGTGTGCGCACACGCCAGCCCTTGTCGTATGCCAATGTGTGACGATCTTTTTGGAACAGCGTGTTGATACGCGGGATACCACGATCCCACGAGTCTTCAAGGTCCTCCAGAGTCAGTCGACGGTTCTGAGCGTTAGCTTCCTGTCGTTTCAAGGCGTATTCAGCCCACACTCGCTGCGAGTCAATAAACTCGGACTCCCATGGCTGTAAGTACCGGAACAAGTTCGGGATCAATTGGTCCTCCTCATGAGACATACCTGAACGGAAATGCGTCACACCACCACCATCCGTTTGCTTCGAATAGCGAAGATCCGACTGAGGGATCAGAACGTGGCCCATCGACAGCATACCCAGACCACCCAGCTCTTTCGGTGTGTAGAACACCACCGGCGGGAATCGGGACGGCATCTTCGAGTTCAGCCCGATCTTGATACGCGTCTGGATCTTGTTCTCGCACTTCACAAGGAGATCAAGCAGTTCCTGCGTCTGAACCACAGACTCGCGGTAGTACGTCATCAAGCCAATCAGTGCAGAGTTCCACTTGTTGGCAACCTTGGTGAACGTCGTACTGCCAGAAGACATCAAAATCTGTCGAATACGGTTCTCGAACGTGTGCATGGACTCATCATCAACGCGGAGATAGGCCTGTGCAGTTCGCTCCTTGGTAGTCTCGTTTTGCAAAATCCACACGCCATCCTTGTGCGTGAACTCGGCGTCAACTGCACGAATCTTCGGTAGGATACGCACTTCGAACCCGCACATGTTGAACAGCAAGTTCGGGTTATCCTTCGAGTACACCGACACAAAGCTGTTGTCCCAGTCGAATGTCGTCATCGATCGCGGCAGACGGTTCTTCATATCCCAGAACGTGGCTCTTCCGAGGTTCACGTCATGCTTCATCAGTCTCATGCGGGCATCACGAGGCCAGCACTTCTTGTTATTGTAGCCCACGACGTTCTCGTTGTTCGGGTCCGGATGCTCCGTCAAGTACCGCTGGATTAGATCACGAGAATCATCCGCATCGAACCGGAACAGCACGTAGATCTTGTCAACGTAGCGCGTGTACAAGCGAATTGGGTGTCGAGTCTCTGTTGCAGTGTCCTTGAACGACAGATATTCGTTCGGAAGCTCCGGCGGCCCAGCGATTTCAGTCGCACGCGTCAAACCCAGCAACAGCAGATCCAGAATCAGGCCGTAGTACTGGAAGATAAACGAACCGAACTGCAGTCCACGAATGAGGCCGTACGAGTTCGTGTGCATCATGTCCTTGTACGCGATCACAATGTTGTTCTTCGCGGTCATGTAGTCGGCAATGTTGTGGTCCAAAATCAACCGCAACAGTCTGTTCAGCAACGTCAGGTCGATCTTCTCGTAAACCTTCTCGAGCTTGGACTCCAGCATCACCACACACTCCTCTTCAGACGTGTCCCAAACCTTGTGCAGGTTGTTAACGCCCTGGCACCACTTGTACACAAGCAGCGGAGGCGGTTCAGAGTCGCTTGGCTTGATCCAGCACGGGAACAGGTGACGTTTATCAGCTTCATACCACAAGTACTGGTCAAGGTAAGCGTCTGTGATCTTCTCCAGCGGCTCAATGTGGTACACAGGGACCAAGTGGCTGTACAGATCCATAAACTCAATGTGCAATTCCTTGAAAGCGCGCTGAGTGAGCAAGTGACGCTTGATACGCGACAGCGCCTCGTGAGGGTTGTCGTAAGCTTGCTCAATCAGTCCAAGCTCTTCACGCTGTGTCTGGTTCAGTCGGTTGTTGACAGAGTACATCTCCTTCAGCCGTTCAAGAGCGAGAATGAGAAGCTTGGTGTCGTGCTTGTACGACAGCGGCGGGAATGGAATGGGAGCGAACTTCCGACTTTCCAACCAATGCACAGTGGTCGTGTACACCGCGACAGCTTCCTCGGCTGACACGTACGGGCCATCCTTGAGGTAATTGTGCTGACGCTCTTGCTCCGCCTTCAACCACAGTCGCGTCAGACGACCCAAGTTCTTTTTACAGACAGTTTTGTCGACAGTAGCACCACGCTTGATACGCTCGCGGTTGTAGTGAGCCACATTTGTCCACCAGTCTGCTTTGGACTTCACATATCGAAGAATCATGTTCTCAATAGGAGCAGGTAAGCCTGGCACCTTCCACGGGATGTTCGCCTTCCAACTATTCACACAAAATAACAGCAAATCATTAAAAATTACAATATGCGTGAAACAAAGCAGTAAAACTTGTACGTACCAGCGCCAAGCTTCACTGAGATGCGCCATGATCGTCCGTGACTTGTTGACCTTCACACCTTCAGGCATCATATCCAGAATGTCGTGCATCACAGCTGCACGCAACTCCAGATCGAAGTGACTCTCCACACGCTGCTTCGTGACAGTCTTCGCGATGCCCTTCGAGTGACGACCTTCAAACTGACGCGCCAACAAATTTCCTAGCCATCGCTCGAGCAGCGGTACAATACCTCGCAAGAAGAATAGCCACACGCGCCAGCCAGGAGCCCAGAAACCACATCCAGGTCCCTTACCCACTGGTCCTGTGTTAAATCGGTAGTAGATCAAGTGCTTCAAGTCCTTGCACATGCGCACCTGACGCATGAGGCGGTACTTGTATCGGTACATGCCCGTCAGCTGACCAACGTGGGCGAAAATATACTGCAGGCCATCAGCCAGCTGGAACGCGTCAACGTTACCCAGCCGATACTGGACGTGCGCATCCACGATCAGCTTCGTCAGACGCAGAATCTCTCGAGTCAAGTGGAAGGCATTACCGAAACGCGACTTCTTACGCTCCTTGGTCGTCAGCGTCTTGATTGGCTTCAGATTGAAGTTGTAATCCAAGTGGAGATAGTTCAGATTCTTGCGGTGGATCAGCAGGTTCAGCATATTATATCCCTGACGACACACTTGCAAACCAGCTTCGACCCAGTCCAACTCGGTGCTCTGGAAGAATTTTGTGGACTTCAGTGACTTAAACAGGTACCTCTTGTTCAGCGCCTTAGGCGGGCGGTGATGCAGAGAGTTCAGCACCCAGCACTTCAGCAGTTTCTGGTAGCTGACACGAACCTTTACCGGTTGACCTGGCGGACAGTGCTCCTGGAACCATTTGTTTACCAGTGGCACATCGATGGCACGACGAGTACGGCCCGTGCGCAAGTTAAACGGCCGCGGAGCCCAGTACAGAGCGATACCATTCGCAGTGTCTGGGGTGTACAGCGGCTCATCCGTCAGAAGTGGGTCGAATCCCATCGGCAACTGGAATTCATCGTCTTCATCTTCTTCCTCCTCTTCATTACTCTTGTCCTTGTCAGAGCGGTTCACGCGGAAGTGCGAGATTGGGTTCACAATGGGGTCGAAGTAGAACGCCGGGAGATCTGGGTCCTCCGCCTTAATGTAGCACAGCACAGGCGTATGGTACGGCTGGATGTGCACCGAACGCGGTCTGCTGTTATACAGGAACGGGAAGGCCACCTTGTACTCGGTACGAATCTGGTGGCGGATAATGATCTTGTTGATGTCGTTAAACTCGTTCCAGTCCTCGTCGTCCTCGTCCAGATCACGATACAGCGGTTCAAACTTGGGGCCACCCGGGATCGCCACATTCAGCGCCTTGGCTGTAAAGAACGACTTTTTATCGAATAGATACTCGTAATTCGGGTCAATCAAGTCGCTCATCAGTTGGCCAGCAAGACGATGGAGATTAGCCATAATAGGCACAGGCAGACGCCACTTACGGTAGCTCGGACCATTGACGAACTTAGAGTCCACTAACGGCTTGGAGTCGTAGAGCCACTCGATCACAGCTTCGTCGTCCTCTTCGTCCAACTCCATTGTGATACTCTCTGCGGGCTCAATATCCAGGATATTATCTCCATAGTCTAGTGGTGGTTCCTCATCGTCGAAAGGAGGGAAGCGCATGCGCTTAAAGTGGCGGCGATCGCGCTTCTCGCGTCGCATCATGATCCACATGGTGCCCCACTGGGCGATGTAGACGGGCTCGATGACCCACGGGATCTCGTTCACAAAGGTGATAGCGCCTGTGATGTGGTACAGTACTTTGACGTCTTTGACCTGTTCCCAGGGCATGGGCATGTTCTCCAGCAACTTAAAGATGGCATGTGGCACGTATTTCAGTGCTCCCAAGTACACGCGCTTGTCGTGGCGGAACTTCTTGCTGCTCATGTCTCCGTGGTCCTTGACAATCTTGCGTACGTGCTCGGGTGGCATGTCGTCCTTGACGCTCTCCACGAAGCCGAACTTGCGCTTCTCGCCGTAGCGCTTGGAGTTCATCTTGTTCCAGCGGCGGCTGCGCTCCTCCAGCATCTTCTGCTTCTCCTCGGGCGTCAGAAAAGCTGGAGATGGAGCCACGTGCAGGCCGTCGCCATTGCTGTGGCCGTTGGGCACAGGCGCGGCGCCCGTCATGTCCACGTCGGTGTCTCCGGGCGGCGGCATCCCTTTTAGCGTCGCTTTTGTATGGGTGGTACACGTTGGGGGCGATGAGCTATGTGATAGAATATTTTGGATCGTTATTCTATTTGATAGGAATATTTAATGGAAATTAATTTTTTGATCTGGTTCCTTTTAAATCAGCACAACGATCCAGAATACGTCTATCAACATGGCGAGCCCGACAGCGACGGGGACGGGGACCCGGACCCGGACCCCGAGGCCGTCGGAGGAGGAGATGAAGGCAGTGGATCGAGAGATTCCGATCCGACTGACGCTGGGAGCTGCGACGCTGTCGCTTGGAGCTTCGGGGCAATGGGAGCTAGGTACATCTTGTGAGCTGTTGCGAATGGTGAAACTCGGATGCTGACATTTGGTGATCCGGTGCAATACTATTGTTGTTGTTACAGATCACACCACGTTGCAGCAGACAAAAGAGCATGTGCGAGTGCTGGAAGAACGTAATGCCGTGCTAGAAGCAGAGGTCGCGCAGCTGCGAGATAAATGCACGCGTATGACCGAGGAGTCCAACATGGAGAAGTTCAAATGCCAATTGCTGGTCGAGATGGTGCGTTCCTTCAATTACAATGCACTATTCGTCGCAGGTTGCTGAGTATTGTTGCTTTCATTGTCCCTACTGAAGCTGGCGGTGTCAAGTCTGGATGAAGAGCGCACCCGCGCCCAAGCAGATCAAGAGAAAGCTCGCGCAGCGAGCATTAAGACGGACGTGGTAGCGCTGCTGGAACAAGCGCGTGCGGAGGGGCTGGACGTGCGCAAGATCACTGCCGCGCTGGCCGCTGGGCCTCTAGCTCCGTAGCGTGTCTAGTTGTAGATATATACACTGGAAGCTGTAACGTTTCGAGCCTGATTCAATTGCGGATTTTGTGTAGCCATCGACAAGTTATCAGGCCCGATCAAAGTGTGCCACACCAATTGTACCTAAGAGTTCAGACGAGGCCAAAATAACGTCCATGGCATACAAAAGTTCATACAAACGCACCATACGATTCGCACCGTGGGTAAGAGCCATGCGCGGCATTTCCCAAGTCGCGGCTTTCCCGCCTCAATCAATACTGCGCTGTCGTCAATAAGTTAATCCTTCGACGATGGGCGGGTGTTCCTCCAAGGACCCCAAGGACTACGTCGCGCATGACAACCACCAGCCCGGGCCCGTGCCCAACGGCCGCAGCAGCACACAGCACGGCGATGGCGGCAGCTCAAGGCGCGTCGGACGATCAGCAGCTGAATCAGCGCCGGAGAGGTCGAACCGGCGGCCCAACAACAACACGGTGGACTTCCAGGAGTTTAAGGACAAGGAGAAGAATGTAGTGGAGACCATGCTCGAGAGCAACAAGGGCCTGCGTATGGCTGAGATCAATTTCAACGACCTCAAGCTGCAGAAGATCATCGGCGCCGGTGCCTTCGGGGAGGTTATCAAGGGAACGTACTGCGGCACACCCGTCGTGGTCAAGCGTATGCTGCGTAACAAAATCACGGAGGACAATCTGCGCATGTTCGGTGACGAAATCCAGCTCATGATGAATCTACGCCATCCCAATATCGTACAGTTCATTGGCGCCAGTTGGAACTCGTACTCGAATATGTACGCGCATGGAAGACGGCAGTGCTTGTTGGAATTTGTAAACTCACGTGTCATTTTTTATATTTTTGTGTTGTCAGCTGCTTCGTGACGGAGTTCTTGGAACGAGGAGACCTGTTTGCGGTGCTGCGCAACCCGGAGAACAAGATGACTTGGGCTAAGCCCATTCTGCGCATGACCATTGACACTTCGCGCGGCATGGCGTACCTGCACAGTATGAAACCTCCCATCATCCATCGCGACCTTAAGAGCATGAACATTCTCGTTAGGTAACAACCGACAGTTGGCTCTTTCTGCCAAAAGAGTGTCCGGATCTGACATGGCTGTGTCTGTTTGTACGTGTGTTGCAGCTCGACGTGGGGCGCGAAGGTGAGCGACTTCGGCCTAAGCCGTGAAAAGTCCGTGGATGAGACTATGAGCGTGACCGGCACGCCGTTGTGGCTGCCGCCCGAGATGATCCGCGGAGAGCGTTACACTGAGAAGGCGGACGTGTACAGCTTCGGCATTGGTATGATGCCCCTGGGCCCTAGTACTCTTGTTATTGCAGCTTGATTGACTAATATTCTACTTACGGTGGACAGTGCTGGCCGAGCTGGACACTCGCAAGATTCCGTACCACGACATTAAGGCCAAGGGAGCCCGCAACAAGAAGGTGTCGGGTAGCACGCTGATGCACATGGTGGCATACGAGAACCTGCGTCCATCGTTGAGCAAGAACTGCATGGACAGCGTACGCGACTTGTACAAGCGCTGCACGGCTGACGACCAGTCGGTACGCCCCACTTTCGAAGAGATCGTGCAGTACCTGGAGAACGACGTGCGCAAAGAGACGCTCGTACGCGCGGTACGTCCTGGGTTGTCAATTTCTGATACAGATTCTTGCTGCCTGGATACTGATAACCTGACGCATTGTGCAGAACGAAGAGATGAACGTAATCGAGGAAGACCAGAACGGATCGGACGTATCTCCCGAGGAGCTTGGCGTCCACCATGCCACACGTTACGTGGATTAAAAATTTATAACCAGCTTTTTGTTTGTCTCCCTTCTCTCCCCTGACCTTCATTGCATGTTAGCCAAAACTACGACATGTAGTAAACACTGACAACAGAAAAACAAGGAGAATCGCTGACATTCTAGCGCTTATCTGTAAAGATTAAACATCCTACAAGGTGCGACTGTCGACTCGACTTGTCTTAGCTTACAGCTCGGTCTTCTCGTTCTGCTTCTCCTGGAAAAACTGAAGGATGTTCTTGCGGAGTCCGAAGAGCGTCTTCTTCTGGGGCGACACGTTGTCGTTCTCCAGTAGACCCTCAAGACGCTTGATCTCCGCGTCCACGTACGTCGGGCCCTTGGCGACGACCTTCTTGATGGCCTTAACGTAGAGCGAGCCGTACTTGGCGTCGCTACCCTCGAGGCCGTCGACAACAGTCTGCACCTTCTTCTGCACGTCAGTCGTGATGTCGCCGCTCTCCGAGATGATCACGTCAATCTCCTCAACGCGTCCAGCCTCAGCCGTGAGTCCACCGTCCACCGTGCGGTGCGTGCCAGCGTGCTCGTTAATGAACTCAACGAACGAAGCCTTGTCACGGCCGTTCGAGTAGTCCTCAGGCTCATCCGAGCCAGGAGGGAAGTAGAAGAGCGTCGGGTAACCCTTGACGTTGTAGCGACTGGCCAGCTCCGAGTTGGCAGTAGCGTCCACCTTGGCAATGAGCACATCGTCCTCTCCCTCGAAGATAGCACCGACCTCCTCGTAGGTCGGGGCCAGCTGCTTGCAGTGGCCGCACCACGGGGCGTAGAACTCGACGATAGCGTGCTTCTTGGAGTGGATAACCTCGGCGTCGAAGTCCGCCTCGGTCAGCGCAGCCACGTGGCTCGGAGCCTTGGCCACACGCACGTGCGTGCCGGCCTTTTCGTTCAAAAAGTTGACGAAATCGTCCTCGCTGCGGCCGCCCTTGTAGTCCTCGGGTTCCGTGGAGCCCTCGGGGAAGTACTTGAGCGTGGGAAAGCCCGTAACGCCGTACTTGGATCCCAGATCCTTGTAGTTGTCGGCATCTACTTCGGCCACCACCACATTGTCCGCCTTCTTGAAGGCCGTGGCCACCGTCTCGTAGGTAGGAGCCATACTCTTGCAGTGGCCGCACCACGGCGCGTAGAATTTGATGAGCACGTGCTTGGAGCCGTCCACGACCTCGTCGAAGTTGTCGGGCGTCAACACCTTCACGTCACCGGCCGTCACGACGCCTAGCGCCATCGCCGCCATTGACACTGCGAGCTTCCACACACCCATTCTTACTATCGCCCTCTTTCGTCCCTAGTCGTCCAAAGCGCGAATGAAGTGCGTGGATCTTCGATCAAATTGAAGCCTGTAGCGACGTTTAAAACACTTTGACTGGGTTTCACTATGGAAACGGTGGAGTGACACGTGGCGTTGAAAGAAACTGCGCTAAGTGCGAGGCAACATGGCTACACTTTCAACTTCATCAGTCAAGCTTGTTTGTGTGGGTGATCCGAGTTTCTCGTCGCCATCTTATTATTATTGCTCCGATCTATTGCGTGCAAGCGCGATGGCTTTCGTTGCTTGCAACAGCTTTTTCTCTTCTCCGCGGCAGCTTTTCTTTTTTGCTGCACGTCCTATTGCCTATCACCAATTCTGCCAGCCAGCTTGTGACTGTCTGCTGCATCTTCCTCCTCGTTCTCCATTCCATCTATCCTGGGTACGTGTTGCAGTATCTGTCAGCGCAGAGCTATACGTCCACTTAAGCCGATGCCATCTCCGACAACGTGCTGCGCAATTTTTCAGCAAAATTCTGGCAATCCACGACGATGCCCTTCTCAGACGGACAGCTCGGGACACGAACACCTCCTGATGAACTCTGCATCTTCACCGAGTGATTCTAAGGAAACAGATAAAATAGAGTTAGTGAAGCCACAGAGGACAACAAAAACCATTGGCTCGTACCTCCAGGAAATAAATATCTACGGCGCAGCGGTCTCCATAGGACAGGCGAACCTGAGTTTGCGACCGCGGGATCATCACCAGTTCAGCTGGCACGAAAGACTTGTCATCTCCTCCAATGGACTTTTCAGCGTAATAGCCCTTCTCTTCGCCTGGAAGCTTAAACTTGTAACCCAGTTTCATTCCCTTTCCACCCATCTTCCCTCGACCGAAGGCCTTGGGACCTCCATTTGCTGCTCCATCCTTCGCATTGGGCGGAGGATCTTGGCGGTAGTATTTGGCGCAAAGCAGCTGGGACTCTACAACGCTCGCCAAGATGCCCATGGGGACGCACGTGCGCTCTAAAGCTTCCACAAACTGTGCCGGGTCACTGTGTCCATTTAGCGCTGACTGGATAAAATGCATCAGGGGATGTTCAGCTTTGTGACTGTAGTTAACCACGAAGCCCATTTTCTGCTTGAACTGCACCGTCACACGGTACGTCGTCAATCCATCGGGCGAAGAACCAGCAGCAATGCAGTGCCTCGGGTTGGGCGCTCGACAGGCCAAGACAATCGCAAACGGGTCGGCGCTTTCCACATAGAAATGACCGTCGTCCTTAATATCATTAGTGTAGCGTCCAACAGCGGTCAGCATCTTCTCCAGCTTCACGGCGAGTTCACAGAGTGGTCTCACGACGCAGATCAGCTCGACCATGAACATTTCTAGCGGGTTCTCACTGAAAAGCTCGCTCGTCACCATCGTCGTAGGGTATCTAAAGATCAACTGGCCTCGTTCGTTGACATAGTGCGAGCGCTCCGATAACAAGTGGTCTTTCGGCTTTTTCGGCGAAATGAACTTGAATGGGGGCGAAGCCAACTGAAGACACAGCTCGAACCCTCCTCCATGTTTCAGGTGGCCTTGAATAGCAACGATCTTCAATGGATCTGTGTTGACCTTTTCTGGGAAGGAAAGCGTGACCACCTGACCGCCTGTGCCCTCTCTGTTTGCCGTACCAGCTTCACCGGAGTAGCGAATCCTCGATTTGCGTCGTCGAGCAAAGTTCACAAAGTGCTGTAACTGGATCCTCTCGCTGCACATGTTGATTGCATGCAGCAACACCGACGCAATATGTGGAACAAAATTGCGAGAGACTGCTTGATGCTCGGCGTCATCCAGCCAGTAGCCAGTGCTTTCTTGTACCCGTCCTCCATCGAGCAGCGCCTTTTTCGTTGTCCTCATGTTTCTTCCTACCAACGAAGTGCCATTCGAGCTGTAAGGACGCTTCCGACTATTGCCACGAAGACTATTCCCAATAATCTCGTTGTGTCGCGTGACGGACGGATGTAGGTCTTCCTTCTTGAAAGCTCCGAAGCGCTGGATAAACTGCACACCTGATGGTTGCCCCGGCAGGCCTGCACTTGTCTGGAGTAGCGAGAAGCATGGCAATCGTATGTATTCCTCCGCTTCAGCAGCTTCGTGCACATTTCCGTTCATGCCATCCACCTCGCCATACTTGTCGATCTCGATGACCAGGTAACAAGTAGATTCCTTGGAAGATGTAAGCTGGAAATACAACGCAGTGTCCGAGATCGATAAATCTTCAGTCTGTCCGCCGTGTTGCTGTCGGAAGGCGAGATATCGCTCCCAGTTCAAGTTAACACTACGCAGCACTTCAATTCCCTTGAAGGAAGAGCCGATCTGTGCTACTTCGTCAGCCACGATCTCGCACAAAACCTTCCGAACACTAGTGTGGATCAACTCGTTCGACTTGTCACCTTTCCCATCACCAGAAACCAGCGCAAAATCATTCGGGAACGACTTGTCAACATTACCCCCAAGCTCGATCTTACACTGAGTGTTTAATATCCGTTCCAGTTGCTTCACTGTGATGTAAAACGCGGATTGTCTCGCCGCAGCAACTGAACTCACAATAAATCGTCCTTCACGAATGTCAAATGTCACCTCCAGAAACTGCTGCAGTCCACCAATATCTGCCCGCGCAATTCGTAAGCTCGTATCCGAGCAAACCATAGCGACATCTTCTCCAGAAACCAGTTGTGTGGAAGCCTTGTCATCGGGAGAATCAACCACAAGCAGCCGGCCTATGGAGAACAGAGCAGCCGAGACGTGAGCTCGCATCGCCGCAATCAGCAGGTTCTCAGCACTCAGCAGGAACATGTTGGAGGGCACCTCCAATGCGCTCAGTAACGATGCATACCCTGGAAGATTCGGTGGGAGCGACGGACTAAGACTAACAGAGAGAAGCTTCTTCTTGTTCGGGTCGAAACCCAGTCGAACACACAAGCTCGACTCGGGATACGGGAGCGCTGACCCTCTTCGAGCTGTTGCTATCGGGTCGCTTAACTGTTGAATCAATCTCTGCTGCTCCGTTAGCGCCTGCGCTTCCTTCCGCACACAAGCCTTGGGCCAGTAGCAAATATCCAAAATATTCTGGTCTCGGAGGTGCTTAATCATGATGCGGTTCTTCCAGCGACCTTCCATCAGTAATTTTCCCTGCGATGCCAAGATCTGTAGTGCCAATGACGAACAAAACTCTCGCATCACCATGAAAGCGTCCACAAATGGCTTCTCCGACTTGTTCATGGCTCGCTGTACAAGATTCTTCAAGTGGTTGTAGTGCGCTGCGTTCGGTGCATTCGATCGAATAATGCGCAACGCGCTCGTGGACGCCGCCTGTGAATGGTCCTCAAAAGCCTGTGCATCTGTAAGCGCTGTGTTCACACTGATAACTCTCCACTTAGCGTCCTTCTCCTTGCCCTGAATGGTTAGTACGATCTCGAACTCGCCTTCCGCCTGACACGTGACGAAGCCTCCCTCCAGCTTAATGTTGGAGAACTGCTCTGGAATATCCGCCTCGATGAGACGGAAGCGGATGATGTCCGCCACCTCCGTCGCTGCCTGTTCTGTATCCACTTCGGGCAATTCTCGCGGAAACATGGCGTTCTTGATGATGGTAGGAAGCCGCAGATAGCTGCCTCCATAGAGTACGTCTGCGGCTGTACTGAGGTCGTACCGCCGCTCCTTGGCGCGGTTAAGATCCGCGTGCATAAAGAACAGTCGGTCGTTGGTCTCGTTCACATTGTTACGGTACGTCTCGGTCTGTTGTAGTAGCGTGTCGCACTGCTGCAGCAGTGGCGACTGTACTGACCACTTGAGCACGGCCAGAAGCTGCGCGAAGCGCTTGCGGGAGCTCTGTAAATGCGCCAACAGTGGCTCACGGCGTTCCTCCTCGCGCATCGTCGGCAGTTGGTGAATTAGCGTACGGAAGTCCTCATAGCTCTTATCCACGGCGCGATGGACAAGTTCGGACGCCTTAACGCTGGTACGCTCGGGCGGCGGGAAGTCACCCATGGTTCTCTATGGTCTGATGGACGTGTCCTGCTGCTATTTTGCTCCGGATCTAGCGGAAATAGCCCTCAATTAGACGACTTTTAGGCAGGACGCGGCGCTGTTAAGTCCGTCAAGCAGGTGTGCAAATGCTGCTCCGTCGATTGAGCTAGATGGCACGAAGCTCTCTCACCTCTGTGCGTCACTAGGAGGCTCGGAAGGCAGCGACCAACACGAAGTTCTGTCTCCTCCCTGTGCGGGCTGGGAAGTAACTTCACAAGTGAGCCGCGGGGAACCCCGCCCGCCCAACGACAAAAAACCTCGGGCCGAAAACACTCCGAGGTTTTTTTAAACTCACACACGCGAGCCATCATGATCATGCCCTGCACTTTCAATTTGCTTTATGCACCAAGAAGCGCTAGCTACTGATATTGGGTTTCTTTCATTATTCCAAGTTAATGACGACAATGGCCGAACTTCTGTCTATAAAAGTTCATCGACTCTTGACGCAGGATGGCGAGATGCCGCTTACTTGAACACCTTCGAGTCGGCGATGGGCTTACCCTCCAGCTCGTCCTCGTTGCACCAGTAGGCAGCCACGCGAGCCTTCGTCTCGTCGTTCAGCTCCGCCTTCTTCCACGTGTAGTACTCGGCGTCCGGGTTGGCCTCAATCATGTGCTTCTCCGAGTCACCACGGAACAGCCAGCAGCCCGTGATGATGATCTCCGAGCCCTCAGCACCGCACACATCCATCACACCGAAAGCGTACTTGCGCATGGCCTCCGAGCGCTGCAGGAAACCACCCACAGCGTTGCACGTCATGAACATCTTGGTGTTCTCGCTGTTGTAGTTGTAGTCGCAGAACCACAGAGAGTAACCCTCCGTGTCCAGGTGCTCCCAGAACCACGTCATGGCGTCCGCCAGGTTCTTAGTGTTCGAGTACTGCACCTTCCAGGCGTCCAGGTTCAAGGACGACGGCTTCTCACGGTTCAGCACGGCAAGCGGGTGCTCCACCTTCTTGGGCTTGGGGGCCTCCTCCTTCGGGGCAGCCTTCTCCTTCTTGGGGGCGTCCTTCTTGGCAGCCTTCTTGCCAGAGTTGTCACCCTCGGCAGTCAGAGCCACGTCGATGAGCGGCACGTCACCGACAACAGCCTGGAACTCCGGCTGGTTCACCAGCGTCGAGAACCAACGGTTCACGGCCGAGTACGGCTTGCGGAACTCCTTGTCAAGCACGAACTTGAACGGGTACACCAGAGCCGAAGCAATGAAAATGTCGGCAAGGGTGATCTGCTCGCCCACCAGGTAGGTGCGCAGGTGCAGGTGGTTCTCAAGGGTCTGCAGAGCCTTCTTCACATCATCCTTGGCCTTGGTAAGGGCGGCGGCGTTGAACTTGCCCCAGCCCAGAATCGGGTACAGCCAGGCCTCAAGGGGGATCTCAAGCTCGTAGGCGGAGAAGTCGATCCAGGCGTCCACCTGGCCAGACTCGAAGAACGTCTTACCGTACAGGCCAGTGTCGGCACGGAGGCGAGCGATGTACTTGGCGATAGCACCGCTCTCGAAGATGCAGCCCTCCTCAGTCTCGAGAAGAGGCACCTTGCCAGCCGGGGTCTTGGCCTTGAACTCCTTGGACTTAATATCCTTGGCAAAGTCGAACTCCGGCAGCTCGATGTCAATGCCGTTGAACTCGGCGGCGATGAGCGCCTTGAAGACGCGGTAGTTGCCGGGGTACGTGTAGAGCTTCTACTTGCAACAGATAAGAAGGGGTTAGCTATACCTTCAAGGGGTCATGGGCTTGCAACGAACGGTAGGGGCACATGGAATCGTACCAGAACCATCTTGTCAGTCTTGGATTTGAAAGAAAGTGGCGCTCCTCCCAACGGTTGGCCGTGCGTGGCATTCAGTTTGGGAGCACTACAGTAGATGTAGATGTAAATACGAAGTTACATAAAGTGCTACTAAAAAGAATTTACGTTTAACTGGTATAGTCCTTCGAATTCATTTCTAAAATTTTTGCGATTGGTGAATTCATTCCTTATTGTAGGTTAGGGTGCACCACACATCCTTAGATAAGTCTCACTCCGCTGCACGATGGAAGATGCCGGTTGCCTAGCTGCTTGCCGGTTGCCTTAGCGCTTGCTGGCACATCCGAGCGTCCCCCCAGAGCACCACCAGCACTGTGCAAACGAGGTCACAAGCGAGAGTTAAGCCTGTCTTCATCTCCCGGGAGTGGATACAATTTTTTGATAGCTTCAACTTGCGCCAATTTTGATGGCTACACTTTTGCAGCTCGTGACTTCGATCTCATTCTCAAAGATTCAAGCAAGCGACAACAACGCGCACTCTTTACCGAATCAAACTTCCATGCCAAGTGATCAGACGCTGGACTCTACCATCCACGTTGCTGATGGAAACTTGCGAACAAAGCTCGACTTAACGTACCCGGACAGTCAAGCAAATGGCTGCAGCAAACTACGACTAAAAAGCTGCAATGTCAAGCCACTGTTAAAACGATCGGGCGGGCTGGTGGCATTTCACCTCCTGAACGCTGTTGTGGCCGTCATCGGAGCCATCGCAGCTGCACTCACTCTTGCAGCTCTAGCGCTGACTTTCGGTTGGGTTGGGATTGCTCTGGCGGTGGCGGTGGGGGCAATCCCATTTCTGCTGCTATCACTGCTTCCTGATCGTTTATTGGAAGGCTGGCTTATCGCATTGTGCTATGGAGCTTTGGTTGTTGGCTATCTGGGGCTATACGTGTGGTCATGGTTCAACGTCTATACAATGATAGCACCGTACGCTCTCGCCGTTGCTGGCGGTATTGGCACGCTACTCTTCTATCTCTCTTTCTTCATGTTTCTTTTCCTTGTGAAAACTGAGGTTCGGAGCGCCAATTTCGTCAAACTTACCGTTCCCTTCTGTGTGACCACTGAAGATATTCCGGAGCATGCAGATCCAGCGAAACGAATTGGTCTCAACAAAAATGCGGAGATGTGGTTTGTGCCGATTACCATGATGACATGCCGCACGTGGATAACTGTTCTCTACTTCGCTACACTCAAGGTTGTTGTTGGAGCATTGAGTGCGGCAACCATTTTCTTTGCTGTGATTCAGCCTGCCATATCGCTCTTCGGCGGTGGTGGTGCTCCGTTCTTTGCCAGTTCATTGACATTTCACCACGATCCTATCGCGTACGTCGGTGTCATTGTCTCGCTCTTGATACTCGCTGTTGTCGGAATGGTTTTGGTGGCGACACTTTCCGTAAAGCTGACATCGGGCATTTTGGGGGAGTGGACGGTAAAACAAGATCAATCGCAGGATGAACGGAGTGAAGCCACTATCCAGGATACCGCTTCCCCGAAAGCTGGGTTCGCAGCATTGAATGTTGCTTCACCTACTGCGGCGACTGCGTGATGCCACACGACCAATACAGCACTCTGGTTGCTTCGAACTTCAATAGTTTTGTGTTCCATCTCGAATATTTACGTGTCGAAAAAAATGAGCGAATAAAACCTAGGATGTCCGTCAGTTAGCTTAAAACTTCTTCATACCATGTTCTGGTTTGGATTAATGTTGTAATGAATGATCGAGAGTAATAGAGAAAGCAACCGCAGGTTGTGTTGCAAATCATGCACATTGTGAAAAGGTAATGAACTCGGGTGCACATGTAATTGGGTATCATGTGCACTATATAACAGTTTTGACGTCTTAGACGAATTATGCAATTAATGTTGATTCTTTATCTTCCTTTACAAAAGGGGTTCTGCTACTACTATCTTGCAGGTTCTCGAAATGCCCTTTCATCATTAATCACTACTTACATGCTTCCACAGGAGCCCCAAGACCTGTTCTCCACGAAGACATGTCCACGGATTGCTTGCCCTCCTCGTCAATACCGGTGATGCACTATTGTAGCACCCCACAACTATTGAGGTCCATCCAAAGGCACAGCATTTTATTATTATTGGGCGATAATCGGGCCTTGTTTGTCTTTGGGCAAGTTGCAAATTGCCTCACGCTTTTGGTAAACGAGAGACGATTCAATTCTGACAAGAGCATGCACCCGTGCGACATATCGAATTCAAAAATGGTGCCAACGACAGACTTATTTTGAAGACCACGATATAGATGTGGAAACATTTACATACGAGCTGAAAGTTTATTGATGGTTGTTTTAGATAGGTATAGCCTTTTCCTTCAAAGTACTGTGCGCCAGTACACTGAAATTTCACCAGCCATGGTGGTGGTGATGATAAAAGTGCGACGGGTCGGAGGTGGGGTGGGGATGCACTCGTAGTAAACGGGTGGCGGAACTTCATACAGCACTTTCAGCGGAGAAGGCGGCGTCGTATACACTGTCGGTAGGTGCAGGAGTGTGCACTACCGAAGAGGGCCCAAAATACAATGGGAGCGGCGGTGGACAATGGTGACGATGTCGTGTCGATCCTGTCCAGATGAATGTTGCTTTTGTCTTGCTTGTGGCTTGGTCGGGGAACTAATTGGTAAGGTTGCGTTTTGAGCTGGTGGTATGTTGAAGTTGTAAAGTTGCTTATTGCAAAGTTGAAGTTATTAAGTTGCTGTTGAACGCATTCTCCAAGGGACATTCCGATATCAAGCTTTGTTGTCTAGCCCATCGTTGCTTCAACCAGTTGTCCGCTCCGTGGGGCTCTGCGACGGCCGGAAAAAACTCTTTGCTGCAAGATCGTCGCTTTTCATTTTGATGTAGGCAGATTGAGAAGGTCACAACGCATTTCACGGCTTCAGACACACAAGGCTTCAGAACAAGCAGACGCAGTGGCATGTATCGTGGACACCCAGGATCTCCGCACGGAAGACATCCGCCGCCACCAGGACCACCACCAATGTATGCCCCGCCCCCACCACCACCGGAGCCGTTTTCACCTCCTCATCGCCACCACCATGGACACCCTCCCTCTGTTTTCTATGAGGGCCCCCCGCCCCCTCCTTGTCCTCCCCCTGGACCGGGCTACGGGCCTCCACCTTGCTCGCCACCGCACCATCACCACCACCATCATCATCCTCCCCCGATGTGGTAACTCAGCTATGCAAACTGTACTACCAGACCTACCTCCGAATTCGTTCTACAATAGCTGTAATCCGTAATACATTGCTTTTTTTTTTTTTTAATAAAAACGCTGCTCAGTCTATCACTTTGCCAACCTCGTTTCTTCGATCTAGAAGCATGAAAAAAAAAGTTTACAGACGACGTACGCAAGAGCATGCTAAGGCAGCATATAAATTGCTGACAACGTAAAGTAGGCGACGATCAGAACTCTTTTCTTTAAAAAATGAGAGTAGATACAGGAGCTATACTAGTAGGACTGTTGCCAACAATTGTTGGGGCATAATCTGGCTTTGAAGACGTGGGTGAAATTTTTGCGGGCACTTCGAGCAGATCCTGGATGTAGTGGTTACCACAAGGAATGGGGCTACATGTAAAATCAACTGTCGATGCTGGAGCAGCGATACACGCACGGTTCATCGCGCAATCTACTAAGTTTACTAAGACCTCGCGATTCCAGCAGCAGAGACGGAAAAGCACGAGACCACACTCATCCCGCACAACCCACCACACCACCATCAAGGTCCTTCTCACCACCACCACCACCCGTCTCCACCGGATCACCAGAAATGCCATGCACTACACTGTAGTAAGCACAACATTCAAGAATGCAAAACATGATATCCTTTACCGCAACAGCTAACTGTTGCACTTAATTATTCTCTTTCTTTCCTAACTACCTGCCGGAGGAACGGCACAGCAGAAACTAACAAAAAGCGCGTGCTATCGCACGACGACTACACGTAGATGCCGCTTACTTGAACACCTTCGAGTCGGCGATGGGCTTACCCTCCAGCTCGTCCTC
>NW_008648988.1:1056423-1077717 GCF_000247585.1 Phytophthora nicotianae INRA-310 | reverse complement strand
TGGTTCACCAGCGTCGAGAACCAACGGTTCACGGCCGAGTACGGCTTGCGGAACTCCTTGTCAAGCACGAACTTGAACGGGTACACCAGAGCCGAGGCCACGACGATGTCGGCTAGCGTCACCTGTTCACCAACCAGGTAAGTGCGGAGGTGCAGGTGGTTCTCAAGGGTTTGCAGAGCCTTCTTCACATCAGCCTTAGCCTTGGTAAGGGCGGCGGCGTTGAATTTGCCAACACCAAGGATGGGGTGCACCCACACCTCAAGAGGAACCTCCAACTCGTAGGCGGAGAAGTCGATCCAGGCGTCCACCTGACCAGACTCGAAGAACGTCTTACCGTACAGACCCGTGTCAGGGCGCAGGCGAGCGACATAGCGGGCGATAGCACCGCTTTCGAAGAGGGTGCCCTCCTCAGTCTCAAGGATCGGGACCTTGCCGATAGGAGTCTTGGCCTTAAACTCCTTGGACTTAATATCCTTGGCGAAATCGAACTCCGGCAGCTCGATGTCGACGCCGTTATACTCGGCGGCAATAAGCACCTTGAAGACGCGATAGTTTCCGGGGTACGTATAGAGCTTCTACTCCAAGGCAACATCATAACACGGTGAGTTCCATTCGCTCAGCTAGAAAGCAGCACAAACAGCTACTTCGTACCATCTTGGGGAAGAAGGAGAATGCAAAAAAAAAAAAAAAAAACGACTGGAGCCAAAGGAATTGTAATTGTAATAGTTGCACTGGAAAATGAAATATTTTCAATACAGATTCTAATATTAGGACTAAAAGTTGTAGAGTGCGTCTCAAATCGTCCTTAATCCAATTGAAAAAAGAAATAACTAAGAAATATAGCGGTACTAACGTTTTGGCTAATTTTGTCTGAACCTACGCTATTTCAGAGTGGAACCCAAATTGGCCACTGTGATTACCCAGTGATTTACCGCACTGCACTGTCAAGCAGCAGCTGAGCTACTAGCTCATAATGCAGCAAGTTACTGCCAGCAAGTATGTTTCAGTCGAGCTGAAGCTGGCAGCTCTGGGATACATATCCTAGGCGGCTACAACGAGAAAAAATTCTCTCTGCCAGATCTTGGGTACCTACTTGACAGCGCCGGATAAAGTGTCGCACGTTTATGGCATGCTGTCGCGACCTTCGGGCAACCTCCCACAATAACCGGCGCTGGCTTTTTGGGCCGCCCAGCACTTGACGAAAGAGACGAGCGGCAGGAAACCTCGATCGACGCCGCAGCGACGGGAAAAGCCTCGAACAGGGAGCCAGAAGTGCCGCATCCTCCGCCGTCGCCCTCGCCCTCGCTACACATTTTCTACAGGCCCCAGCGACGCCTGCACTGTTGAAGGAGGACACAGACGCTTCCGTTAGCTGCACATGGCCAGCAGAGATAATAGAGACAGCGGCGGCCTCCGTGTGACCGAGCGCCAGCCGATTTACAGCGGCACCAACAGTTCAGCGCCGTCCAGCCGCAAAACCAAGTCACGCCGTCCTCACGCTCCGCCACCGCCGCCTCCACAGCGACCGCAACAGCATTTTGATCCGAACGAAATGGAATACGGCATGGCTGAGTCCGAGCGGCAAATGCCCGGCAGTGATATGCCCTATTACCGTACAGACAGCGCTCCCAACGCCCAGGGATTCCCTAATGGCATGCTGGAAGCAGGGTGCGTCGCTGTTATGATGTTGTGGCGTTGCGACTGGTATTAACGTTGTGTTATGTGTTAACTTGACTCGGCAGTAATGGCTATTCGCCCATGAAAACTCCAATTGAGCTCAAGAAACCTCCCAGCTCTAAACAAATGCGTTCTGTAGATGAGAGCTCCGAGGACAGCTTCGATAATGGCAGCTACGTGACCGACAAGATCCAGGGCGGCCCCAATGAAGGCATCGGCTGGTTCCACGCCAAGATCAAGGTCGAGAACTCCATCCACTGGGCCAACAACTACAAGATCCAGTGCATCATGTTCTTCATTTTCATCTGCGGAGCTGCGATGACTGTGACGTTTGCGGATAATGACGCCGACGCGTCAGTTGGACTCGTGGCAGGCAGTCTCATCACGCTCTTCTGTTGCTGTGCGGTGGTGTACACGTTCCTGACGCGCCCGACCTGGCGGAAACACCCGAATCCCATCATCTTCTTCCGCAGTATCTGTGATATCTGTCTGGTGGCGGTGTTGCTTATCACGGAGCTGTACAAGTGTGGCAATGGCGACTGCTCGAACACACTTACAGGGGCGTCCTGTACGGCCACAGCAGCACTCACGCAGTTTTTCCTCTGGACGTCGGAGAGTTGGTTCTTCGTGATGGCCATCGACATGCTGTCGTCACTGCAGAGTCCGTTCACAGACTACAAGAGCAACATGCGTCGCTATCATGGTTTTGTATGGGCCACAGGTATGTCAGATCACTCTGTTTTACAGTTGATATTTCGTGCTAATTTGTGAGCTGTTTGTTGCCTTTAGGTCTGTTGACGTGCATTTTGCTGGTATCCATCCCCGATTTCGCCGGCGAATCGGAATTTGGATATTGCTGGACTGCAAGCAAGAGCAAGTTGCGCCATGACAACAGTGAAAGTTCAGATACAAGCGAGACGGGCAACCTTTGGAACCTCAATTTTCAGTACGTTTAGTTGGCATTTGCTGTGCTATAGAGGGGGTAGTAACTTGAGGTGTTGCTTGTTGTGATCAGGTCGTGGCTGCTTTTCTACATTTGGCTCATTTTGTACTGGGTTTACGCCATAACGTACGTCCTTGAGGTTTGTCTCCACTTGTTGCATGCGATACTGACCGGGAGCACGTTTTGGTCCTTTCCTGCAGTGTTATTTTCTGGGCATATAGACGTCTTAATTCCGGTCTTTCGGAGACATTGCGTATGCGTCTTCGCGTGCTGCACTCGGTTACGATGTAAGTTCTTACGCTCGTATAATATCGCTAGAGGATGTTACCTGACAATACTGTTCTGACCATCTTCAGCTATGTGATCGCCATTATCATCTACTGGGGACTTTCCTTTTGTATCTATGTGCCGTTTCTGGTGCAAGGCGATGACCGTTCGAGTTGGGTGGAGCAAATGATGAACTTCATGATCACGTGCAAGGGTTACTTCGACTTCGTGGTCTGGTTCCAGATGAACGATTTCCACGAAGTATCGAAGAAGGGCAAAGGGAAGAAGGCGGACGTCGATGTGGATGTTGATCTGAGTCCGCAAGTGAATTTGGCTCTGCGTTGCGAAGTGCTGTACTACACGACGACTGGTATCATTCAGGCTGTGCGTGACACGCAACACCTTCCCCCTGGAGCCAACCAGCAGGAGTTGTATCTGCAGCCTCAAGGCACAGAGGACAACCGTGGATCACTTGGTGTAGACGAGTACATGATTCGTACGCGACCGAAAGCAGCACTTGGAAAGGGCACGTTATTTATTGACTACTGTCCGCACACCTTCCAGACCATCCGTGAACACTTTGGCATTGACACGAACCGATACATCGAGAGTTTGAGCCGAACAACCAAGGAACGTCTGAGTGAAGGTGCCAGTGGCGCCTTTATGTTCTTCTCGCATGATCAGCAGTTGATTGTGAAGAGTATGAGCGATGAGGAGTCAGTCTTCCTGCGGTCGATCGCTGCAGAGTACGCGTCTTTCTTGCTGACGAACCCAGACAGTTTGCTCACTCGGTTCTACGGATGCCACGCTATTCGGTTATACGGCAACACGTTCAATTTCGTCGTCATGGCTAACTTGTTCAGTACGGAGAAGGTCATTCACCGTCGCTACGACATCAAGGGGTCCTGGGTGAACCGCAGTGCCAAGCATCCTTCCAAGGGCAAGCGGGTTACGTGTCGTCACTGTAATGCCAAGTACGTCTTCGGCTCGACTGATGCTGAGAACTGCAGGGCACGCGTTGGTCGCCACGAGCCTAATGTGATTCTTAAGGACAACGATCTGACGGCCAAAGTTCGATTGGACCCGAAGGTCGCCGAAGAGCTGTACGACCAGGTCGTGAAGGACGCCAATTTCCTCTCGCGCTTGGGAATTATGGACTACTCGCTCCTGCTGGGTATCCACAATGTCGAGTACATGGTGAATCCGGATCTGGAGGAAGAGCCTGTTATTCCACCGAAGGATGCGGTCGGACCGAGACGCCGTACTATCAACAATTCCACAATGAACGGTGCGCCTTTGAGGGAGTCCAAGCCTCGTCAACATCTCCCACGTGTTGCGACGGGTACGCGTCGAGCGAATACCGTCGTGGGTCCATCAATCTACTACTTCGGTCTCATTGACATTCTTCAGACATGGAACATGGACAAGAAGTTGGAGCGCTTTGCTAAAACCAAGTTGTTGGCTAAGGACGCCGACGGCTTATCGGCAATTCCTCCTGCTGCGTACTGCGAGCGCTTCAAACGTAAGATGGGCGAGATTTTGTCGGTGACGACACGGGACGAGTACGCCGAGTGCTACGTGGGCGAGCGGAGAGGAAGCAACAGCGGCACTGTGAACGGAGATGCAGACCCCAACCACCGTTTTTTTTAAACCGTGAGGCCTTGGTGGGAAACGAAGGCAATGGTGACGCCCCCCACCGAGGGCCCGCCCTCACGGAACGACGCAAGCTTCACCCTCTTCTTGGAGGTTTTCTATGTTGACGACGTGCTGCTGCAAAGTCAGCGGGTGTACTTTAGATGAACAACACAAGCAGCCAAACAAGCACCAGTCCAAGCGAACAAGTGACTACAGTTAGTTAATCAACCAACCGATAATGAATCGAGCCATGCAGTTTTGATATCACAACGTTTTTTTCGCAAGTGCTAACCGTTTCACTCTGTCCCATGGCAACATGACAAACATTTTCATTGGCAACATCCGTTTTGGCGGGAAGTTGTTAAATATCTTGATTTCACTAAGACCCTCTTAGCTGAAACCTACAGGCAAAAACGGTCGAATCCACATTTTCAACGAAAACCTGGACCTTCCGACGTTTTCGATGGCAACAGCTCATGATCGCCATCGCCCAGTTCGCAACGCACTGCACCAGTGGCAGCTTGAACAAGATCAGAAACACATTGCGGCTACACAACGGCGTGTGATGCGCATGGCAGCGCCTTCTCTTGGCCTTGGCAGCGACCGTAGGAGACCGCGACCCGTGCACGACCCAGAAGAGGACGCACTTATGTCGCTTCTAATGGAGCGAGACGAGCGAGAAGCAGCCACATCCAATCAACACCTAAAGCCGTCCAGACTACAGTATCCGTCAAAGTTGCCAGTTTTACGCCGTCCCGAGGGCTCCAAGCCAAAAAGCGCTAATTCCATCAAGAATGTCACTTTACGCTCTACAGGACAGAAACTTAATGCTGCAGGCGATTTCTACTCTCCAGTGAGACCAAGCGAGTCCTCACTCAACAGTTCAAGCTCAGGATTCCGACAACAGCTATCGTTTTCAAGGATTAAAGCTCCAACGCCGAAACGATTGGTGGGGACGACAGCATCGCCGTCACCAAGGCATTCGCTGACGTACAACCAGATGGAGACTCCAGATAGATGGCGTACCACTGCGATGCGGTCGAATCAGGACGAATTGAATGAATCCGCAATAAAACGATGGGAGGAGGAAGACGCACTACAAGCTGACAGATTGTTGGAGAAAGCTGCGAAGGATGGAGACAACGAAGCACTCTGGAATGATTTCTTTTACGGAACTAAAGCTGCTCGTGCCAAGGCGAAGAAAGTACCAGAACAACCTGTAGTGTACTCGACTAGCAGTTTCCCAGAGGTTTTCTCACGCAGTAGATCGAATTCGCATGGCAGTTCGTGCTACGAAGATGAGCGACCCAAGTCACCGCAGAAGGTGTTACCCAATGAGTTATGCTCTCAGCCAACACGTAAACAGACAGTGATATCCACTATGCAGCATAGCGATGGATCGCGTGCTGCCGACTCGAATGCCCCCACTTCAACGCAAACGATTTCAGAGATGCTGGCGTCGATGAACAAGTCGACAGGTGAGCCAGACAGTGGAGATCTTGTAGCTGGTGATCAGAACGACGACGATTCCAATGGCGATAAGTTCTGTCGTGACGGGTCTGCGGATGATCATGGTGGCGTACGAATAGGAGCTTCTGGTATGGAGATTCCACGATGGAATATGATCGTGGTGGCTAGTTGCTTGGTGGTGGGGACGAGCGGGTTTTTCATGGAAGAGTTAATGAGTTTGGTGGGATTATTCTCGAGACGCACTCTATTCACGGTTTCTAGAAGAGAACAAGAGCGAATGCGCAACCGAGTAAGCGCTCTGCAGCAGGAGCTTCAGGGATTTCAGTTGTCGACATCGGAGATTGAGGTGAAGTCGCAGACTGCTCTAGCTGAGCTGCGTCAGCACATGGATAGGATGCGGCTTGATCGCGAGAAGCATCAAGACATGCTCGCGAATGAGATGCAAGAACTGCGTCGACATGTTGTACATGTCACCCATGAGTTGGTGGAGAAGGAACGGGAATCTATTCAGACACAACTGGAGGAAATGGTCAAGATCCAGGTGATTAACCAAGAGAACGCACACAAGCGCAATGCAGTTGCCGGACATGAATACAAAAAGGACGAGGAGCCGGGAGAAACTACAACTGAAATAAAGCTCGACGTTCGGTCGGATGTATCAAAGGATAAGTCTAACCTAGAGTCTCTGTCGGGTTCTGGCGACATTGAGCATGGGCACAAGGTTGACACAGCTCAAGCCACGAACCTGGAGTTCTCTAACGCTGAGCAGAGCCACAAGGAGATCGTCGCTCCTGTCGAGTCGAATGAGGTCAATGTTTCGTCCGGACAAGCCTCTAATCAACTCGACAATTTGGAGAAGAAGGTTTCGTTACCGGAGCAGGAGGTAGCCGTTGCTCCGTCAATATCACATTTACATGTGAATGGCCCTGAAACCAAAATTGAGTCTTTACCTCAATCTGACGTCGAAGAGATTAAAATCGAGCATGCACAGACAGTTATCGTGACGCCAGTACCAATTCTTGAGCATTGCGTCGACTCTTCAGCCGCGCCGGCATTCAATGTGAAAGCCATCGCAAAGCCACATCACGACGGAATGGCGTTGGATGGGATTCTCCTACTTATTGGCATCATGTTTCTCGCTGCTTGTGTCGTGCTTCGCGTTTACAACATCAATCGCCGCAAGAGGTGGTTCGAGGAGCGTCGAAAGAGGAGAAACCAGCGAGCATTGCGACTAGCTCAGCTGCGAGCGCGGGCTATGGCAGAAAACCAAAATGACAGTGAATGGGATGACGACGATGGCATCGAGGAGGTTTCGCTTATGACACCAGTACGCGATAACGAGGACGAACAAGCAAAACCGGAGCAGGAACAGAAATCAGCAGACGTCGATACTGAGTTTGAGGACAACAACCAGGCTGAACGAACCTCGTATTCTCCAGCAGAAGCCTATCGCATGGCAACGACTGAGGTGAGTACGCGTCAACTTGATCGAAACAATTACTTTGGCTAACCTTTTTTTTTTTCCAGCGAGTTAGCACCAGCACACGCAAGAGCAGTCGTAGTGGAGGATCACCACTGCAGTTACGGCAACGCAGTCCTCGACTACGTCGGGAACTACTTGCAAAATACACAATAGGATAGGCGACATCTAACATAGTATCACCACGAACCTCCGAGAAGGGTTGACCCAACATGACGTTGCCATCATTTCACTACAATTATTGTGTGTCAAACTTGTGTACCCACCTGCGATTTCCCGATAATGCTGGCGCGGGTAGCACGCCGCGTGCAGCGGTCAACGCCCCGCCGCGCCTTCAGCGCCGCAACAGGAGGAACCAGCGCCACCGAAGATCGTACTGAGTCGCTCTACTTCACCACGCGTATGTCGCCGATAGAGATGAATAAGTAAAATTCAACCAACAAATTACAATAATTTTTATTTTTTGCTGCAGGTGGTCACATTAAAGGGCGAGAAGTGCTGGAGGAGTTCGGAATGGTGTCGGCTGTGGCTGTGCGCTCCAAGTCCGTCATTAGTGACATGTATGTGGCTCTAGCGGGACTCGTGGGTGGCGAAGCTGCGTCGTACACTTCGTTGATGAACGAGACGATGGCTGAGGCGGTACATCGAGTGCAGTACGCGGCTAGAGCTCAGGGAGCCACGGCAGTCATTAACGTCCGGTTCGACTCGAATACGACAATGAACCGACTGGTGTTCGGTATGCATTGCTCAGTTATCTGCTATGGAACAGCAGTGAGGTGCCGTCCTCTTCCTCCTGTGACGAACATCACTCTGTGATAAATAAATGATGAGATGTTGAATGAGGCATTTTTATCCGTTATTTGGAGCTTTGTGAAGAATTTTAGGATGTCGACGACCTGCACTTGCTTCACGACGACGAAGTGCTGGCTTGTTCGCTTCAGCTAGTGGAAGAATAGAGGCAGACTGAGCACCGAGCACAGCGTCAAGGACCTCAGCTTTATCGGGTTCATTGCCTGAGTTGCTGATCGAAATTGGATTGATTTTCTTGTCTTTCGTTTTGGAGATAAAACCTCCACCGAGGAATAACCCGTTGGCTGCACTGTTTGCAAATACCTCGCGTTGTCGATCACTTAAGCGTTTTCCAACTTGTTCGCTGTCTTCATCTGCGTCCGAATCATCTTCTTCGTTCGTAGATAGAGACGATCTATCGCAACCAGATGCATTTTTTGGAGACAACGCTCGTGCATCCAAGTTCAGTGTTGCTAAGGCGGGTCGTCGTGGATGCTCCAGCTCCTGATGCTGATGCTGTCTGTAGTACGACTCTGGAAGCTGCAACGGCGGCATAGTCTTCCGTCCAGCTATTTCGTCACGGATGTTACTATCCTTCTCGATACAGTCGAGGGATAACAGGCTTGTGGATACCACACCTGGATGTTTCTGTCGTTGAAGTACTTTTGTAAGTTGCTGGTGTTGATGGAGCGCTGTTCGCGTAAAAGTTTGCTGTTCCCGTAGAACTTCGAGCAATTCTTGCCTTTCCTCGTCTTTCAATTGTTTTTTTGCTTTGAGATCTCGAAGCTGTTTAGTATTAGTGCGTGGAACGTGCGCAGCAGCCCCTGTGACACCTAAGAAAGGTCTGTCTTCTTCATAGCCGTGGAAACTGGCAACCCGCTGGTTTTGCCGCCTTAATTCCTCGTCACGAAGTTGTTGCAACGTTTTGATTCGAGCAGGACTAAGGCTTGTATTCTCCAAGCTCAACTGAACGCTATCGAAGACTTCTTGGCCAGCTTCAGTAAGAGCTTTCAGTAGTGATGGCTTGTCAGGTTCGCCTCGAATTTCCGATTCGGACGGACCATCGAGTCTACGTGGGTCATTCTGATCCAAGACGCGTTGCAACAATTGTCGAGCCTGCTCCTCTCGTCTTCGTGGGTGGACCGCTGGTGCGAAAATACGCTTTGTCTAACAAACAGTGTTAGCATTTATCATTTTTACGGGTTATCCGAGACATACTTTGTTGCCACGTCCTTGATTTTTGCCTGTTGAAGTGCCTTGGTAGTAGTGCTTCAGACGTGCACCGAGCAGAAACTCAAGCGGCACATGGTCGTTCGAATCTGTCTCCGGTGACATGGTCATTCTGTCAGCTATTTCCACTTGTGGCAGTTTCCTTGACACGAGACACTACTGCTAGTGCCATTGCAGGAACATTTCGGGCAGCTAGGAAAATAGACTCGTATGACCCCATCTTGAGAAGAACTTCTACAAAGAGACTTGAAGACTGTTGCAACATGGTTGGATGTTGTCCAAACCCCGAAGTCATCTCTGAGAAAGAGGAAGCAGGTCCAAGAAGTGGACTTGTACCCGGAAGTCAGCGAAAGTACGAGCTGAGGATGTTGGGGTTTGCTGCTTCGTCTAAACAACACCTTTGTGACCATTACTATGTAGATGTCGAGATGGATTTTGCTGCCTCTGGTTTATAGTATACTGGATTGGCATGGTAAACTAACTGGACGTCACTCTAAACTTTTGGGTTTCACTATGGCTCACTTTTGAGGTTTTCAGATCGTCGTAGCCATCATCGCTTTACAGACAGGAGAACCTTTGAGGTACGAAGTTTGCAACTAAATTGACCAAAGTATGGAAATGGTCTTAAATATTTGTTTCGCGTGTTCAAACAGCCTCATCTACGGAAAAGACTACAATGGAAATGTGTGTGGAAAAGGTGACTTCGCCAACGCGCGGTTCACGACATACCCTCGACTCAACGAAGACCTTCTAATTGCTGCAGCAAATGGGGTATCTCCTAGTAATGCCAAATTCTTCGGCGTTTGTGTGGAAAGCTGCCCTACTGCTGGCTCTAAAACCTGTACGTACGGTAACGAGACGTGTTGGGTTGTCGCTCAGGACACCGAGTCTGCCTTCTTCCGGTGTTTACCAGTAGTATCCACCAATGAAACAGTACTGGATGAAGTTTGTATCGACCCTAAAGGCGCTGACCCAAACTGTACTGTGGATCTGTACGAAGCTGGCGAATGCGACACAATTTGCAACACAAAGCGTTCTCACAAGGAAGTATGGGAAGTGGAAGCTACTGGTGGCACCAGCCCATTGTTGAGCCAGTTGCAGGGAAATTTACAAGTTCTTGGGCGTTTCTTGAACGACATGTATGCTGCTCGTTCGGTGGTTTTACTGGTCGGAGGTCTGGGGGCTTTAATTCTTGGAATGCTCTGGTTAATCGTGCTGCAATTCTTCGCTGGCTGCGTGGTGTGGCTTACGTGCTCGCTTGTACTCATCGGGCTAATTCTATTGAGTTTATTTTGCTCTGTACGCTCGGAGTTGATCTCGGCAGAAGACATAGGAGCTCTATCATTCTTGAATGCCACCACCATCGACACAACTGCGTTGGCTGTGACGAGCGACGAGAACACGAAGCTGCAATTCAAGGCTGCTGCATATGTATCGTGGGTGGTCACAGCAGTTGTCTTCTTGCTCATCATTGCAATGCGCAAACGCTTGAAAATCGCCATTGCTATTATCCGCGAGAGCTCCAAGGCAATCCAACAACTCCCAATGCTTTTGCTTTGGCCAGTCATTCCGACTGCATTCTTCGTAGGGCTCGTTGTCTACAGCGTGGCAATAGCAGCCTATCTTTTGAGTTCGGACGATTTGACGGCAGCCGTGAAGGAATCAGCTACAACGTTCAATGTCATGAGCGAGTTAAGTGCCGCGGAAGAGCTACCGGCCAAAAGTTTGCAACAAGTGCTGCTTGCCTTCCACGTTTTTGGATTTCTGTGGACAAACCAACTGTTACAAGCTATCTCGATTTGCGTTATTGCTGGGACTGTCGCTCAATTCTACTGGACACCACCTTCAGATAATGGAAAACGAACGCTGGAATCAAATTTTCCAATATCCCGAGCACTCGGGTATACACTACGCTTCAGTATCGGATCTCTTTGCTTTGGATCTTTCATTATCGCCTTCGTCCAGTTCCTTCGAATCATGCTCGAGTATCTCGATCGCAAGTAAGTCAACCTGTAGTTGAACTGGTTTCCACTGTTGCTAATTCTTTTGCTTTTGCGCAGTACGAAGCAGATTCAGCAGACGAATCGCGTTGTTCGTGTGGCACTTCTCGCAGTCAAATGCTGTCTTTGGTGCTTCGAGAAGTGCATCAAGTTCCTGTCCAAGAACGCCTACATCCTAATCGCGATGAAAGGTAATTCGTTCTGTGCGGCATCGGCGCGCTCGTTCAAGTTGATCTTCAAGAACATGGCACGCGTAGCAGTGGTGAACTCCATCAGCTTCTTCCTGTTGTTCCTCATTAAGATGACTGTCACTCTTGCTGTCGGTCTTGTGGTTTTCGCGTTGCTTTCCAAATCGTCGTCACTTTCCTTATCAGCAGACCAACTTTCACTCTTGGGAGGTGCGACTGTGATGTCGCCTTTAGCGCCAGTCGTTGTGGCCTGCGTGCTCGCTTGGCTGGTGGCTTCTGCCTTTGTAAACGTCTACGATATCGCTATCGACACCATCTTGCTATGTTTCTGCGAAGACGTGGAACTTCATGGCCCCACTGCGAGTGAATTCATGAGTAAAGAACTACAGCGTATTATGGGTGGAAGTATCCCACACCACGCTACAGAGGACAAGCATCAGTTGATTCACGTATCACCTAAAGGCGAGGGGAAGAATGCTAGCCCAACGGGACGGCAAAACCCTCCCGATGAAGAGACTGTCGTCGAGAGAATGGAGGAGACAGATATTTAGCTAGGGGATTGATTCATTAGCTATTGAGTGCTAAGGTTGAGTACGCACAAACCGCTACTTTCTTCCGCCAAGTTTTCTTGTGCTTCTCACGTTGCTGCTGCTCGAGTCTGTCGAGCTCGTCACGGCGTTGCGTTCGTCTGACCCCGTCTTCTTGACGCACTCGAGCTAGCCAGGCGTTGTAGGCCTGTTGATTCTCAGATTCCGAACGCTCCCGATGCAGATACAGTGTCTTGTTGGCTTCATTCAAAGACGTACGCTCCGCCTTGCGAGTGGATCGCTTCTTCGTCTTGGGGTTGACATGCAAAGATGGAGGCTTACACCACGACTAACAATACATGGTTAGGATATTGATGCAGCGTTACTAAGCTACAAACTCGACTGCATACCTGCAAATTGCTTTTTGTATCGACAGCGCCCTTCTGCTTCTTGCTGGTGCGTTTACGACGGAGCCAATCTCGGAAGGCAGCGTCGATATCAGCTTGTTTTTCCTGGTTATCATCGTCACCACCAAGTGTTTGCACGCTAGGCTGCGTACTAGCTTGCTTTTCCTTCAGCCAGAGGCTGTACGACTTGGACTTGCGGATCTACAGCATTTGGGATCTGTGACGCGTGGAGATAACTTCAACATCTTTGACCAATGGATGAATCGCACCTTGAGGATCTGCCGTCGACACGCGTCCTCCACGTCCACATGCTCAAATCTTTCTTGCCAGTGCCACATCGACATCGGTTGCATGTTACTGGCAGACATCCTCGACCGCATAGCTAAATGCAGGGAGCATGCGCATCAACGCACTAGGCAAAATTAGAAACCTAAGACCTAGCGATGTTTGGACTTGGAGGAAGTGACAATTCAATTCATTTTTGAATCATTGCTGTCGGGTCGAACAGCGTGTTAAGGTTCGTCTTTTCATGTTTTTTTTTTAATATTGAATTGACTTTGGAATTCGCTGGCATGGGTGAACCCATTTTCTCTTCGATCCATTAATTATGTGCCTAATTAGTATCTACCATTCTGACAGACTTGCTTTCTTGTTTTGGTGTATCCAGGTCATCCGAAGAAATGCTTTTGTAAGGAGGATATCCACGTCGGATATCGCCAAACCACCACAGTCTCCATGCACCAAGAGGGTCTATTCTCGGAAAATCAAAGTCTTTAGGGAGTCGATGAAATTTCCCGCCCCACGTATAGTACGTATTCGATTTTTGTACAGGTTGGTGTGTGGTGGTATACCTGTTGCTTCCATCCATTTAGATTCTCCACCTTCCAGCATTGCTCCTAGTTCGTTCAGAGCAGTTGGATTAGTGGAAAGGAATGTTGAAAGGTGCGGATGGTTGGTTGGCAAGCTGTCCAGCAAGAACTCAGCATGATGAACCAGAGAAGCGAGAGCCAAACTCAAAATCCCAGACAGATTTCGTTCACTAGCAAGTCCAGGAAATATAATTGCAATGGTTGAGCTGATCACTTCATCAAAGTTGTCGACAAAATGAGGGGGTAGAACTGCAAACTTTGAATCATTTACAGGAAGACCTGCAATCACACGCCCTAAAAACTGATCACCCGCAGCTTTGTATCGAAAGTATCTGTCTTGCACGCCACCAAGAGACCAACCACACCGAAGACAGACACTTACTATAGAAGGGCCGCCCGTACTCCCGCCCTCCCTCCACAAGAGAATGTAGCTACACCCGTGTGTACCGTAGCTCTTCCCAATACCATCTTTTTGTAGAAAGCTGCCTAGAGCCTTGCCAAAGCTAACCTTTGGGTCGGAGCCTGGAAATAATCCACTCGGTTGTATGCGAGGATGGCACGCCAAATAAACTCCCAAAGCAGTCATCCAACATATAGACGGACTAAAAGGATTGGCGTAGAGATGGCGAGGGTCACGAGGCCCTGAACCCTCTTGATTCGGCTTCGTCTTGAAAAATATTGCTCCTACACTGTCATCTTTCGGTAATAAGTGCTGCGTTTGAAGAGTTTGAACAGAAGCTGACCTACACATCAGATTCCATTGAGTTGTCAAGAAAAGGTGGGAAAACCCACTGTCATTTCGCTTGAGAGTAGAAGTACACAGCTCCTTGTAGAGCGAATACGTAAGTGGTTGCTTGCCAGAACGCTTAGGTGAGCTTGACTGGTTTTCATCAGCCTCCAGTTTTTCATCCCGGAAAATAACTGTTTCATGGCACCTCCATATCCCACAGGTAGTGGAAGCCGCTTTAAGCGGTAAAGGTCCTTTATAGCACTTCGATATCCACTCAACGTCACCGATTTTGCACGAGATCGCTTGTACACAAAAAATCGTCAAAAACGGCCGGGGTAACTCCGAGAGATTAAGCTCTCCATTTAAGCAAAACAAAATCTGGCTGTGTGAGGGTCCTCTAGGGCTTATCCATTTCTTGATCGCGTTGATGTTGCCCGTGTACTTATTCCTTGTGTCAGGGAATATGCAAGCGTCGCGTATTGCCTTCGCGTCAGCGACAGCAGCACCCAGCAAACGTCTAGCAGGCATGTTATTTTCACTATGGAGGCTCGCCCTAGGAATTAAGCAATTTTGACCAATTAGAAGTGTTTATAATCGTCGGTAGCCAGAACTTACGAATTCTCAACTGGATTCTATCCCTGAGAGTTCCCTCTCGTAAAATTCAGTCTGCCGCGATTCATAGATTCCGGAAATCATAAGCCAACCCACCTACGTTTTGGATGGGAGAGCCACACATTTCTTACGTAAGTCAGAGAATGCCAATTCCGGCCAGATTTGCCATTTCCGTTCTATTCGAGAAGTCACAGGCATACAAAATCCCTGTTAATGTGAAATGGCTTAGGGCTGGACCATCTACTATCACCATCGTACTTCAGCGAGTCAATAATCAACTAAATTCTTTAGCCGATTTGGGTGGTTGTGTACGAGTTCAATCAAAGAACCGCGCACAGAATATTTGAATAGAACTAACACAATATTAAAGTCGCACAAAAGAAACCTCATTGCAATGAACATCAGCGGCAAACCAAAAGTGTTTTCCGAGCTAAAAGGTGGCCGGATAGGTGAGTAGGCGGCGCGCGCGTCACAGTGTCGACGTCGCGCAGGACCCCAACACAGCGACGATTGATCTGATGGCGAGTGACGTTGAAGATAGCTAGAAGGACGGTGCAGTCGGTGACAGACGTACGCTAGGACCTTTTGCTGGAGGCACCAGCCAGCGGCCAAAAGGGGGTAGTGGGTGAGAAGGCGCTGAAAGAAGATCGCTCGGGAGGAGTGACGCAGCCTCAAGTACGATGAAGATGAGTGCGAAAAGGAGAGGCGGCGTTGGCGAGAGAAATGGACGTGAAGAATCGATAGGTAGGAGTAGTCTTCGTAGGAGAGTTCTGGACGGCCGGCGGTGGTCGCCCAAGTATGGGCTGAATTAAGCAGCTAATATACGCGTGAGATTCTGCGGTTCTGCGGGGCCGGCCTCACTCAACAAAAGAAAGACTTACTGAGCGAGGGTTGATAGGGCAAATAGGACCTTGGCGCGTACTGAGGCGGTAGATTGAAATGTTTCGCGGGTTCAGTGAGCGGGGGAGAGTGGTTTGCAAACGCTGGGACTGAGGAGGACGTTGCTGTGAACGACCCCTTGCCGTGATGATTGCTGCGGCCTTAAGCTACCAAGTGGCCGTCTCCAGGATGACTTCTTATACTGTATGTCATCGGCAGGTGAGCCCCGGAACCGAAGTCGGCGTCTGAATATTGTCTTACAGTCGAGAATTTTCTGTCTCCCACCAATCGAGTAGTTGGTTGCTGCTGCCCATTCCATTACGTGACGCGGAGATAACAGCAAATGCAATTGCAGATTGGTCTAAGAACGAAGCACTAATAGGTTCCTTTAAGAATTTTATGCAGGGTTCTCAAAATAAAAAAAATGCCCATATTGGAAACAAGACAAATAGCTAATTAAACGAAATATTCCTTCCTGAATCAGTAAGTACACGATTACAATACTTTCTTCCAAATTTCGGAGCTTCTTTGGTCGAAGCACAACTTTGTACGGTATTAGTTGAAGGACTGGTGGTGGTCAAAACACACAACGACCAAAAGCCATACATTGGGAAGTCCTTTCGGCGTTTTCCGCGGTCGAAGGCGTGCAGTGGAATCCCCGTCAGTTTGACTGTATGTGATCAACCCGAGGACGACGACAACTACCCTGTTACACCGCTCATTTGGTCACTTCGCTGGAGGCAGTTCCGGTGTATGGGGTGTATAGGGTTAATCGAAAATTGCACGTAGCCCATTGGTGGCGAGTGGACACTTCACTACTTTGTTGTAGTAGTAAGGAGAAGTCCGCCTTGGGTGATTAAGTTTCGTCCAGTTATCTCTGAAACACTGAGCACCTCTCCATCTCCGCTTAAATATTGCTTCGTATCCTAAGGAAAAACATGAAAATAACTGCAAAGTTATAACGGGAAAGAGTCATAAATAAAATAACGCATAAACTTATGTTCTTGCAGGCTGTATATCAGTAGTATATCTTTGATGTTGTTGTAAAAAGCATCCAAAGACATATTGGCGGAGCCAAGCATTACTGTGTCATCCAGCAAAGCAAACTTTGCGTGTAATTTACTCCCTTCGTCAGCTACTTCAACCTCAACATCAGCATCAAGTAGATTCACCAACGTACCAACTGCATGATCGAGCATGACTTTGCTGAGGTATATCTTAACCTCTACACCCCTTTTTCTTGGCATCTGCAATTTCCTCCGCAATAATCCTGTTGCTCAACTCGTACCACCTCCCCCAATAATTTTTGCATCTGCCTCAAACGCGTACAGATCTGTTCTTCTGCGTTGCAAGTGTTATCTTCGGTCGTCAGCGGTTCTGTCGGGCCACAATCCAGTTATGACTTGGGGCTGACTAGACCGCATCTGTAAAACACTGTAGGTTTACTCTACCACAACAATGGGTCTTTCCTTAAACCACATTTTATTGTTATTACATTTTTTTGTCCATGCTATGCTAAATTTACGCGGCAGGTTTACCCGACTTTGCTGCACCAACGGAGAAAAATAGTATGAGCGAATCCTGATACATTTTCTAGTTTAAGGCAAAATCTGTTCACGCGATGTATCCCTTCGTCGCTCACTAAAACATTGTCACATATCACATAAATATCGCATAAAACAGAAATATATTGATCGCACTTACACTTCTTTCCGATGGAAATCGCGAAAACAGTTGTCTTTACGCTTAAGCACAATAGGATCTCGCAGTACTCACAAACAATTAGCGTTTGGGGTGCCGCATTGACCGAAACGGATGATTTAGTCTTGAACTGACACAAAAAACACCTCGCCTGGGGCTCAGCGACAACTGGAAGGTGGTCTACAGGTATGGTTCTTGACGCTGGTATTCATCCTGAGTGCTAGATTGCGCGTGTGCGGCAACGGGTGGCAAACACCGGTCATTTCTTCATCCGTTTAATTAATTCTTCGTCTATCGTGGCACTATTAACAAATCCCACGCACGCTGCAAACGCAGCTCGTTATGGCTCCACTTCAAAGATGGAAACAGTGACTTGTAAATAAAGTAGGAGTTGGCAATTGTCGTGTTCAGCAGCCAAAAGAAAAGCGATATCCAGGTTCTGAGCGATATGAGCTGGAGGCAATAGTAGGACCGATAGCGATCAGCCAGATCCACTCCATTCATACTGTGGTTGTAATCATCAATAATGTTAGGGATAGAAAGGTGTTTGCGTTACTAACTTCCAAACACTCTGTGTACTGTAGCTGCATTCATTAAGGTCTCGCATGGTCGTCTTCGGTTACGTACAACAAACCATAGAGCTCTGTGAATAGTTGTCCATTTGCTCTCTCTCCACTCTCTTTCTTCTTTGCGATTTTTGTTCGTGTTTGTGACGATCATTTCCTAGTCGTACCAGCTTCGCAAGAGAAAAAACGCATCGACAGCAGCCAGCGAGGTCAGCTGCAGCAAGCGGGTATGTTATGATGGACCTAGTGAGGTGAATATGAGGGCTCTGGTATGACTGAAAAGAGTGAGGGCTAGTCGGGAGTGAATCGTCCCCCACCTTTTGTGATACACTTTCCTCACTAACGTCGCGAACTTTGAGCTCACTGGCGTCGACACCATGGCGAAAGCGTCTGAGCGAGCTCTCGAGTTGTATCCATGATGTCAACTGACGCTTCGATTTTGTCGTCGATCGTGCCTTCGTCTTCTGTTATCTCCGTCATATGGCGCGCTCCTCCGTCGTTTATCTCATTAAGCAAATCAACGAAGCTCTCCGTGGATGTATTCATCCTTGGCTTTATTACTCAGTAATCAGAAAAGCAAATGATCTGAAAAGCACACAATTCGAAAGCCACTCGTTGTAGAGTGTTTGTATCAAATCTGGGCCGTTAACCCTTTCGCGGCATAAGGTCGCATCTTTCTCCCTTTTGCATAAGCTCAACTGACCCTGTCCTTTCTCTTTTAACACAAGAACACATTGCGGTTCACGAACAGTCAAGTATACTTCATCTAAGTTAGATTCGTATTTGTGTTTGCATCATCACACTATCCTCATTAAAAGGGCGAAATGTGCGTCCTTTTACAGTCAAATAACTTGAATTTGTATAGTATAGTTAAGAGAAACTTATAGCTGCTCATCGCGAAAGGATTAGCCATTTCGAGATCCATTTTGAGTTGACTATAATATACAAAGTCAAGAGAGTCACGTATAAAAGCAGACGTCTTGCATCTTTTACTAAGGTAATGGGTGGCATTCAAATCTTCCAAATGAGATTTGTATATTCTTTTATGGGAATTGCTAAGAAGGGCCCTCTACAGAAAACGCTCATTTGGGTAGTACAAAGACATTACACATTTCTAATCTTAAGAAATAGAAATGAGCAAGGATACCCATAATTGTTCGAGCTCGAGTGGCTGACTCTAAGCAAAGCTGAGGAAGGCAACACCGTCGATGAAGAGTGACTGGGTAGACACAGGAACAACATATGTGCAACAGGAAGTGCGAGGAAGGAATGTCCCGCGAGCAGGACTATTGGCGGCTTAGCTTCAGTTAGAGCGCGGTACTCTTATGTAGGATCACAATGCCAAATGCAGCCGTTCGATGAGCGCCGTGACGACTGCAAGAACGCGCTGGACAAGGCTCGCTGTGTTCTGTTCTTCACGCCTCAGTACGTGGACCGTCTCGAGGTCGGCATGAAGGTCAGTACCGATGAGTTGCTGATCATTCAGAACAGCAACATGCGTATCCCGCAGGAAGGCGGTGACGCCGAGGTGGATGAGCGCAAGAAGCTCATTCTTACTCATGCGGAGATAAAAAAATCGTAACTACAACTCCAAGCACATAAAGGTGGAATAGGAGATGAAGGAAGAGCGCGAAGTGTTTGGCTGTCTCAAAATTAAGATTTGACCCGACATTAAGTCTATTGAGAAATGGATTGAGTAGAGTCGCTTCGACCGTAAGAAGATCGAAACACGGTTGGTTTAGCGGCTACATATCATTGATGCGATGGAAAATATATATCGTTGTCAAGAGCAATATAGGTATCGACAAATCGCTTAACTACTTACACTCAATACGGATGATCCTCCCGATTTTTTCTGTTTCTTTGAGGGGCGGAGCGATGGACTCGACTCGTTCGCGGATTATACTGACAGAACAACACCTTCGTTCTGTAGCCAGTACAAGTGCTTCAAGTAGCTAAATTCCGTATGGGTAAACTGCAGTCTCTCGTCATAAGTGCTCTTGAACGTCTCATTTTCTCGAATAAGTTTGCTAGTGAAGTTTTAAGAGCGCAGTTAGAAACGCTCGCAATTTTTCAGTCAAGTCGACAGCATCACTTGCTTCTGTTTCTTCATACATAAACATTTGTGTTGCAGCTCCACGCATGTGCTGGACATACCTTCCAGTGGTCTTCAACACCATTTCCCTTTCCGAAGGAGAAACGGTGCTCGCCAATGCTGCACTCATACGTTCAGCAACCTCTGTTGCATGCCACAAGACCTCTTGAATGTCTCCGAATTTTACTGCGCGTATCAGAGCTGTTGCTTCAGCTGTAAGTGCAGCTTCTAGAAGACCTTGGCGATATTTTTAAGATCGGTGAGAGACTTCTAAAATTCGGGATCCATAGGAGGTGTAGGTTTAGTTCAGACCTCTGAATATAAAATTTCAGTATCACTACAATCAGTTTTTTACAATAGAAGACGGATTATTGAAAATTTCATCAGAAGTTCAATACCATATTGTACCAATATTTGCAGTACAATTTAGAAAAGTAGGCTCACAGCAGTTTTAAGTACTTATTGGAACAATTTGATGCCAGCTGTTCGTCTCAGATTCATATCTTGCAGTCTGTATTGGTTACATAAGAATCTGATGGCGAATCATTATCGGGGCAGCCACACACAACCAACATGCATCGCATTGCACACTTCGCTTTTTTCGCTTTCGAAGGAACCTCTTCCTCCTATCCCCTTCAAGAAAAACGCCCTCCAACAAAGACATCTGCACCTACTTCTAGGAACCTCTCGGCGAAGGCCGCTACCGATGCAGACAACGTGGTAGTAAGTGGAAGCTGCTCCCCAACTCGGGCTACTTAAACCTAATTGCCCGCCTGTCCCAGTATGGAGCATCTCTGTCAAGAAACGACCGACATTTCGAGAACTTTCCTAGGAGACGTCGCATCGTTACCAGTGGATATACTGGGTTGTGGAGCGGAACATTCCGCTTTCAGAAGTCGACAATGAGCTGACGCGCTCCATGGCAAAGTGAAAATCACGGCCGTCATGCGTTTTGCTCAACAGCATTCGCGACGTAACAAAGAAAGTCGATAAAACACTCGAGACAGACGTTCAAATAAATTTTTGGATTATGTCTGATGAATAGTGTCATGGTTCTTGCCACTACGTTGGTGTAAACGCCGTGTTTGAGACGGACGGGCGTCTTTGGCTATACCTGTCTGCTTTATCGCCCCTTGAGAGCGGCTCTCAAGACACAGACTCTTACATCCAGCTGCTTGGCAGTGTTCTGGATGTATACAACAAACACTCGATATGGTGGCCATTATCGT
>NW_008648988.1:1055797-1056323 GCF_000247585.1 Phytophthora nicotianae INRA-310 | reverse complement strand
ATCTGCAATTTCCTCCGCAATAATCCTGTTGCTCAACTCGTACCACCTCCCCCAATAATTTTTGCATCTGCCTCAAACGCGTACAGATCTGTTCTACTGATTTTTATCGACGATGATTGGTTGATTAATTACCGCAACAATATACTGAGTCAATAAAAAAATGTCAGAATACATTGAGCTAATAATTTTATGTTTAACAATTGTATTTAAATTATTAAAAAAAAATGGAAAAATAATTTAGAATGATTCTCTTATTAGAATGTAATTTTATGTTTTCCAAAGAAACATAAATATTCTCTGGATATTCATATCCAGAGATTTAGGGGCGATCGAAAACCGTCGACGATCCACTATAAGATACTAGGGTGCTACATTTGTAATTATTAAAAGTATAGTGGCTTGCAAGTGATAGGCTAAAAGGACGGAATACCTAATAAACTACGGTAAAGCATAAAAAGCACTGGTGAATGTCGTTCCAAGCCGCCTGGGTCAACATTCACGCTATCTGGTTTTAGGTGGATGTTGC
>NW_008648988.1:1051920-1052741 GCF_000247585.1 Phytophthora nicotianae INRA-310 | reverse complement strand
GCTGCGAGGCCCTTTCAACGAAACGTATGGAGGAGGCTGTATGCAGCGTTTGTGACTGTTTTCATCTAAAATCGAAAGTCCGACTAGAACGTCTCGATACGCAAAGCACTTTGGTTCGAGCGTTCAGAAATCGACTAAAGTCACCCCCCAATTTACCCGCTAGCCTTCAAGAGTTTTACGACACGTCGGACATTGACTCAACATTTAGTGGAATTTTGCTTTCGAGAGCTGGTATTGACGTTTCGGAGAGCAATGTACGCCTCCATGTCTGCTTTTCCTGCCACAAGTCTCTCTTGGACAAAAAGCGCACCAACCCCCCAAAATTCGCTATCGCCAACGGCCTGTACATAGGACGACTGCCTACTCGTCTCGAAAGCAGCACATTTACCGAAAACGCGATGTTGAATTTATCGCAACCCATGCACTTTATTTCGGTGGTGCGTGGTGGGGTTCATGCATCCTTATGATCCCACGCGTATTTCTTTCGTGCTGACCCAGCACCACCAGCAAAACTACTACCTCGTGACCTGGCTTCCGAAGCTGTAGTCGGTGTGATCATGATCGGAGCATTAACCCCAACTCAAAAGGCGACTACAATGCGGAAATACGACGTTCGAGTGCCGCGTTTACGAGAGCAACTTGATTGGTACCGTAAAAACAACCATTTGTACGAGCAAATTGACGAAATTCCTAACTGGGAGACGACAATGACCACTATGTGCACTCGGATAGTAGTTGATTACTGCGAGAGTGACCAGGCTGCTGTGGATGTTAATAGCAGTTTGCGTCATGCTTCACGGGGTTTACACATTCAAAACTCG
>NW_008648988.1:1046919-1051820 GCF_000247585.1 Phytophthora nicotianae INRA-310 | reverse complement strand
ATGTCCCGCGAGCAGGACTATTGGCGGCTTAGCTTCAGTTAGAGCGCGGTACTCTTATGTAGGATCACAATGCCAAATGCAGCCGTTCGATGAGCGCCGTGACGACTGCAAGAACGCGCTGGACAAGGCTCGCTGTGTTCTGTTCTTCACGCCTCAGTACGTGGACCGTCTCGAGGTCGGCATGAAGGTCAGTACCGATGAGTTGCTGATCGTTCAGAACAGCAACATGCGTATCCCGCAGGAAGGCGGTGACGCCGAGGTGGATGAGTGCAAGAAGCTCATTCTTACTCATGCGGAGATAAAAAAAATCGCAACTACAACTCCAAGCACATAAAGGTGGAATATGAGATGAAGGAAGAGCGCGAAGTGTTTGGCTGTCTCAAAATTAAGATTTGACTCGACATTAAGTCTATTGAGAAATGGATTGAGTAGAGTCGCTTCGACCGTAAGAAGATCGAAACACGGTTGGTTTAGCGGCTACATATCATTGATGCGATGGAAAATATATATCGTTGTCAAGAGCAATATAGGTATCGACAAATCGCTTAACTACTTACACTCAATACGGATGATCCTCCCGATTTTTTCTGTTTCTTTGAGGGGCGGAGCGATGGACTCGACTCGTTCGCGGATTATACTGACAGAACAACACCTTCGTTCTGTAGCCAGTACAAGTGCTTCAAGTAGCTAAATTCCGTATGGGTAAACTGCAGTCTCTCGTCATAAGTGCTCTTGAACGTCTCATTTTCTCGAATAAGTTTGCTAGTGAAGTTTTAAGAGCGCAGTTAGAAACGCTCGCAATTTTTCAGTCAAGTCGACAGCATCACTTGCTTCTGTTTCTTCATACATAAACATTTGTGTTGCAGCTCCACGCATGTGCTGGACATACCTTCCAGTGGTCTTCAACACCATTTCCCTTTCCGAAGGAGAAACGGTGCTCGCCAATGCTGCACTCATACGTTCAGCAACCTCTGTTGCATGCCACAAGACCTCTTGAATGTCTCCGAATTTTACTGCGCGTATCAGAGCTGTTGCTTCAGCTGTAAGTGCAGCTTCTAGAAGACCTTGGCGATATTTTTAAGATCGGTGAGAGACTTCTAAAATTCGGGATCCATAGGAGGTGTAGGTTTAGTTCAGACCTCTGAATATAAAATTTCAGTATCACTACAATCAGTTTTTTACAATAGAAGACGGATTATTGAAAATTTCATCAGAAGTTCAATACCATATTGTACCAATATTTGCAGTACAATTTAGAAAAGTAGGCTCACAGCAGTTTTAAGTACTTATTGGAACAATTTGATGCCAGCTGTTCGTCTCAGATTCATATCTTGCAGTCTGTATTGGTTACATAAGAATCTGATGGCGAATCATTATCGGGGCAGCCACACACAACCAACATGCATCGCATTGCACACTTCGCTTTTTTCGCTTTCGAAGGAACCTCTTCCTCCTATCCCCTTCAAGAAAAACGCCCTCCAACAAAGACATCTGCACCTACTTCTAGGAACCTCTCGGCGAAGGCCGCTACCGATGCAGACAACGTGGTAGTAAGTGGAAGCTGCTCCCCAACTCGGGCTACTTAAACCTAATTGCCCGCCTGTCCCAGTATGGAGCATCTCTGTCAAGAAACGACCGACATTTCGAGAACTTTCCTAGGAGACGTCGCATCGTTACCAGTGGATATACTGGGTTGTGGAGCGGAACATTCCGCTTTCAGAAGTCGACAATGAGCTGACGCGCTCCATGGCAAAGTGAAAATCACGGCCGTCATGCGTTTTGCTCAACAGCATTCGCGACGTAACAAAGAAAGTCGATAAAACACTCGAGACAGACGTTCAAATAAATTTTTGGATTATGTCTGATGAATAGTGTCATGGTTCTTGCCACTACGTTGGTGTAAACGCCGTGTTTGAGACGGACGGGCGTCTTTGGCTATACCTGTCTGCTTTATCGCCCCTTGAGAGCGGCTCTCAAGACACAGACTCTTACATCCAGCTGCTTGGCAGTGTTCTGGATGTATACAACAAACACTCGATATGGTGGCCATTATCGTCGGTGAAAATTGCAATACAAACCAGTCTATTGCCACAAACTTGGTGTTGCTGTGGTTGGGTCCGCCAGTCACCGATTTAACTTAGCAGTAAATCGTTACCTTGTTGATTTGGAGCCGTTACTAACACAAGGCAAATCACTGATACCAAAATTATCTCAAGTTAATAGCTTCGCCGAACTGGCAAAGCCCACTTGTCTACATCCTATCACAAGGAATATTACGAGATAGGGTTCGAGTTTTTAAATGCTAGAGCGCTACAGTCGCATCCGTCCTGAGATCTAGAGAGTGGACGGAGGACTTTGTTTCACGGGGGTCTGCGCATCACAACTCCTTGCTCTGCTCGAGCACATCAAGAAGTTCCTGAGCGTGATGAATAGCTACAGTGCGAGGGAGTCGAATTGACCGACATCCGTCTCCTATTAGACTCCGCGGTAGCGAGTATCCATCCATGCGAGAGCAGCTTCAACTGACTGCTAAAATTGTTCACCCGTCCGTCTTTGAGGCAGCGACCATCAATATTATCAATGGAGGCGCACTCTTAACAGCAGAAGTTGTAGCTGTAAAGCTATTCAAGATCTCAAGTCATGGTAGCAAGAGGAAGGCAAGCAAAGAAGATTACTCGACACAGATTCTCCGCGCCGACCCAACCAAGCGTTCTAAGCACGGTGGAGACGGCTGTGACATTACTTACAGCGAGCGGTTGAAGCAGCTACCTCAAACATTGAATGCTATCGAGCGATTACTCTTGCAGTGTGAGCTGGTGCTTACACCTCAGCGGACATGCATGTTGCCTGCTACCGTGAGCTTCATCACTAAGTTGATGCAATTTCGCATGCTCCCGTTTATTCTATGACTTGTGGGCACACGAATTCGCGGTTGCCACTAAGTTATTCTATCACTATAAACGCACCACAGCGCATCAAAACTTGTTGGAAGTACGTTCTTCTCACCATTCGATCTGACTATAGGCATCAGCTCGTAAACACACGGCCTTCCGTCCACTGCGCGGAATGTACCAGTGCCCATAGTAGACTTTTGGGCACCAGTTAACATCTGTAGCGCTTCTTGCCACATATCATCTGTCAAACGGAGGCCCGGACAGTAATGTCCTAGCGAGTTGTGTGCATCGATCCCATTGTAAGCGTTACGGCAAAAAATCATTGCATCTCTAGCGGCACGAATACTCACAGCGCTAGCCGATGAGACCCACCACGGCAGTAAACGTGAGAAAAAAATCGCTGTTGCAGTCGTGTAACCAGTGTTTACGCTGTGCGTGGATACCTAGAAGTATCACGGTATCCAAAGAGCTTATATCGATTTGTCCAGCATCGAGAAAGTTTTGTCTTGTATACCTACCAATGTTCTTCCAGACACGAGGCTAGGTACGACGAACAATCCTGTAAGGCTGAGCAATTCAACTCAAAATTAGTCTCCGTTGCGCTCTTAATTGTGTGTTAAATACTGCATGAAAGCATCCGTTTCCGCAGGTGTTAACATACTTATCTTGGCCAGGTAGTGGATTTTTCACTAGTGTCTGTCCGAGTACTGATCGCACTTTAGCCAACAAGTTTTGGTTTAGATGTCATCTACAGATCACAGATGGCACCAAAGGAAATATAGTTTTATCCCTTTTGTTGCCAACCCTGTAAAACGTGGCATAACGCATCGTTTTACAAAAATCGACCAATCAAAAATCGACAACTAACTTTGAACCAATTAGGCATTTACCGTAAAATACAACAAACGATGCATTATGCCACGTTTTACAAATTATCTTAATAAGTTTATATTTGAGATTTCCCTAAGTTAGTATTTGGCCAACCAGAAATGACTGTAAACGTGGCATTATGCATTGTTTTATAAAGCCAATTGGTTAAAGTATGTTTATTTTACAATAGGAAATGCATAGGGAATAAACGGGTTTAGTGCGCTCACAACTGCTAGCTCACGGTCCGTTAAAACATCACTTGGTACCTGAACGTTTTGTTTGGTTCATAGCAACAGTGAATATTCCTCGAAAAACAAGCGCCAGCAGGAACTCATCGTGTAATGTCGGCAGATACCACAATGATTCAACAGAAACCGTATCGCGCTACTCTATTGTGGCTGGTGGAGATAATGCACATATCGGTGGAAGTGGTTCTAATAGCGATACGGATAACCACAGAGATGAGGACATTGTTCACAATGTGTTGGAGCACGTTACGGTTACAAGGACTTCAATGTATCGGTAGAGGACGTTGAATGATCAATTATGAGTTTGACTTCCCAGATTACAATCGCGATAGCAATATTTCGTGCCGCGATGTCGCAGAGTTGAGTTAGTGAGATGACAAATTGCTTGATTTGGTATTGGATCACCGGTTAGGTGAAGAAAAAAAGTAAATAAGCGAAGGACACAAACTTATAATGCAGACAGCCGACGAAACGATGAAGCTCGTGGAGGTCCAAGGGAAGCCCAAAGCAAAATGATGTGCACTTCAACGGACACAGTACTTAATATTGCTCCTCCATCAGAGGATGTGTGTGATTCTCGTGGTGCTGATGAAAAAGCTATCCACGACTGGACACATCAGCACAACGATAATGTATCTAGGTGTCGGTCTCGGTACTTGCCTGGAACAATAGTGATCTGGGCTCGAAATTTGAGTGTGACTGAGTAGGAGGATCGAAGTCTACACAGCATAGAGTCAAGAGTGACAGAGGGAGAACTATGAGGGGGTCCAAACGCAGTGGATGCCCCATGCGCTTAGAAATGTGTGCTGTTTCTAAGGATGATATAGAAGGTTTATGGGGGATTGCCCATTATCAAAGAAGCCTTTTCCGCATAACCATCCTCTTTCAA
>NW_008648988.1:1045040-1046593 GCF_000247585.1 Phytophthora nicotianae INRA-310 | reverse complement strand
CAAAATACGCTTCCTCATACACGTGCGCTAACGTGTAAGCCGAAGTAGTGGGCACACAGTGAGCCCATTACAGGCACAAACTGCACCTGCGTACAGCATTTACGCAGTGCCGCTCCCACCGAAGCCATTCTATGAACTTTAAGACTATCAAGAATGAGCAGTCGGCATCCATCAACGCTTGGCTGCCAAACTTATCAAAACAAGGTAAAATGTTCATCAATTTTTTTTAATAAAAACAAAAAATAACATTATAAACTTACCCGCTCAATCCATTGCATCATCACTTGTTCGTTGAAAAATACTTTTTTTGAACGATATGCTCCGCCTGAGGAGATCCAAAGGCCGGATCCCACACTTCTTGAGAGACTGGGCCTCCGGGTACCCCAGTGAAAACTATCAATGGAGCGAGTTTGGCTCCTGTGGCCGACGCAGCAAGAAAAACCTATGCTCTGAATTTGATTTCGCTCCCTACTCAAAAAAAAAAAAATAGATTAATGCTAAATTAAAAAAAAAACTAGCAGTATTTGTACCTCGCGGCACGTCAATTGTGTGATTTCCAGTGAAATCTATAGTCGTTTTGCTGGCCATATCGATGTAAATGGCTGTTTGGTCCATATTATTTATGACGGCGAGCTTGCCGTCTCCAGGCTCGGATGCCAGAATGCCATCTTCTTCAATTACGTGCTGGATAGACTGCGAAAACACATTGCCAACAAGCTAAACTTTGCAATTAAAATAAGTTCGGTAGGAAACAATATGCACAGTAGAGAATTATTGTTTTATCTCCATGTCAGGGCGCTTCTTTCTGCCCTTGTGAGTAATTCGGCGAACCGTAAGGCGGTTGCGCTTGAGAAAGCGCTTTAGAAACGCTAGATTTCCGAGCCGAGTGCGAGATTTAGCTCGCTCAGGATCGTAACGAGCAAGCATAATCAGCATGCACGCCATTGATACACACAAGTAACGTTTTTTTCGCATTTCCACGATCCAAGCAGTCTAAGCATTGTACTAAGGTCAGCATAGTCATAAAATTTAATAAAAATAAAAAAATACTTTTTCTCTAGGTTGGGGTTCCGAACATACATTTTGTAGTTCGGGAAGTGTAGAAATTGGTAGGCGTGTTATGCACAGCCATTTTGACGGTGGCTTCTTGTTTCTTCCAGCGGTGCCACGTTGATCGATTTACGCCCACGGCCGCTGCAGCAGCGACCACGATCTTCGCTCCGCGATCGAGAGCCTTGAGTTTAGCTTTGTTAGTGGTTTTTTGGCCGGCGAAACATTACCAAACAAAAAGTGGGGACGGCTGGCATTGAGGACTCGGCTGTGAGTGGATGGCGGTGAACAGGTTAGACTTTTTACCACTCGTACATATATGAGCCGTTTTATGAAATTAATATTGATTGAGAACATTTGTCTTACTGAATCCGGACTTTACGGTAAATATCAAATCACTACTTGAGATGTCTACGACGAAAAACCTGTGTCAAATTCTATATCCTTCTATAGATGATAAAGAAACTAGGATTTCTTCTGGACCAGCGAGGAAAACCGTGTGG
>NW_008648988.1:1042958-1044940 GCF_000247585.1 Phytophthora nicotianae INRA-310 | reverse complement strand
GAGAACATTTGTCTTACTGAATCCGGACTTTACGGTAAATATCAAATCACTACTTGAGATGTCTACGACGAAAAACCTGTGTCAAATTCTATATCCTTCTATAGATGATAAAGAAACTAGGATTTCTTCTGGACCAGCGAGGAAAACCGTGTGGCTCAGCTTAGTGTGTGCAGAACTTTTATGAATCATGTAGTTTTTCTTTCGCATTTGATACGCAAAAATTTGTGATCCCAGTAACCACCAATATAAAGATATACCCATTAAACCCCTAACAAGCTGTGGCTTGTGAGCGACGAGCAGGAAAAGATCAATACACATACCCAGGAAAAGTCATGATTTCACTAACCCAGCTAGTCACGACACAACACGCTACATGGACAGCCTGTGAACCTTGGGTTCTCCATGCTCTGAGCTTGGGGGGGGGGGGGCAACAAAGAAGCGTGCAAACTCATGCTGGCGCTCGACGTAATGGCACTGCCATTGCAGCAGTCTCCGAGTGGGAGTTCGACCGGGTTGGATAAGGTATACATTAACATGCAACGGGTTGACTATTCAAGTGGGGGCCCGCCCTGCCCACTGCTCCGTAGTGCTGAGTTGATGGCTGCTTGATAAACGCCTCCAATACCGAAGCCGGTCTTATTCTAGCTGAAAAGCGCAATCCTTACGTATTTACCCCTTGTGTGTGATCGCCCGAGGACGACGACAACTACCCTGTTACACCGCTCATTTGGTCACTTCGCTGGAGGTAGGTCCGGTGTATGGGGTGTATGGGGTTGATCGAGAATTGCACGTAGCTCATTGGTGGCGAGTGGACGCTTCACTACTTTGTTGTAGTAGTAAGGAGAAGTCCGCCTTGGGTGCTGAAGTTTCGTCCAGTTATCTCTGAAACACTGAGCACCTCTCCATCTCCGCTTAAATATTGCTTAACCACTGAGCACCTCTCCATCTCCGCTTAAATATTGCTTCGTATCCTAAGGAGAAATATGAAAATAATTGCAAAGTTATAACGGAAAAGAGTCATAAAATAAAATAACCCATAAACTTATGTTCTTGCAGGCTGTATATCAGTAGCATATCTTTGATGTTGTTGTAAAAGGCATCCAAAGACATATTGGCGGATCCAAGCATTACTGTGTCATCCAGCAAAGCAAACTTTGCGTGTAATTTACTCCCTTCGTCAGCTACTTCTACCTCAACATCAGCATCAAGTAGATCCACCAACGTATCAACTGCATGATCGAGCATGACTTTGCTGAGGTATATCTTAACCTCTACACCCCTTTTTCTTGGCATCTTCAATTTCCTCCGCAATAATCCTGTTGCTCAACTCGTACCACATCCCCCAATAATTTTTGCGTCTGCCTCAAACGCGTACAGATCTGTTCTTCTGATTTTTATCGACGATGATTGGTTGATAAATTACCGCAACAATATACTGAGTCAATTAAAAAATGTCAGAATACATTGAGCTAATAATTTTATGTTTAACTATTGTATTTAGAATTATTAAAAAAAAACTGGAAAAATAATTTAGAATGATTCTCTTACTAGAATGTAATATTATGTTTTCCAAATAAACATAAATATTTTCTGGATATTCATATCCAGAGTTTTAGGGGCGATCGAAAACCGTCGACGATCCTCTATAAAATATTAGGGTGCTACATTTGCAATTATTAAAAGTATAGTGGCTTGCAAGTGATAGGCTGAAAGGACGGAATACCTAATATACTACGGTAAAGCATAAAAAGAACTGGTGAATGTCGTTCCAAGCCGTCTGGGTCAAGATTCACGCTATCTGGTTTTAGGTGGATATTGCTCCAATATACGATACCACCGATGGTGGGTGGTACAGTACATGTAGGCTACATGATTTAAAGAAGGGAATAGATGAATACTAATAGGATTCCTATCGAGGCCGTCTCGCGTCAAGACAGCAAGGTCGGACGACAACGCACGTTCGACCGCGGCTTCTTCATTTT
>NW_008648988.1:1039575-1041952 GCF_000247585.1 Phytophthora nicotianae INRA-310 | reverse complement strand
GACAACAGTATTAATGTGTATCCGGATTACATAGTTCGTATGCTTGGTCTTCCACCCGTCTTTCGTGGGCACAAGATCCTACTTTCGATTTTTCCCGCACCACGTATTGTAGGTGTTGTTGGCAGTGAGCAGTAATTTTGGATGGTGTTTTGTCATCATCACTGCTGAAGTATTATACATTCGAAAAAAAAACTCTAAGCGTCTGACGTATAAACGCTTAGGTCGTGTTTAATATGAAAAGAACTGTTTCGCTAAAGCTGCTATACGTATTGAAACAGTTAAGAAAGAAACGGGTACTGAAACAGAACTGAAAAAGTTCCTGAAAGAGTTGAAGAGTTACTCTTTCAGTACCGACCATCCTTGCCACACATGGCCTTAGATATTACGTCTGACAACCACTAATAGTGGTTGTCAGAGCTGGATATAAGTATTGGATGTAGCTACTACAACAGCCACAAATCAACAACAACGACATTCAACGCTAGTTGTCGACCCTGCCGCCTCGACGGTGGAATACCTCGGGCGCTACTAGGTTTCAAATATTTGGACGACGCACAGCCATAAGGATCGATCTCGCTAATAAAAACTATAAAAAACGAATCCCGTCGATATTTCTAGTCGTTTTACAGCCCCCATATCTACCACCCAAAACCACTAGGGGCTAGGAAACTTTTTCTTTCGATAATACACCGCATTTTTCGATTTATAAGCATTGCAGGATTCCTCCTCAAATAGACGTAGCGTTTGTATCACCATTCTCTATATGCTAAGTGTTAAGTGTGTTAGACGCTTCAATTGCTTTGGTTGTGGTGCTCACTCTCCAATTTGTACGAGCCCTGACAATGACCCCCCTATGGCCACCTGCGTCGTGAGGATTCGGAGTAACTTCTTCGTCAGCAACCAGCCTGCCCCTGTATTTCCCGAACCCGATGACTATACCTGTTCATGCGATAACCGGATGTGCTTCGACGAATTCGGTTCCTCATGCGGCAATTTTCTCTCTAAGATCATGTGCAATGAAGAGAACTGCGAAAACGGTCTCGGTTGTGGCAATAGATTCATTTGCACACACACCTTCCTAATTATACCAACAATTACGGGTCTTGGTCTGGCTGCAACCTCCCCGTTGGTAAAAGGCACGTTCGTCCTGGAATACGTCGGTGAACGCATCTTCGAAGAAAAAAATGCAAACGAAAGTGTGGATGCATCATCACCCTGAAAACCCCAACGATCCATGGTGAACGTGTGTACATCGACGCTGGAAAAGGCGGCAATGAGTCAAGATTCATAAACCATTCTTGCGAACCCAACTGCGAAGTTACTGAGTTCCAGTCTTGCGACGGACCGCATGTGGAGATTTTCACGTTGTATGCAATCCCTGCTAGAGATGAGCTTACTGTGGACTACAACAGATCGTCGCTATGGTTCAAATGCCTGTGTGGCAAAGAGAGATGTACCGACGACAGCAGTAATGCTGCCGCAGCAGAGTGACATCCGTATCTGTGGCTTTTCGTTTTTGGTGAGCGCTAGTAATTATGCACGCTTCACAAATAAAAATACAGAAGTGTTGGTCGGTCACGGCTGAACCTCAATTTTCTATTGCTTGTTGGCGCTCGTGGTTATCATGATCAATCTGCACTCAAATGTTAAAATCCAGTGTTTTCCTCTACAATACTTCCTTGTTTGTACGCAAATTAGCTTGCCAGCAAACTTTTTTTTTCCTGAAAAAAGAATTTACCGATGTCATGCGCAGACCAGATTGATCAACCACGACGTAGCCGAAGCCACGCTACTGGTATCGAACAAAGGTTTGTCAGAACAATACACCCAGACAAATTCGTGCACATGTTTCCAAGTACATTGGTTTGACCTTGGTGTGCCGAAGCGTAACACCCACTTTCAGCGGTAAATACACTATTGTATCGCCTAATTGCTTTTCACTGAGAAGCTTATCGCCGATATACACTGACACTTTTTTTCTGGAGAAATGTCTTCCATGCAAGCCGATACATCAGCCGAAGAATGCACATGCCTCCTAGAAACGCTGAACAGCTCCATGACAATCCACGAACCACAAAAATGTTATGTTTGTAAACGCTCCAGCAAGCCGCATGTTCGTGAGAGAAATGATCGAAGCAAGCGCGACCATCGAGCAGAAATGAGTGAGTCCCAGCGACTAAGTCGGTTGTCGAAGCGTCAACGTTCAGAGCGGCATCGATCAGACAGAGTTATCGCTTCAATTGACAACCATTTGGAAAACTACCCAACTGTCGAAGAGCGAACTTATCAGCGAGGCTGCGAGGCCCTTTCAACGAAACGTATGGAGGAGGCTGTATGCTGCGTTTGTGACTGTTTTCATCTAAAATCGAAAGTCCGA
>NW_008648988.1:1030820-1037390 GCF_000247585.1 Phytophthora nicotianae INRA-310 | reverse complement strand
AACGGCGTGTAAAGACTGTGGAGCGACCTTCGGGGGAAGTGAGCTGATTTTAAAGCACGCACAGCAGCGAATAAGTGACGCTGGCGAAAGTGAGTCTAATGACGAAGACATTTTCCACCAAATTGCAAGTTCACAGCCGCTGCCATTGCCACGGACAATTTCTGCTTCTGAAGCGGGTACGGTATCCCGCGCACTAGTGCGCTATCAGCATCACCACTGGTTCCACTCAAAGTCGTGCTTCAAAGTGACGAGGCGAACCCCAAAAGGTGACGTTTGTCGCATGTTCATACCCAAGGAGTCTTGTAAGGAGACTACGTGGACATCCGAAAATCGAATTGAGATGAAAAGGCAGCCTGGAAACGAGTACATTAACGCGTATATTCCCGTTATCAACGCACTCTTTAAGTGCAATCATGACATCAAGTTTTTGAGTGCTGGGGAAGGTGAGTATAATGTACTTAATCTACAAATCTTGGTTGTATTGCTAATTTGCTCTATGTGCTTTATCAGGACCTGAAAAAGCTTACTACACGATGAAGTACTCGACCAAGGACCAGAATGACATCGAAAACCCCTGGGTTTGCACTTAAACGCCTTTGATAAAGCTGATAACGGATTACCTGGCGAAAACAATGATGCCGCCATCGGACGGCGTCGGATCCAATCGATGTGCTGTACGTTGTCAAACCCGCACGAAGTTTCCGCTCCAATGGCATGTCTCTACCTCATCAGGGGCTCGGCGTTCTACTCATCACATAAGTTTGTGAAGATCCCCCTCACGTCCGTACTTGCGGTGATGTTTGAACAACATGGCGAACTGAGTGTTGTGCTTGAAGGTGACAGTACTGGAAAAAATTTCAAGCCGTCAAGCATTTGGCTTGACTACATTTCTCGGCCACTTGCATTGGAGGACCTGGACTTGATAACATTTGCAGCACGCTGGGAACGAAAGAAAAGCAAGAAGGGCATCAAATTTCTTCCGGATCATGCTCTCTTTGCTTCACACTCCTTATTCCAGTGTTCTGTTGAGAAGGTGGTTACTGTGTGTCAAAAGCGGCTGCCAGACATGAGGCGATCGGATCTGTCTCCTGAAGAACGACTGCGCTATCAGCGTTCGCTATTTGTTTTATTTCGCCCATTTCGAGCTCGAGGTGATTTTTCGACGGAAAAGCCAGCTTCACAGATATTTTTCATCACTGGTGGCAATCAGAAGCACCTTTAGCTGCGCGCGTGTTTGAAAAAAAATAATATGGATTACTACGCTTCTCGAGATCTGTTGCGGACGCAAGAAGACCCCGAAGTTGCTCGGTATGTCCGATACCGCGCTAATTCCGGTGGTGATGATGAGCTCAATGTTGAACCGGATGATGATACGTTTGAAAGCGACGATGAGTACGAACAAGACGTCATTGACAGTGAAAACGTTGGTGATTACGACACTTTGGACCCCCCAACACACCCCGCACAGAATATTGACATGCTAAATAAGTCGAATCCTGCTACCAATCTGGCGGCAATATCAACAACAACCAGTACCGCAGCAACGTCAATTAGTGCAACGGGGTTTTCTATGAGTGTTGACGACGTTGAAAAGTACATGCGGGATCTCAAAAAGTACACAAGGTCGGATTTACCTTCTGCAAACACGATATCTAGGCACCTCTCTGACGACTTCCCAGTTTTGGAAACGCGGGTCCAACTTCTCGAACGGGCTATTGAAAAATCAGCCAACCGAGCTCCAAGATCAACGGAATATCAAGATATTATTCAGCAATCTACTCAAGTTACGATGCCGTCGCTTGAATACGTGGTAGTCGCATATTCTCTGAATCGCAAGCAAGAAACAATGTTCGTTAGAATGGGCCACAAGCTACTTCAGTCTCTCATACTGCCTGAACAACCTGCACAGCAAGAAATTGCTTTTCTTGGTGGTCATCCTGGCGCTGGAAAAAGCAGAGTTATTGTTGCACTGCAGGCACTTGCAATTAAGTGGGATATGCCACAAGCCGTGGCGACTGCTTACCAGGGCGTCGCAGCACAGGCAGCGAACGGACAAACAATTCACAAATTGTTTGGATGGTACGTGAACAGTCGAAGGCAGTGGGCACCGACAAGTGAGCAAAAAGATCGATTTTCCAGGTTGAAATTACTGATTTTGGACGAGGTTTCTACATGTGATGTCAGCATTATTGGAAAGATCGATTCATCACTTCGGAAGTTATTGGACCGACCGAACGCAGTATTTGGGGGAGTGCATGTGCTACTTGTTGGGGACTGGCTACAACAACTACCTGTTGCTGGTCAGCCTGCTTTTATGTCTGCCGATGAGTTACTGGAATCACGGTCGCGACAGCAATCAAATACCTCAGATTATTTGGATCGTCTTCGAGGCATCAATGCATACAAAGCGTTAACTTCTGTGGTGATACTTACGGAGAATATGCGTCACCAACATGATCCTGTGTGGCGAACAATTCTCGATAAATGGAGAGTGGGAAACTATGATCAAAAGGACATCGATCTTGTCAATGATATTGCGTACAGCAAAAACTGGACGTCTTCTGCCGCATCATTGGAGTCATATTGCCCAATAATTGTTACTTCCAACGCTCTTAGAGTGGAGTTCAATTCCTCCACCCTACGATCATTTTGCCAGAAAAGTAACGTCCCATTACACCGTTTTCCAGCCACAGTGCGAAGACCACGACACCCTTTGACGAAGTTTCAGCGGAAGTCCCTTTGCAGTATTCGGGACGATAAAATAAGTGGAATGCCTATTAATTTGGAGATTGCACTGGGATTGACGGTACAATGCACAAAAAACGTGTCCACAACGTTTAAATTGGCAAATGGGTCAATTGGAACTGTCGTCGCCATAACCCCTTCGCAAGATGACGTCGTGCAAGTGCGAATTGCGAATGGTATTGAAGAACACTGTCACTCGTTGCCTCCAGATGTGGTGTTTGTGAAGTTGAAGGATTACGCTTCTCAGTCATTTGTGTCGACTTTACCACTTGGTGTCGTTCCTGTATGCAAAAGGACAGAATGTGGTGTCCTAATTCGGCTGCCAGATCGCTCATTCTCTATCTCAATTTGCCAAGTTTCTCTTGTGTTGGCGTACTCATTGACCACTGAGAAGTGCCAAGGACTGACAGTAGAGAAATGATTCTTGCTCCGCTTCGTCATCCGACTCGCAGGATTCCTCAGCGTTCATCTTTCTATGTCGCCGTCACTCGAGTGAAAACGTTATCGCAGTTGTATCTCATGCCCCCCCCCCTTACGAAAGCGTTTTTGGAGTATTTTACTCCAAGTCGTGATGCGCTGGCAGAAACCCAAAGACTTCATGCAATTGAGGATCGAACAGATTAAGAAACCATAATGCTGTGGAAAAATTGTTACAGGTCTTCTTTAAAATACAGTACTTTCTTAAGTTAGGGTACCAACTTGTTTTCAAGTTTTCGAAGTTCGGGGATAGCCACTCAAATGAATGACTATCATTCTCGCTCGGTTTGTTGATGTCTTCTTCTAGACTGGAAGTCTTAGTTAAATCGCAATTTCTTCTCCTTTTCTTCTTCTAAAAAGTCCTTCATTCCGCACTAGTTATTACTTTTTGAAAATACCGTAATATCCAGAGCTTCACCGGGCTTAGCACGGCATTAGTTTGCAAGTATTTTGTCACCGTTTTTTATGATGGCCTTCTGCTGCGAGCGAAAGCGATCCAGAAGTCCATGCCTCGCACGAACGAACTTTGCCACACTTTTAGAGTCTTCCCGAACATCAGCAAGACGACCAATCTTCATGGTATCTTTCAATAGCAAGTTGAACCCATGTGATGCACAACCATTGCAGTACACGTAAGGCCTCTTTATCTTTACTTGTTCCCATGCTAACTTCATTTTTTGGCGTTATCAGTGACAACAGCACTAATAGCTCCTTTAGCACCGATAGCGGTCTCCACTGCCACAATGATTCGATCAATACAGTCGGCGATATAAGCGCCGGAGTGCTCTTCTTCACCAGTAGAAATCGAAGACCAGAAAACAGGTTTCATCGTTGGCGAGACTAACATAAAATTCACGATACTTGTATTGTTTGTGTCCGACCAGCCGTCCGTCGACAGCGCCAGGTACTGTTGTTTCTTAAGCTGCTCAACGATGTTCTCCCTGCGCTTTTTGTAGATTGTCTCGAGAAGAGAACCTGTTATTCGATGTCGCGACTGCAAGCGGAACGTTGGACACGCTTTCTGGAAGAAATGTCGTGTCGTTTAACCCCCCCCCCCCCCCCCCATTAGCTACCTTTTGCAAATGTCAAAGTTAGCTTTCTTCGTGGCAAAGATTTCATGTCGAGTAAACATTTACCCGGGGTAGGTGCGGTAATTACCAGTGGTAAATAATTTTCCTGGTAAAAACGGTAATTACCGGTAAGTTAAATCACAACACTACATTGAGCTAATAATTTATGTTTAATTATTGTATTTAGATTAAAAAAACTGGAAAATAATTTAGAATGATTCTCTTATTAGAATGTAATTTTATGTTTTCCAAAGAAACATAAATATTTGCAAGTATTTATTAAAATTATTTGTTCGAATCATTCTTACTGTTAATTTGTAAAAAAATATTATTGTGATTGTCAACTATAAAACCTCGTTTGGCGGTTGCCCATCCCTGTTTACTTAATCCAGGTCTGAATTCAAACCGTTCCCGCCAACGCCGAGGTTTTTTTAATTTGAAGCTTACCTTCCCGAAAGTCAAACTGGCACCACATTTGACTACATGGAAGAAAATTCAGCGCTCTCCCCCGTTCCGCCACTGACAGAGCTTCTTTTCCAATCGACCAATACCGAAGCGGAAGGTAGGTTCATGCCCAATGAGAGCGAAGCGTCTTTTTCCGCCTATGACAAGCTCCGTTCACTCACGTACGTACGTATGTGGCCATGTTCGCCATGCTCTTGATGCGCAGCACCTCAGCACTTTAGCCATGTCAAACGACGGAGACGCCAACGCCAGCAACGCCAACCTGCAGATGCAGCTCCAGCTCCAGAACCAGCGCGCACAGATGCAACAGCAGCAGCTCGCTCTTCACGCTTTCTGGCAGCACCAGATCCAGGACATTTCGCAGATCGACCCCAACGCCTTCGACTTTAAGACGCACCAACTGCCACTTGCGCGCATCAAGAAGATTATGAAGACGGACGAGGATGTGCGTATGATCAGTGCAGAGGCTCCCGTGCTCTTCGCCAAGGCCTGCGAGATGTTCATCCTCGAGCTCAGTCTCCGAGCCTGGATTCACACAGAGGAGAATAAACGTCGTACTCTGCAGCGCAACGATATTGCCATGGCCATCACCAAGACCGACGTCTTCGATTTCCTCATCGACATCGTCCCGCGCGACGATATTAAGCCCGCCAAGAAGGTACCGGTCTTACTATCGGATAAAAATTGCATTATCTGGGTCTAATGATGTTTGTTTTGCTGTGTTTTAGGGTCCTGTGGACGCGCAGGCTGTGTACCAGCAGCAGCTCCAGCAGCAACAGGCGGCCATGCTTCAACAACTTTTGCAGACCCAACAGAACGGCGGTGCGGCCGGCAACGTGACCTGGCCCAACCAGCAATTGCAGCAGCAAATGATCCAGCAATACCAGCGCATGCAGCAGAACGCGGCGGCAGCTGCCGGTGGTGCCTCCACGCCGTCGAACGGCGCCTTGCCCAATCTGTCCCCGTCGGGAAGCGATGCAGCGGGTCAGAGCTCAGCCAACACCACACCGGGAGGAAACAACTCGTCCACGGACCAGCTCTCGCTGAACCAGCGCAGCGTGGATGTATAATTGCTTAAGCGCGGTACAGTTCCCAAGGGCTGACAATCTTGGCATGTTTTTAATGAGCAACTTTACTTTTGGACATTATGTATGGTGACTTTTTACTTCACTGTTGCTGTCAAGAATGTTCATTCGGTTCTGAACCTTATCCTTGTACGCCAGCATTCTGGCGTCATTTGTTGTTCACGTTCGTCTTGCTTCCCTGCTTCGTTCTCCCTCAACTGTAATCTATATCGTCTACTCGTAGTATATCCAAGGCAATGAAAACAAAAAGGTGCGGCTTATTCGGATGTTTTGACCGTTAGCGGCAATGGCAGCATTTTGGACTGCTTTTCCGAGATCTTGAGTAGCTGGTAGGCAGCCACACCACCAATCTGCAAGAAATACAGCCACAAGCAGGAATATGAGAACAAATGTCGAGGTAAAACCCAATTGTATAGGAACGCACCGCGAGAGCCATGCCGAGAATGGACTGGAAAGTGACGGGGTTGCCAAAGTACAATACAGCGCTGAGAATGACGACCACGCGCTTCATCGTACTCATAATGGAGAACGTGAGCTCCGAGACCTCTCCCAGCACCCACGACGAGCAGAAACTGCCGATGAAGTGCATCAAACTGCACATCAAGACTTTGCCGAACGGGAAACTTGCTACGAAGTTGTCCTGGTGAGCACGAGCAGCCATAAGCACGAAGGGCGCGTTGATGGCAAAAGACACGAACGCGCTGTAGAAGTGAAGCTGATTAAAAAAA
>NW_008648988.1:960749-1030720 GCF_000247585.1 Phytophthora nicotianae INRA-310 | reverse complement strand
TATAGGAACGCACCGCGAGAGCCATGCCGAGAATGGACTGGAAAGTGACGGGGTTGCCAAAGTACAATACAGCGCTGAGAATGACGACCACGCGCTTCATCGTACTCATAATGGAGAACGTGAGCTCCGAGACCTCTCCCAGCACCCACGACGAGCAGAAACTGCCGATGAAGTGCATCAAACTGCACATCAAGACTTTGCCGAACGGGAAACTTGCTACGAAGTTGTCCTGGTGAGCACGAGCAGCCATAAGCACGAAGGGCGCGTTGATGGCAAAAGACACGAACGCGCTGTAGAAGTGAAGCTGATTAAAAAAAAATGTTAGATTTCAAGAAGTAAATACGAAAATTTTATCAACAGCACTTACATTGACCGTGTCAACTACGATCCGGCGGCGCAGCAGGAACTTGGCATACATGCTCTGCATGACGCCTAGCAGTGCCGACGTTACGGCAAATATTACCCCTGAAAATGCCAGATCCTGCATAAAAATAATCATAGTAAAATAATGTAAGACTCCTGTGCTGCAAGAAATAATTGATAAATATTTGACGCACGTTCATGCCCATTTCAGACACGGAAGCCATGACGACGCCAAAGACGATGGGGACGAGACTCGAGTACGTGGCGAGGGAGAACCGCGAGCGGTAGGCCACGTAGGCCAACACCACGTTGAAGAAGGGCTGCGACGCCTTGCACGTCTGCGTGATGGACACGGGCACAGCGTTGTAGCTCCAGTATGTGAGCATCTTAGCAAGGACCGAGAAGAGACTGAGCGGCACGATCCACATGATGCTGCGCATGCGGACGCGCTGCATGCGCCAGGCTCCAGAATTCGTCGGCGAGCTCGGGAACGTCAGCACCACAACTGCCATAATATACACAAGTTAATTACTACTTTCCACAGCGATTTCCAGCGTTATAAGATGTTCGTACAGTCAAGGATGATGCTGATGAAAAGATGACACATCGTGAGCATCTCGGCCGATACATGATGCTCCTTGATCAGCACCTTATTGGTGAAGGTGGCGGACGTGGAGAAGAAGTACCACACGCACAGACTCACGCCGATCTATGGTTACATTCGTGAAGTTAGCAGGGGTCGAAGGTCATGCATGCACGTGTCAATTGAGTCGGGAGTCTCACTCGCAGCGCCTTATTGTCTCGCAGACGGCTGATGGCGTGGCCCTTGGAGGCTTTGTACTCCTTGGCGGGCACGCCCATGCCGCCCTCCAGATCGTACATGGGGTACGGGGCCTTCATGCGTGCCTGTAGCATGTCCGCCGCTTGGGTCGTCGACTGCTTCTTCGCGAGTGGGTGGGCAATTTTAGCAGCTTTTCAGCGGTCTGGCTTTGGACTGGCTGCTTCTGCTTGGAAAGTGGCCATTCTATGGATCGATGGTGTGCGTCACACAGATATCGTTGAAACGACACAAAAGATGCAAAAGATGCCAGTGATCAGCATGGAGGACGCAAAATGTCGGAGAGGTGTCTTGAACGTGTTTACAAAAGAAATGCTGAAGTGCATTCAGGACTGCTCGGTCAGGAGAATACATGATGTTGCGAGAACATACTTGTTACAGCAAGTATCCATAGGATAATGTCTTGTTTGGCAGCGCTTGTTGCTGATGGCTACACTACAGCTTGAAACTTCAGTTTTTCTACGATCAGTGGGCGGTTTTCTGGAAAAGTTAATAAGGACAGACACAGCAACGTCAGTAGGAGCCCTTTGGAACGCCTTCACTATTATTATCGACCAAGTTTGCCATGGTGAATGATGCTTCTGGCGACGAGTACAATGATGACTTGGAGGTGGAGCAGCAATTTGATCAAGTTGCGGTAGGAATACGATGGCAAAGGGGATGTTGCTTTTTCGAGGTGCCCACAGTTTATTGTTTATAGGAAGATGGGGAATCAGAAGCGGCTTGCAACCCAGAGACAACGGCAATTGACGAAGTGGAGAAAGGTGTTGATCAATCAGAGAATACCCTGCCCGCCGAGGAAATCGCTACCTCCTCCACCGAACAGCAAGGTGAACCAATTTCGGACGCTGAAACTGGACATACTTTACCGCGTCTAGGGAAATCACGGCAGCAAAACAAGCGGCGAGGTACGAAGAGCCATTTTGGCATAGCAGGAGACAAGGACGTGGAGATCGCAGCGCTAAAAAAGAAGCTGATGCAGGCCAAGAAAATCAATACTGAGCTGCACAACCAACTCCAGAGATTCTACACAAATGATGTCATCATTCAGGTGAGATTGCTCTTGACACTTTAGGGCAAGATTGAAAAGGTTAACGTCATTTTCAAGCAGTTAGAGAATCGCGTGAAAGAGAAACAAAAGCGAATCGACGAGTTGCTACAGGAGAACAGAACACTGAAAAACTCAGAACGTTTGTTGACAAAGAATATCGAAGACATTCAGAACTCAAAGGTTGATTTTACAGGCGACTATTCTTGTTGCATGTACTAACCATCGTCGTTCATCTCAGGACGATTTCCCTTCCAAGAAGCGTGCTTTGCAAGAGGAACTACGAGTTTGTAAGGAGAGAATCAAGCAGCTCAAGGAGCAGTATCGAGTAGCAGACGAGAAAGGCTTCAAGTTACACCAGCTGAGTTTTGATCTGGCGGTCAAAAATAAGGGACTAAGTGAAAAACTTCGACTGCTTGAGACGACCACATCGACGTGTATGTCACCAGGTCCCTCCAATGTTCGTATCGAAACCGGTGCTCTAATGGAAGGACCTTCATCCGAGGAGGTGCAGACCATTCTCGCCAGCCAGGAAGAAGAAATCACTCGGCTACATCAGCGAGTTGCATTGATGAAGAAACGACACAAGGCCGAGCACGCCAAGTACGAGCGATTGTTGAAGACTAGTCAAGGCGAAATTGATGACTCTCGTGCTGAGATGGAGCAATTTTATCAGCAACTTTTCGCAAAAGAACGTGCAGCTCGAGTGCAATTCTTGCACATGAAGAAACTCAAACACGCGTTACATGAGTTAGCGAATACGCAGCAAACCAATCAGCGTTTCCAGCCGTTCTTAGCGAACCGCGAAGTGCGAATTATGAACCGCAGCAACAAGCAGCATCAAGTAGGTCCGCAATCTCCGCAAAAGGGGCCCGCGATAAAGGCAGGTCGGTGGATCACTGAAGCGTTGCATCATCTCGGGTTTGTGATGCCTCTTTCCTCACAACTTGACGGTTCAATTAAGTCACCGGATGAAAATGTTACTGACGAGCAAGCCGACATTCCTGAGAATTGTATCCAAGGCAGACTGGTTCCGGTCCCGCCTTCTGCAACGCGATTTGCTGGAGGCGCAAGCACTCGCTCCCAGCTCTATAACAACGGCTCGGATGACAGAGCGAGAAATAACGGTGCCATCAGCGACGTGAGCGAGGAATCCAACGATGAGAGCAGCGAAAAGGACCAAGACACGACAGTAACACCCGCGACGACGAACGCTACAGCGCATGCGCCAGAAAATCCCGAGCGGAGGACTATCCTGAGTGGCAAATGACGAAGCGGGGTGTACATGTTGTATCCGCAAAACAATTGTCTGCATTTCCCTACTTAGACTATCATTTCCTTGCTACGGTATCGCAAGAATGAAACTGCTCCACGTCTTTTTGAGTTTTGCTAATGACCTGCAGGCGTCTCTGCCAGCACCGCAGTCCACCGGCGGAGATGCCGCCGGTGCTTCTCGAGAAACGGACGACTTTTAAATTCTCAAACGGCACCTGTTTCGTCCTCATGGCCTGTAATTGCAACTATCTTGGTCGAAATCGTCATCGGCGAAGGAAAACAAAACTGCTCGAACACTTCATATCGCCATTTTCGATTTAGCATCGGCAGTCTCACTTCCTCTCTAACAGCAACCCAGCACTCGGCGAGATAGAATGACTCTCAGTCGCCACGTAGAGATTGACGCCACCCGCTTCCGTAAGGAACTGCTCTTCGTCTGCTGCAAGAGCGAAGACCCCACTATCGACCAAGTACGACAGCTCCACGAGTACGTTGAAATCAGCTACTTATACGCTGCAAACCGCTTCTTTTCTCATTTCCTTTGGCCTGAACAGAGTTCTGCTAAGCCCGACGGACAAGGTGTTGTCTCCAGTTAGCCGAGCTCTCCGAGCGCGATCTTTTCAAGGAAACAATCGCAATTCCGCTGCGTGAACAAGACACTAGTTGACCCGTTCCTCGCAGCGAGTGCACACCTATTCAATGCAGCGGTCAAAAGCCTGCGAAGACGCCCAACATGCCACTTGGCCAACTATCCTACGATAAAACTCCAGTCATCTCATCAGCTTCAGTTTTGCCTAAAGCTGCGGCCATAGATCTCAACTTATAACAGAACATGTATCAACCATTTGCGTTCGCTTACCGTAAAAAAAAAAATGAAACTTCAATTTCTGTCCAAGATGTAGCTATTCATTTTTAACCAATCATATGACGAAGAGAAAACTCCTTGAAGCAAATCTAGATTCCCACCATGAGCTCCACACTCGACGTGAAGCTCAACCGCATCGATCGCATCTTCCATCCCCATGTACGTGCCAGTCACACTCACAATAGCTTTCCATACAGTATATAACCCATGCATACTCCTCCAAACAGGAGATGGTGCAGGGCCAAGTGATCATCTCTTCACCCAAAGGTTTCTCCCATCAGGGTTTAGCCATGAAGGTGGAGGGTAGTGCCCGAATGCAGCTATCCACTAAGAGCGCTGGACTCTTTGACTCGTTCTACAACAACGTGTCCCCTCTCGAGCTCGTATACTTCCATCTGCCCGTGGCTGCAGCGGGAAAAGTCCCGCCAGGGATCACCAAGTTCCCCTTCGAGTTCGAACTACAGGGCAACGACGGCCAGGAGCTGCTGGAGACATATCACGGGGTGTACGTTTCAGTTAAGTACGAAATCATCTGTGACTGTATTCGAGGTATCATGAAGAACAAATTGCACAAGACACTGGAGTTCGTGGTAGAAGTTCCGGTGAGTTACAGATGATTTTTGGAAGAACGGGTGAATTTTTACATTGAGATTGTTGAAAAATGTTAGCTTCGAGAGCCGCTGCCAGACTCGCCTGAAGAGTTCCATATTACTCCGGAGTCGCTGGAAAACGTGCGACCGGTGAGTGTTTGGATAGCAGAAGCAGTGTTATCATTCGTGGATCTGATCGCTGACTTTTTGTATCAATAATGACAGCAAAGTTTGTCAGCGATGCCGTATTTTCATATCACGGGCAAAGTTCATCGTACGAACTGCCCGGTGAATTTGCCGTTCACAGGTGAGGTATGATGAGTTTTGATTCTGGGTTGATTTTAGTGCTGGGCCTTACTGCGGTTCGCTTCGTTTATGGCAGATAATAATTGAGGAAGCAAAGAGTCCGATCAAGTCGGTGGAGTTGCAGCTGATTCGGGTAGAAAGCGTGGCTCACGCTGAAGGAATTGCGAGGGATGGTAAGTCTCAGTGAGGTTTTTGGTATTTTATGAATCGATTGATGACGTTGTGTGCTGGGTGGTGCCAAAACAGCAACTGAAATTCAAAATGTCCAGATTGGTTGGGGCGATGTGTGTCGACAAATGGCGATCCCTATTTACATGATTTTCCCACGTTTGTTCACTTGTCCTACAATGTTGACCCCTGGTGCGCTCTTGAATTGTGAAATTTTGAACGAAAATTTGGATAAACTAACAATTATCGTCCTATTTCTCTAGCTTTCAAGGTTGAATTCGAGACCAACGTCGTGGTTCTGTTTGAAAATGGGAACATGATTACGGAGAACTTCCCCATTACTTTGTATCGGTAGGCCTCGCAACCAATGTCTTCGAGTACAGCTTCGGAGCGCTAAAACTTGGTAGACAAAGGAGATGCAGTAGTAGTACAGTATGTGCAAGTTGAGATACTATTTGATTGTTCGAATAGTGTTACTACTGTTTCTTTCAGCAGCAAAGTCTCGTGCTGCTTAACAATAATCATGGACAATGCTAGCCGGTAGAATAGTTATTTTTCAAGCACAAGGAAGCTTAAGAAAAACCTGAGACATTGTCGTGGTTGCACGTACACTTCATCTATTAGATGTGCATTGGCATAGTTGCCTTTACTTTTCTTCTTACTTTGGAGTGACAAACCGCACTAAATCTATTAATGCAGTGTTTCAGAATTTGGACGCTTACTTGTTGCGCTTGAAGATCTTGCTAACCAGCAAATTGAAGACCTCCGAGGGCATGATCGTCACCTGCGCGATCTCCTCCGAGAGCGTCTTGTACGTTTCGTCCTCGTAGCGGTGGTAAACAGTAGCGAGCTCAAGCTCAATGTAAAGCTTCTTGACGACCGCAATGGCATCGGGGTCATTACGGCCGTAGTTCTTCTTCAGCGTCTCCCTCTGCTCGGGAGTCGCGCGGTCAAGCGCTTGGACGACCAGCCAGCTGCACTTGTTGTCCTGAATGTCCGTTCCAACTTTGCCAATCACCTTCTCGTCACCATAGCAGTCAAGGAAGTCGTCCTGGATCTGGAAATATTCGCCAATTCGGACGCAGATCTTCTTGGCGAGGTTGTGCGAGGCCTCGTCGACAACTCCATTCAGGAACATGGCACACGCAGCCGAGAGGTAAAACGTGTAGTACGCCGTCTTGTTGATCACGATCTGGCGGTAGCTGCACGAATGAAAGTATAGCAATATCAGCATTTGCAAAGTTTAAAATCCTGAGTATAACTTACCGCTCAACAGTGAAGCGGTCCAGGTCCACCTCGCCGTCCAGAGGCTGAGACGTCAGGTCCAGCAACTGGCCGATCTCAGTGTGGAAGACAACCTGGAGACAACATAATTGATCATCTGATGGTACTTTTTATCAATAATAATGAGGATTTTGACTTACGTCGTGGAAGGTTTCGACCAAATCCAGGTAGTACGGCTCCGATCGAAAGTGCTTCTTGAGGATCTGGAATACGAACGCCTCGAGCAGGAAAGCATCGTTGATGGCGATCATCTTCACATTGGGCTTGCGGTACCAGCACGGTTGTCCACGACGAGTGATGGACTCGTCCATGATATCGTCCGCGACCAGGAAGAACGCTTGCAGCTAATCAACACAACGATACCCGATAAGCTCCTACAATAACGATTTAAACCTATTGCAGCCTAACTTACCCATTCGATGCACCATCCAAGAACACTGGCCTTCTCCTTGAGCTCGGAGGTGAGCTCCTTGCCCGGCGCCATCGCTTGCGTGCTGCAGACCACAACAACAATAAGTATTGTCGGTCAATGCGATAAAAGTATACCAACTCACCAGTGCACGACGCTGATACCGCGGTTGAGTTTGCCGCCAATGCAGTTGTACTCGACGACCTCATCCACCCAGTCGAGAGCGTCGTGAGGTAGCTGGTGCTTGGTACGCAGCAGCTCCAGAACCTCCAGTTTGAGCTTCCCGCACACGGCAATAAATTCTGTCCACAAACCACAGTGCAATGTAAGTAACGAAGAGAATACAGTCTGTACTAGTAGGAGGCTTCTCCGATGGATACCTTCGCGCTCCTGAGCCATTGTTGCGGTGGCGATGACAATCGGCAAATGCCCCCACGTTTTGGACCTCCACGAACAATGCAACAATGCAACAAATTGCTTAGATCGCGCCTAAGTTCGATGTGCTGCCTAAGTACGAGGACACGAAACGACGCAAGTGTGTGTAGCCATCTTTGCCTCGTTGCATTCATCATGGCGAGTAAGAAGCGCCTGGAAGAGTTAGAGAGACGACAGCTCGATAGCAGCGGCTCTAACCGACAGACAGCAGGAAATGAGAAGCACGTAGTGCGTGAGACTCAGCAACGGCCTGTGAGGGCGCAGCCCATGCGAGGACCCAGTGCTATCCCGAGTACACCAGGACAACATGGCTGGAAGGATCCGACGGGCCAAAGCACTGGCGCCACGTCTCAATCCGAGCAGCATGCGAAGATGAAGGAGAGTATCTGTACTCAGTTACTCGTTGACGGATACGTGCAATCGTACGTAGATCTCTTCTACCTCACACATCGCAACGACCCCACGCCTCAGCACATCGGAGGCGGAAGCACTTCGACAACAATGGCAAAGACTGGCGCGTTTAGTGCTTTAGAGCTGCCAGAGATGGAGTTCCTGCGAGATCAACTAGTGGCTGCTGAGCATTGCAAACGACGCGGGGAGATCCCGGACGTGATGGCAGCTTACGACAGTCTAGCCACGTACTGCGCCGAGAAGCAGGACACAAAGACTATGATCTTCTTCTACGAGAAGTGTCTGGAGATTGCAAGACTTGTCAAGGACCAAATCAGCGAAATGCGCGTCCTGAATCAGATTGGTAGTGGATACCACGCTGCGGGTGATTTGGAGCAGGCTCGCCAGTATCTCGAGCTCTGTGTGGCCATTGCCAAAGTTGTGTACGAGCACGACGACGATGAAGAGCTCCGTGGCGAGGCATATGAACAGCTCGGTAAAGTATACGTGGATCTAGCATTGCGTCATGAGCAAGCGAAGCAGTTTCTTGAGGCCATTGAACTGTACAAGCTCCGTTTAGACTGTGCGGTCAAGGCTCACAACCCGGAGGCACAAGCCCATTCTCAATTCAAGATAGGCACCTGCTACAACGCTCTTAATGAGCCTGCCAAGGGGCTTCCCTTCCTGGAGACTAATGTGCGTTATCGTAAGCAATACTGCGTTGTGCTGGTTGTTTATACATATTGTTTTGTGTGTCTGTAGCTCGCAGTAGCACGTCAAATTGGAGACTCAGACGGTGAGGGCAATGCTTGTGCAGCGTTGGCAACAGCACACGAGAAGCTCGGCAATCAGCAGTTGTCCATCGAGTTCTTGAATCAATACGTGGCTATCGCAACGAGAGCTGAGAACATCGTCAACCAGGCTGATGCGTGCGCGCGGCTTGGTAAGATCTACACAGCTTCCCAGAATTTCCAGCGCGCTCGAGAGATGCACGACAAGAACTACGAGCTCGTCCAAGCTGTAGCAGCCCGTACCGGCGACCGATTGCAACAGAATATCTCCCGGGTGAGTGTAGGCGCCGCTCGTGCAAACGATAAACTGGCCACGCTGCTTGGCCTGGTTAAGGATGATTTCCACGGGCTCTTGGCGTGGAAAAACACGCGGGCTGTGCCTACTACCGAGTAAAGCACTGCAGCATAATAACACTACACCAAACTTAACACTTCATCAAAAAGTATGTTGGTTACATGGCACCCGACCCGCCCTCCGTAGGCGGGTCCACGATGCTCACACGCAGCAAGCGGCCGTCCAGTTCCTGGCCGTTCATTTCGCTCGTCGCCTCCAGCGCCTCGTCGAATGTTGAATACACCAGGGATGCCCACAGGTGCATTGACGAATGCTCGGGTGTTAACAGCTTGGCATCCTCTAACGTTCCGTAGCTCTCAAAAACTTCACGCAGCCGAGTCTCGTCCGTCTTCCAGTGCAAACCTGCGGTCGGCAGCGTCAGCATCGATTACAACATGGATACACTAGATTTCACGCGACAAATTGAGGTCGTACCGATCACGGAGACGTGTGTCGACAACACCCGACAGCTAGATGCAGCCGAAGACGCCGTATGGCCGCTCTGGCGCAGCGTCCGCATCGCCAATACTCCCCTTCGCATTGCCATCGTTCACTTTTGCATTGAAATGCAGCAATCGTTTTGTTCCTATATAGAGACAACCCTCTACAAAAGCACATCTTGTAATAGCTCTGAACAAATCGCCAAACGCAGCAAAAGAGAGAAGCTTCGACGGCAGAAGCTCTCTTCAAGTCTCTCGCCTGCCCCCTACAGGTCCTCTCAATCCCCCATCTGCTGTATATCTCCTCCATAGATCTATATCTACTTTATACTAGTGTTTTCGGGCGAAAATTTGCTGTTAAATGGCTCAAGTAGCTGGCGATAAGGTTATGACGGAGGAGTCGACAGCGACGCCTCCAGGCAGCAGCGGGGGCGATAGCCGTCCGCGTCATCGCTCATCTGCCAGTCGACAGAGTGTGCTACCAGTGCTGCAGTTCTGGAAGGCCTTCGATCTCGACAGTAAACGCGTATTGTTGGATTCACAGGGCAGCACGATGAAGAGCGAGAAAGATGCGAGTGTTCGCTCCCGTAAGAAGCTGGCAGAGACCACCAAGCAATTCCGACGACTAGCTACTGATGCTGACAAGGCAGCGGGTGCAGGGCCTCTTCTCAAGGCTTACCAAGAGGAGATAGACAATTTGACACGACGAGCCAAGTTCTCAGAGAACGCCTTCTTCCAGCTGTATAAAGGTCTCTATGCTGCTCCTGACCCCGCTCCAGCTTTAGCAATGGTAGCGTCAAGCTCTGGAACCGACGAATTAGCGGAGGAGAACAAGAAATTGAAGCGGGAGCTTAAGGAATACGCGGCCGAGTTCGCCTCATTGAAGAACCAGGATATCACTATTCGGAATTTAGAGGAGCAGGTCGCTGCTGCTAAGAGAGAACGGGAGGATGCAGTGCATCAGCAAGTAGAGAAACGTACGAGAGAACTCGAAGATCAGCTGGAAAACGCTCGACTGGAGTGGGCGCAACAGCGTCGCGACTACGAGCGACAACTGGAAGCTTCTCGTGCTGAGCTGCGTGAGGCGTTTGCCAAGATGGATGCGATGCAGTCTGATTTGTTTGCACACAAGCAGCGTTCCGGACTGGCTCGCAATGCTCTTGACGCCGAGATGGAAGCTATCTCGCAGGACTCGCTGCTGACGCAGACGCTGCAGTTGGAGAATGTTCAGCTCAAGAAGCAGCTGGAAGAGTTACTCAGTGCTTCATCGCCGTCTGAGATTTTTAATGCCCAATCATCAGCGCTTCCAAGCGATGACACAGGGAGCGAAAGCTTACAGTCAGCGAGGGAGATGCAGGCGGAACAAGATGCTGTCGTCGCTGCACTGCGTCAAGAAGTATTCCGTCTGAAAGAGGCCCACGCAACGGCGAGTGTAGCTGCAGTAGAGGAAGCGAAGCGACTGAAAACTGCGTTGGAGAATGCTCAACAAAAGCAGAAGGATCTCGAAGCAGAGTTGGCGGCGCGTCCAACAATCGAGAAGTTCCATGAGGTGACACGGAAGCTGCGAGTTCTGCAACAATTGGAGTACAATATTGTCGACGAGGACGACGACAAAAGCAAAACTTCTTCGGCAGATGCAGCAGAGAGCACCGGCGCTGTAGATGGTTTGGAAGCAGCTACTGTCGAGGTGGAACAAATCCTTGTGTCTCGCGTACGTCGTCTAGAACACTCGCTACAGGAATGCGAGCGGACGCTTCAAACTAGAACGACGCAACTGCAAACTGTTCAAGGTGAACTTCACGATCGCAACGATAAAATTCGAGAACAAGCGACTCTTATTCGCAACCTCGAGGAGAATGTAGCGGCTTTGGAAAAGGCTCGACGGAACCGCACGTCCGGTGTAATTGGTGGTGATATCGGATCGGAGATCCTCATGGATGCCATGGAGGACCAATTTACTGGAACTTCGGGCTCCTCACGGGGTAATGGGGTAGCAACAACAGCAGACACGGCGTCCTCTAGTGCGAACCCTTCGTCTGACAGCAAGATGCTGGAGATCGTTCGAGGCCAGCGTGACCGCTTCCGTGAGCGTATGAAAGAGTTGCAGAGCGAGAAGAACCGCGTCGAAGAGCTCGCGCAGTCGTACAAGAGCACGGTGGCGCGTCTCGAAACGGACAACATGCAGCTGTACCACAAGATCCGGTATCTGCAGAGTTACGGTGGTGACAAGTCTGGCGGCGCTCGCATTAAGCCGAACTTTACTGCACTGGAAGATGGCAGTGCAGGCGCGTATGATGTCGAAGAGCGTTACCGTGGAATGTACGAGGAGAAGATGAATCCGTTCGTGCAATTTAACAAGATGGAGAACCAGCAGCGTTTCACCAATCTCAACCCGGTGGATAAAATCCTGCTGACAAGCGCCAAGCTGCTATTGGGACACCGCATCACTCGCAACATGGCGTTCGGCTATATCCTGCTGCTGCACTTCCTCGTGGTGGCCACGCTCTATTCGTTCATGCACGTCTGCGGAGTTTCCAACGACTCGTAGGCAAAAACTTGCAACTTTTTACAAAAGAAACAAATTGCATACGAAAAGTTGCATGTTGAAGTGATCCAAGTAGCAATTAACTACGATTTATCTAAATCTGAGTGAATTACGGACAATTATCATCGGGGCAAGTTTTTGTTGCATAACACAATTGTGATGGGCGTGTGGCAGACCGCAGCTAAGGTGGCGCTGTGGCTGCCCGTGGGCGTGTCAGTGAACGCGCTGGGCGTGAGCCTTGCGAGCGTAAAGGGCCGCTCCATGCAGCCAGCGCTTAACGACGGGCTAACCCAGGACGATGTGCGTGACCGTGTGCTGCTGGACAAATTCTCGGTGCAATTTCGGCATCGTTATCGCCGTGGAGACGTGGTGGTGCTTGAATCGCCCGAGGCGGCAGGCGAGTATCTGATTAAGAGACTCGTGGCCCTGGAAGGGGATACGGTGACGGACAGCAACGGCGATTACTGTACGGTGCCCGTGGGCAGGTGCTGGGTGGAGGGCGACAACCCCACCTTCAGTGACGATAGCAACTCGTTCGGCTTCGTCCCGCTCGCGCTCATCGACTCGCGCGTCATGGCCGTGGTGTGGCCGCCAAGCGAGATGAAGATAGTCCAGCCCAAGCTGTCAAACCGTGTCAACCAAGAGGATCGAGAAAATCAGTGATGGAGAAGAGAAGTTGTTTTAGAGTAGCTTTGGGTTAATGCAGTGGATTGACACCGCTGCAAAGCTTGCGTTCCGTTTGAATTGATGTTCTCCAAAGTGCGGCATAGGTACAGGTGAGTGACCATAGAGTTCAGATGTATAACCGCACACTGGAATTTGCTGCTGATGAGCCCCTAACGATTCCTCTGCAAGGATTCCGAACTACGGAAGGAGTTGCCATTAGTTGTCTACGAATCGTTGGTTGCTATGCAACGTCAGACACCGATGAAACGCTCAGCAGTTGATAAATTCCGGCCAGTAGTGAGTAGCGGCGCGTCACGGTGACGGTCGCCTGGCTTCGAGCTCTCTTGCAGCTCAAGGCCAACTCTAGCTACATGAATCATCGGACAGCGATGATGTAAACTTTCGATCTGGATCATGAATGCAACACCACCAATATTCAGCTCTGAATTTACTGATCGACCCAGATGCTGGTACTGACTGAGCGTTACAACAACAGTAGACTTGGTGACCTGTTCATATCAAATGAAATGATTGACGAGAAATGCGTTGATGAAAAATATCTTATCGTGCGGTGCAATTGTGCAAGTTAGCACCGACACCTTAGCTACATGAATTCTTCGTAAATACACATCGAACAGTCTATAATACAGGACGGACGTCGCCACCAGGGGCGCCGATAGATAAAAAGGAGATGCTTGTCACGGGACTGAAGGGTGCGGCCTTAATTGCAGAAGCGACGGATGCGAGCCGAGTCCGACTGGCTGATGAGCGCGTTGGTCTTGCAGTCGATGGAGCAGAAGCCGTCGGCTGGAGCGAGCGCCTTCTGGAACGATTGCGCGCAGTTGCGGCACTTGCTCGTCTCCGAATGGATGGCCGTGTCGTAGTGGGAAGTGCGGTTCTCGATGGACACCTCCTCACTCAAGATGTAGAAGGCGCTACGGCCCGAGCCTTTCCATGGCTTGAGAGTCACGTAACCATAGTCAACGAGGCGCATGAAGAGCGCCGCGCAGCCCGTACGGTTCGACATGATGCCAGCGTCCATGAGCCAGCTCACCGCCTCGGACTGAACGAAGTACTGGTACTGGACCTTGGAGCGCTTGTCGCGTGAGGTCTGGGCAAGCACATCGACAGCGCGGAACACAAGATCCTCCTCGACGTCACCCAGCTGCTCATTGTCCGAGGATTCACTAGACGCAGCTGCAGACTCGAGCCCGGAGAGCGAGTCCGTTGAGTCGGACGTGGCCAGCGTGGACTCGGCCAACGCGTGGCAGTGCGTGCATACGCGCACGCGACCTTTGTAGCCGAGTTCTGGCAGTCGTACGGAGAAAGGTGAGCACTCACCGCACACGAGTTCTCCGCAGGCGCGGCAGTGGTGACGACGGCGCGTCCAGATGGAGAAGTCGTTACCGCAGCACAAGCACGAGTCGCTGGCGGCGTCGGGGCGCCACTGTGGCGGACTGCCGCTCTCCTTGCTGGACTGCGGGCTGCTGACGTCGCGTAGTGCCAGAGGCGAGTCGCACGCAGTCACCGAAACACCCATACTAGACGCTAGTGTTGATATTGAAGTGCTTCCCGCTCGTCCTCTGCTTGACGTTCTCAACACACGGAGAATCCGAAAGTGAATCGAGCGGAACCCGAAGTTTGGACGAGCAATGACAGACGGGACGACGACAAAGTGGCCCGGCCATGGCTACAGCGCAGACACTCCCTGTCCCTTTCACGCACAGTCGCATCACCGCCCATCTCAAAGGATAATTGCTATTTATTAGATTAAAACTAGCAGGTTATGATAAAAATGACCTATTCGTACGGTTACTTCAGAAGTATCTGCGCATCGGCTGGTGAACGGCTTGCTGTCCATGCCGTCAGAATCCGATGTGAGCCAGTGGCTACCATTGCGCTCCTACCGCTGTCTATATATCCTTCCCCGCGATGATCGCTGTGTGTTACTGACAGGAACTTACTGTATGTCGAGTTTCTGAAGGAAGTGGAGGGCTGCGGTTCATTTCGCAAGCATCTTTGTGGATTTGCCACTGTTCTCCTCCGTCTTGATTGAAAAGAAGGGTTTAAATTGGAGCCAACCAGCTACACGTGGCATTTTTGCAGCGACCCACTTGTTGGCGACTATTGCGATCACCTCGAAGTGCCGCCGTTGCGCCTGTGAAGCATCAATGCGTGCGTTGAACGCCAGAGTTCTTGCTAAATCTGGCAATGTGGGCCGGCTCAGCTCTTGGAGACGAAGTTGTCTCCGGAGGGAATTCTCGCTAAAACTGATTCCTTCTCGCATGAGAAACTAGCCGGACGAGAAGAGAACAACGTGTTCTCCAGCCGGTGTGAAATCAGACATTTCGCTACGTGAATGCTGGTCGTTCAGACCGCCTTGTTCTCGGCCCTTGCGGGCTCCGCTGCTTGGTATCGCAGCGTGGTTGAAGCGAGCTGTGTGTCCCCGATGTGTCTACAGGCGGCACACAATCGGAAAATGTCATGACGAAGCAGTGGTATCGACTCAATACCACTGCAGGCATCTCGCCTGGATTGATTGAGGAACTGCCGTTTCTGCAGTCAAACAACCAAGCAGCTTCAGTTGGCAAATGCCGCGCGGCACGACGCCGTTGGGACACCGCCTTGAAGAAGGATGCCTTCCCATCGGGACAGAATTGTTCCGAGGCAATGTCGCTGCGCCGCGCCGCTCTACTTCTAAAAGCCGACTATCCATCGGTGTTTCACATCGCTTGGTGCTGCTTCAAACAACACTTGCTGAAAAAGACTGCCATCTGCTCAACAGCACAACACCGTCTCTCTTCGTGAATCGCTTCAGCAACCAGTCTGAAGTACATGTACTACTCGCGTAGATGAAACTACTGCCAATTAGTGGGGTGCTGCTGCAGCCAGTGGGCCTAGCTGACGAGAACTGGTTGAGCATCCAACAATTTACATTGCGCGTCGGGCTCATTTAACCCCTAACAATTGATGTCGAGCACCACATGTACGCGAAGAAGCGCTGCTGAGCGGGTTCGCTTCGGCTTGTCTGCAGCAGCTCCTGCTTCTGCTCCTTGACGAGTGCTTCACCGACATAGAGCACAAGAGACGGCGGGCGGCGCGAATTTTGTATCGTAGGCTTGCTCGTCGGTACAGTTCAAGACTTCAGCGATTCAAAGCCTGCACACGAGCCCAAGATGTTGTAGCAAGCTTTCGAACTCGCTCGAAATCGTGTTGAGCTTTGCATCAAAAATTCAAATTTAAAACTTTGACGAACATAACTTCACAGGTGAAGAAGGTATTGAAGAACTCGATGCAAAAAAGAGAACAGTTTTGAGGACAAACACGCCATGGCCAAAGAGGCATCGGCTCGGGGCGATTGGACGCCAGAGCCGGCATGCCACGGAGACAGGACCGCTGCATGTCAAACGTGAATAGCTTCGTTTTCACGCACCAACAGAAACTAGCCACCGATGGAGCTGTTCGCTTACATGATCACAGCCATCGCAACATGCACAATTACTGCGCCGAGCGCCAATTCGACAGGATGATTCAATGCGTTTTCGTTTAACATGTTATAGTAGAATATACCAAGTACTTGGCAAACGCATTTTCGCGCGATGAACGCAACGCGTTGAAGCGCAACTGGCTGAGTGTCAAATGAATGCAACCACTGCTGACTGAGCGAGTGGGACGACAGGAAGGCTTGCCCGGTTGTCGCAGCTCGTCATCGTTGCATTGGCAACACCAGTGATTGCCAAGTGAAATGAATGGAGCTGCTGAAGCCACACTGTCGCGAAAGATCGTGCGGTCTCCGCTCTTGTCATCCCAGCCGATTTGAAGCTGTCCGGGACGCAAGGAATGGCTGGACTCCAGCCCAGAGAGGTGTCGACAGTGTCGAAGCCTTGATCGCTCCACCCAACACCAGCAGTGGCGTGCGATGACTCATGGCACGCCGATGCGAGCGAGACATGGATGGGCTGAAGCCCTGCAGTGTTGCTTAGCAAATTGGTGCTGTCATTGGCAAGACCATCCGCTTCAACATGCAACAGCGTTCCCAGGCCGAACTCAGGCGTTCATCCCCACTTTTGCGCAAATGGCTACGATCTTCGTCCATCACTTTCCCGAGTCACTACCACCACTCAATTTCGCATTTGTAGCCACTTCCTGATCCCTTGCAGGACATGTCGCGCTGAAGCTGCTTCGACGTCGAATCGACCGGGATGCAGCCATTTCTGCCTGATTGGCATGGAATTGAAGCTGCCAAAAGAGTGATGGTCATTCATCTCTTACAGGCAGTAGAGCCGAGTTCCGCACAGGACACGCTTCATGAGCGTCTTGCGCAGCGAGAGCACGGGGGCACAGCCTCGATCTTGTCCTGAATAATATTCCAGCTCGAGGAAGCCTGCGCGGTTCACGCCGCCTTCTTTGTTGTCTTCCTTTTCCCATCGAGTTGGCAGCTTCCATCCAGGGATACCTGGTTCGCCCTGCACGAGCGAGAAGCTCTGGTTCAGCCAGTTCTCACCTGGCTCACCGATAGCCAAATCTACCAGGACCTTGGTCATCTCGCGCTCGTCGTAGATCGACAAGTTTAACGCGTAGAATCGCTCCGGCGACATGGGATTCATGATGTTAAGCCAGCCTAATATGTGCGAACACACCTGTTGCTCCGCTCTGGACATAGCGTCGTAGATGCGAAAGAAATTGTGAATGTCAATGAGTCTCGAGAACAGGATACGGGCCGTCTCGGGTCGAGCGTGGAATGATGCTGGCATACAGGCAATGATCTTGGAGGCCTGTTCACACGAGATCCACCGATCGCAGATTGCCGACTCGATCTGCACGAGCTTAAGCCCCACGTTCTCCTTTGTGGCACCTGTGAGGCGAAACGTGTACGCGTGGTCTACTACAAAGCCCCAGCCGCGCTTAAGGATCGAAGCTCGGGTCTTGTTCCAGAACTCGGATTGTTCATTGGACGCCGTTCGCTTCATTTTCATCTTCGATAGCCCAGTCAGCTCAGCTATTTCTTCGCTGTTGTCTTCAGCATTAGACCCCCTTCCTATTCGCTTGGGCTGTCGCTGTCCTCTAGCTCTCTGAGCTCGAGTAGGACCAAGAGAACCTAGCGCATCCGGCAGCACGACGTCCATCTGGAGCAAGTCAATAAGCTGGTCAAACCGTCGATCACTGATCTGCGTGGTGCCTCTCTTGGGACGCGTCGTACTCACATAGTCGAAACACAGTTTGCCCCGACGCGGCAGTGAGTGGAAGAAAGTATTGGTAAGCACGATACTATGGCCATCCAGTTCTTCATTGCGAAAATTCTCCCAATTGCCATGTTGGGACGTGTCAGCGCGTCCTGATCGAAGCTTGGAAAAGAGTTTTTCACTCTGAGCAACTTCGGCCAGTTTGTTCAATGCAATTCGGTCTTTAAGCTTGGCTAAATCGAACGAATAATGTGCTGTCGGGTTACCAAGAACAACAGAGTACGCACTGCCCATTCGAGCCTTCAGACGACATCGTTGCATCAGTGTCAACGTTCGGGCCACGAGGATCTGCGCCTCCTTTGCCGTTAGCATTTGTGGCAGCAATAGCGCAATTGTCTCGATTTTCTTGCTTTCAGGTTTCAAGTAGTGACAAGCTTCGAGGATCTGGTAGGCTTGAGCTGCAGTAAGTCGAATTTCAGAATCGTACATGGCGACATGGAAGAGGTCATCTTGTTCAGCTTTGGAAGTGGCTACTTCCGTGATATTTCGGATCAAAAGTTCAAGTCCAACTCGCGAGATTTTGCCCTGACGGAAAGCTTCGTCGTTTGTGGCGAATGCTTCGCGATCGTAGACAAAATCGATCTCCAATTGACCGTCTTCGGGGATTATCCACGGCTTCTGAGTCGATGCATCCAACAGCGAGACAAGAGGCGCTCTTTCCTGGTCATCGTCTTCTTTACCTTCGTCTCGTCCGAGTAATTTACTCTTAATTCTCTCCAACAACTGTCCTTTCATGAACTCGACGAACTCGTACTCCTCCATTTCGCCGTCTCCACTGATATCGTACGTGGTAATTGCGTTCTCGATTTCTTTCTCGTCATAATTGTGGATTCCCAACATCTTGAACGCTTCTTCGACCTCATCTGCGTCGATTTTACCCGACTGATCCTCATCAATCATCTGGAAAACAGCGTGGAAGAAGAATGCACTGAACTCGCCTTCCTCGAGAAAACCGGATCTGTTGTAGTCAAATTTCTCTAACATGGCAGATAAACTCTCCATTTCTGGAAAAAGTCCTATTTGATTTAGAACAGCCAGGAGCTCATCTAGATCCACAGTTCCAGATTTGTCTCGATCCACATTAGAGAACAATGCATCCAGTCCTCTGGTTTCGAGGGTGGTTTCCTCTCCATCGCTGCGGTGAGCACCAGCACCTTTATGCTGCTCAACCACAAGATTCTCCTTTTTAATGAGTGTAATTGCTCTCTTGGCTGCAGTCGGAGACTTGTACTCAATACGTAGAAAACGGCAGCCTTTGCGTGTTGTAGATAGACGCACAAGCTCCATCGCGATCATTTTGTCGTAGGCATCGCTCATGTTAAGAGAATATCTGCCTGCAGGCTCTCTTGGACTGAATATTCGTGTGGACTTGGCATTATATACTGGCAATGATAATACGCTAAATTCTGCAGCATTTCCACGATCAACGGATGCTGCCGATGCAGGTCTTTGGCTCATACTTTTAGGTACAACTGCTGGAGCTGAAGTGCCGATGGGCATGATATTAGCGCCCAAGTTGCATGCATGTAGTTCGATTGTACATCCGACTTCGGTTCGGTTAGCACAAAGTGCAGCCATGAACAATTGACCGCCTTCTCTTCCGATATTGTTGCCATTAAGCTGAAGTTTACGTAAAGTTCGGTTTGAACGAATGGCATTTGCCAACACCATGGCCCCCTTCACGCCTATACTGTTGTATGATAAATCCAACATCTGTAAGCTCTTGTTGAAGCGCAAAGCCTCACCAAACATCATGGCACCGGCATCCGAACACGCATTGTATGCAAGTTTGAGCTCCACCAGTGTACCATTATCACGAATGGAATTCGCGAGTGCAATGCTGCTTTCTAGTCGTAAATAATTCCATGATAAATCGAGATGTATGAGCACAGGATTCACATGCAGCATCTTGGCAATAGCTTCTCCACCGGTGGTAAAATTTGGCTGTACAACGTTGAGATTTTCTGCTTTGCCAATGCAATTTCTGCTCATCCAAAGACGCTTGATCGACTGGTTCTTCTCAAATGCCGTCATGAAGGCTGCGCACTCATGGTCGTCGATGTCAGCGTTGTCCACGTGGAGCATTTCCAAGGTACAATGCGGTGAAACGAGATAAGACTCGAGTGTTTGAGCACTTTTTGGTCCGATTTGGTTTTGCGAAATGTCCAGTCGACGGAGATTCATTGTCAAACTGCCTTCACTTACAGCTTGTAGCAACTCATTTAGTCCGTCGTCACTCAGGCGATTATCCCGCACACTAATCTCTTCTACGTGGGGCAAATCATGCACGAGGCACTTGGCAAAAGCTGAAATGGAGGCATCTCCGAGCGATTGGAACGAGAAATCAAACACTTTTGTGTTTCTGTTGCGGATGAGAAAAGGCACAACTACTTGGTTTTTCGCTGCACAGGAGGCCAAGAAGTGAGCTCGTGGGGACAGTTTATCACGTAGTGGCAGCTCTGGTGCGTTTTCAATCGGCATAAGCAATGACGAGGCTCTGGAAATGAGTCGTGGCGGATTCAATTCGTCGCTCACTTGTTTCATTTCCAACGAAGATGGATACACGGGGACGAACGTGCTTTCAGAATCATCAACATCTTGTCGTGGACGTTCATTCTCTTGTGGCGGTCCTGATTCGAGGGTAGGAGTCACACCGACAGCAGCTTTACTGTCCATAAACAGATATGGTCGGGAATAAAGCTGCTTGTACTGCGCGTAGAACTTCTCCTTTGCAGTCTTGCCGAAGTAGTCGCGGTTGTCTTGGGTGTCAAATGTTCCTTTTTGTGAAATTCGACGGAGACGCAGAGCCCTTGCAGTGGCGTTTTCTCCATTACGATCGGCATTATGATTGGGAAGTGCTTCTACGTCGGTCTCAGGAGTCTACAGGGGTTACACAACACACAAAGCCATTAAATAATATACACAACAAATAATTTACAGAACACCATGGCACTATGCGAACTTTACCAGTTGTGTTGAGGGACTAGTCCTGTCTGTAGACGGTAGTGCTTGATCTACCGTTATGGCAAGTTCGTCGTCATTGGTAGAAGGTAAATGTTGGCTTTCTGCGTCGGCATTCTCTCGAGGTAATGTCTCCTTCTCCTCCAAATAGTGGTTTGAGTTCCTTCTCACCATCAAGTCTTTATGTGATTCAGACCTCACCAATTTCCGTTCTCGCTTACTCGTTATGAGCCGATTTGAGGACATTGAGTTTTGGTGGCGCAGCAATGGAATTTGGCGGGAAGCTGAAGATTCTGTGTCTGTACACTCTTGTTCTCGATTCTCCTCGTCCGGTACTAAAGGATCTCCAAAAAGCTGCATTGTACGCAAATAACGACGTTTACTACCTAGCGGTCGAATGTCCGCCGGGATGACTATAGGCGGGTCCATAGCCAGTGGCCCAGGAGGCATCTCTGGAAGAGGAACCGTGTCGCCGAAAGTGTTACTAGTTCATTCATTAAGTAGTAAGTACAAGTCCACGATAAAAGCTCGTTAGAACTTACCGGTACCACGGCACTTTGCTTTGTGCCTTGCCATGAGGGTCACTCTGTGCGTTTGACGTATTAACGCCTTCACCAAGAGCTACGAGGGAACTAGGGCGGCGGCGTATCGGAGCTGTGGCCACTTCACGGTACTGCATAGTCAAAGATGGCTACACTAGCGTTCGCGTCGTTTCGTGCACAAATTTGAAGTTGTGTGGTGTACACAATTTGCTCTTGGATCTTGAAGCGTCGTTGGTATAGTAGCTGGCAGGATGGAGGTGCATCATGAGAATATGGATACACCCGGCACATTAACGCTAACAACGGACGTGGTAATGAATCGGGCGGGAGTCTACGACTTAGTGGCGCTGAAAGAGGTGGCGGGTTTACGTTGGATAGAGAGCACTGTGTGCAAGAATACTTATCTTTTTTTTTACGGCTCCAGTTGATTCTGCGCGATGAAGAGCTGACACACGTAGATGAGACTTGTGCTCAAACTCTAGCGTCGCTAGAGATTCTGTCGCTTTCGCACAACCGCTTGGCATCACTGGAACATTTTCAGTATTTGGTCAACCTGATTGAGGTTTGCGACCAAATGTGAATAACTGTGTGATATACCGGCTAACCTGACGCGTTGTACTTGTGTACAGCTTAATGTGAATTTTAACCAGATCGAGAGACTCGACAATTTACAGGTGAAAGTGATGTGATTTAACTCAATCTTAGCAATGCAGGGAATCTTACTCTTGCATTGTTATTACTTGCATTGTTATTGCAGTGCAGTGGACTGGAGAAATTGTTCATTGCCAACAACAAGGTTTGAACAAGCTCGTTTAGTAGATATATATCGAGCGAATTCTAACGGGTACTTCTTCCTGATTTAATATTATTCAAGATCGTGGATATATCTCCTCTGCGTAAACTTCCCGAGCTTAATACGCTGTCCGTGTATGGAAATTGCATTACTGATCTTGATTCAGCATTGCACACCTGTCGTAGCCTACCGAGGGTACGGTTTGAGCCTGAAGTACTGACTGACATTGCCCTCCACGGAATCTAACAATTAAACTGATTTGGCATTTAGCTGCGATCACTGGATTTGGGTGGGAACCCATGTTCACGCGATGTAGAAGGATATAAATTCCGAGTTGTGAAAGCACTTTCGCGTCTCAAAATGCTGGATGGCGACCACATTACTCAGCTCGACAAAGAGTTGACCGAAGAGTTCTTTGCTTCCATGCACAGGGGCTCAAAACAGAGAAACAACGGATTTATTGGAGCCCGGCCATTTACAGCACCTGCTGCCGGAGTACGAGGAAGTTTGGCAGCGACAATTCCGGAAACTACGGTTTCGAACGGTACACTTGTCGACCAATGTTTACATTGACAAGAATTCTGACGCTGATTATGATACAGGTACCGATCCCTTCGCAAGTAATCTTATGCCCCGTGGCAATGTTCGTCTGTTCCGCGATGACTTTCTCAACAATAATCCGATTCTACTAGAGTATTTATCCCAGGACGCTGGCGGTGTGTCAGCAAGTGTAGAAAACACTAGCAACTCCACGCTTGAAAGTGACCAGGTCACAGATGACAACTCTCTACCAACCACATCGAGCTTTGTCGATAAAATGCGCAGTGCCAACCCTTTGCCAAGAAGCGAAACGGGAACTACTGTCGCTGATGCAGTGGACTCAACAAACCCTGGCGGTTTAAAGAAACTGAGTTTGTCTCCAAGTGTGTCGACGTCGCATTTGGGTGTCGATCCGTCGGACCCGAACACTACGATTCGGAAGTTGCTCAAGCATATCGAAGTGCTGATGGTACGAATCTGTTAGTTTTAACTTTAAAATGGTCGATTTTTTTCACCGAGTTCTTTGTTTTGGTAGGAAACCCTGGACAAGTGCAAGAATCATCAACTTGACGCAGTTAGTAAGTCACTATTGGAAGAGAACAAGCAGCTACAAACCGAGAACAATAACCTTCCGATCCTCCAAGAGGAGATTCGAGACTTGAAAAAACAATTAGCCAGCGCTCAAGGGGACCCTGGTGAAGCAAGAATGCTCGAAACGAAACGCGTCAAGTCATTAGAGGTACAGACGTAAAAATATGTTTGGACATGCACCTTCGTTAATTCTAACATGCTTCGTCTGGACGTAGCAACAAAATGCGAGTTTACAACGGGAGAACGCGCGACTGCGAGAAATGCTGCTGCGCCAAACAAAAGAGACTGAAAAATCCCTCAACGATCTGAAATCTCCACGAACACCTTCAGACGGAAACGAAACAGCAGCGAAACATCAATCTCAACGTTTAGCTCACTCAGAGGTAAGTACAAAGTGTCGTTGGTACTAACAATTACACTTATTCACTCTCCGTTTTTTTTTTTTTTTTGACACAGCTGCTTGATGAATCTTCGTTAATCGACATGGAGCTGACTGAGCTCATACTACACAATGAAGTTTCACTGGAGCTCATCCGAAATGTTCGTTACTGATGCTGTAGTGGCTTGCACTATTGAAAGTACTAAGAAAAAACCTGTGAAATAGGGCATCAAAAACACGAAAAAGGAGTGGGAAGAACACTTCCAGCAAGCAAAAGTGGAGGACACTGCACGAGTACGTCCTCAGACATCCATGGGGTTCACTTCCTATAGCAGTAGATCAAGAGAAGGCTTGGACAGTTTCCTCGGTGTGGCTCAGGATGCAGCTACACGAGATCGACGGCTGCACACATCGGCAGGCTTTCGCAACGGACCTGAAGCGCATCTGCTTCGACAAATGCCAGTACATCCTCTCACCAGCATTCGCGAGACGAGCAGTAGTGACGGCAGTTCGACGACAAACATTCTTACCTTATAAGCTACAAAAGAGTAAGCTGAACGACCACAGCCACCCACAAAAGATACAAGCAAAATACATTTTGTGTCACCCTCGGTCAACTCGATTGCTGTCTCCTTTGGGTCTTTCGTGTTTTGCTCGGGTGTGCAAGAGTTTAGGACGTCCCCTGAGCTGCCGCGTCAGGCCACGTGCCGTCCTCTAAGACCGGCCAGTTGGTTGAGTTTCGCTCATGGACCGGTACTAAAATCTCGCGCGTACTAACATCCACCTGCGAAAGTTCTGCACCATTGTAGCAACACAACAGACAAGTTACTCAACCTGCTAGTATGAGCAGTAAACCAGACCAGCCGCTTACCTTGCAAGGTGAAATTGAACAGCGCAGGGGGCGGTACGTCGTTTGGCAGCTTCAGATCTTCCTGTCGTAGCTCATCGAAGAACGGATGCGCCGCGGCCTCCAGAGGTTTCACACGTCTGTAAACATACAAGTCGTATTAGCATCATCCATTGGATTGTAGTAATATGTATACAAGAAACTTACCGCTTCGGGTCGTAGACCAGCATCTTGGACAGCAAGTTAATAGCCTCGGGTGGAGTTCGTGAGCGGAAGATCTTGCTCCAGGAATGAGCTTTAATCTGCGGGAACTGGAACTCCGTGTAATTCGGGTTCATGGCTTCGATCTCCTCGCGCTGCGGCGTGCCCAACACCTTGATAATTTCAACCAACTGATCCACACCGCTCTCACCAGGGAACAAAGGCTGACCCAGTAGCAGCTCAGCGCACACACAGCCAAGTGACCAGATGTCTATCCAAAAACATCGTCAATTCTAAGAAAAAAAAAAAAGCAAATAACATAACAACCTACCGATCGCTGTGGTGTAGTCCGTGGCGCCGAAAATCAGCTCCGGGGCGCGGTAGTAGCGCGAACAGATGTACGACACGTTGGGCTCGTTCTTCTGTAGCACCTTGGCGCTTCCGAAGTCACAGAGCTTTACCACGTGAGATCTGGGGTCAAGCAGCAAGTTCTGTGGCTTGATATCGCGGTGACAGATGCCCATCGAGTGGATATAGGCCAGCGAGCGGCAGATCTGGTAGATGTAGAGCTTCACCAGCACAACAGGCATGTACTGTTTGGCCTTCTGCAGCTGCCTGGCAACGCCATAGACCGTATCAGGAATGTACTCGAGCACGAGGTTTAGATACAACTCGTCGGGCTTCTCTCCGTTGCAATAGAAGCAATGCTTAAGTTGCACAATGTTCACATGGTGTAGTTGCCGCATAATCTGCAACTCTCGATTCTAAAACGGAAATTTTATCACAAATAAGAAAAAAAACATAAATAAATAAATAAATAGTCTCACCTTGAAGCGCTTGTCCTGTAGCACTTTCTTGATCGCTACGATCTCGCCAGATTCCTCAACTGTCGCCTGGAACACGACGCCGAACGAACCGTTGCCGATGATCCTCTCGGCTGAGTAATGGATCGTTTTGCCCTGTTTGTTGATAAAATACGGCGGTAAAATAAATAAAATATCCAAAAATTCAAGCTTTTGCGAGTCGTACATCCGACAGTGTGTGCGTCGAGTCACCCACAGTGATGCCTGTGCTCTCATTACGCAGATCCTCCTTCTTCTTCGTAGTGGACGCTGTGGTCTGGACAGTTGCAATCTCGTCGTCCACGCTGAGCTGGAGCGTCGAATCTTTAGACGCTGGCGGCTTGGAGTCGCTCATGGCGGCGGAAGGAGAGCGAGCAGAGGCGGCGAAATCCCCTTCGGCTCTCGGGAGGCTTTTATCTCTACAGACGGGGGTTTTGTAAGGAGGGTGGAAGAGTATACTGAATCCAAGTCAAGAACGTTTTTATTCCGAGCGGGAATAACAAACAGCTATTGGACGAAAATCAGGCCAATCCGAAGTGGAGAACAGATGGAGGGAAACTTCAACTTGTAGGATTGCAAAATTCATTTTGACATTTTGACTGTCAGCAGCATATATTTGTGTTGCAATGGCAAGAGAAACATGGGAAGGAGTTTGAAAGAGTGGCGGTTTGCTGCTACGTGTATATGCTGGCTGAGGGCGGAGGGCGGAGTGCGGTATGACACGTTACGTGGCGCGGATGGCTCACCGTGATTTGCGTGGTACACACCCAGACTTTATCAGCATCCGTCGCCGGATCTGTTGAGAATCTCAACTTGAGATTGCCAACACGGGAATGGAAAAGATGCGAATGGTTTGCAACCAAAGGTCCAAGCGAGTATTCGTGGCTATCTCCATGTTCATCTGCTGTACCAAATTAGCTTCACCAGTATCGTCAGGAAAATGGCAGGAAGAGTTTCCTGAAACTCTTCCCTGCATGCTGCTTGCTTGCGATGTGAAGAATCCGTTAGCGTTTAACGCCACCGTAGGAGAGCGTTTGGTGATGCATGTAGAATGTTCTCCATCAGGGAGGAGTTGCGAAGGTGCCGCTATCCTCCATCTCATTTGTGTCTGAGAACGCTAAAGTGGTGAAACGAAAAGTCCACATTCTTGGCGGAGTTTAATCTCTGACTGATAATTTTGGAGCTTTGGATGTGAAACTTGAGTATGAAGCATTAAGCGTTATTCGCACTATTTGAAGACATTCTCGGTGGTGTAGCACGCGATGATGCTCAGCTGCTCAGCACCTCTGTCATGTACACGTCTCTCAGTTCTCATCTCATCTCACGATGAGCATCCACCAGACTTCGCCTTCCAGTAAGGTGCTTTCCACCTCACGTCGTCCCTGGCTGCTGCTAGCAGGACTGTGTTCCCAGCTTCTTTTTGGAGAACATGAGCTTGTCAGCGCGCAGAAAGATTCATGGGATCCCAATGGCAAGTTCCCGTCTCCAACTCTGCTCATGGATGCAACCACCGAGCAGACGAATTTCTGCAAACCACGTCATCTAGACTTGATGCGTAGTAAACCAGTGCCCACGAACGCTTGGTGGGCAAACCTCGTCACGTGTGATAGCACAACGAATGCCACTGGACCCATCTGGCCGAACCCGTTTGCAGTCAATGTTGAGGACTCGGGCGCGTACGGTTTCTCACTCAGCTATCCGTACCGCAACAGATTCTTCGGTGGAGTCACGGACGGTGTAGCCAAGTACTATGCGCACCCGAAGCGCAACGAAATCATATTAACCGCTTACGAGTTCGCGACGTCGATCCCGGATATGCAGGTTACCAACTGGACGGACTTGGGTGTCACCGTTCAGCTCCAGGCGCCATCATCGTCGGGTACCTTGAAATCCAGCATGGTGAGTGGTATGGCATACTTCACCGCCACGTACCAAGGTCTCACCCCCGAGATTCTCTTTGAAGCTCCCATTGCAACCATCAATGGAGCCTCAGTCAATGTTGGGACTCGCTACTCTGGAACGAAATTCAACGTCCTGGCGGTGAGTGGCCAACAGTGGTGGATCCACGTGTACCCGTCTTCCTCGCAGTCAAACGGCATCCAACTCAATCTTGCGACTAGTATGATCCTACAAGGTTTGTCCTCGTTCAACGGGGTGATCCGAGTCTCCGCTATTCTTGATTCCACGCAATCGAATGCACAGGACACGTACAGTAGCTGTATTGTCACTGGAGGAGATGTGGAGATCACCAATGACTCGAAATACTCGTTCAAATGGAAGACCGACGGCGACTGCTCCAAAGGGCTATTCCACTATGCTTTAGACCACCACACCAAGACCTTAACTGCCGCTAGCGTCACTGAAGTGGTTAACACCTCCATGTACTCGGCCACTAGAGGTCTCATGAAGGGGTTTGTCACGGTGGTATCTCCGCCTGCTTGGAGCTTCTACGAGTCTCGAAACATTCCCGTGACGCATTATCCAAGATCTCGGTTGACGAAAGCTGCAGCGCTACAGCAAGATCTGTTCACGAAGCTGCGTGCAGATATTCAGAGTATCTGGACTGTGGCAACTGACGGGAGCTACTACTTCACGGGCAAAATGGTGCAGCAATACGCTTCATTATGCCTGATGGCCAACGACCTGGTGATTGTTGGCACGGATGTGTCACTTTTGCGTCGCTGTGTGACCAAATTGGAGAGTGCTATAACTCCATTCCTCGACAATAGCTGGAAGTACAAGCTCAAATACGATGCTGTCATGGGTGGCGTTGTGAGCACCGAGGGGTTCGTGACGGGGGATATGAACGCCGACTTTGGCAATACTATATACAACGATCACCACTACCACTACGGCTACTGGGTGCACATGGCTTCGGTGATAAATTACTTGCATCCGACGTGGACGCGTATCGGAGAGCTGAACAATATGACGAGGTTACTGCTGCGTGACGTTGCCAATCCTTCGCGTGAGGACCCGTACTTCCCCAAATTCCGCGGTTTCGACTGGTTTCGTGGACACTCGTACTCGCACGGCATGACTTCACTAGGAGATGGCAAGGACGAAGAATCTACGTCCGAGGATATCAACCTCGCGTACAGCATGGCGCTGTTTGGTCAGACAACAAAGCACACGCGCATGAAGGACATCGGTCGTCTCATGACTAAGGTCAACGCGCGCTCCATTCAGACGTATTTCCTGTTTGACAGCACGAACACCATCCACCCCGCAGCTTATCGTTCCCGTATGGTGCCTGGAATTCTGTTTGACAACAAGGCTGACTACGCGACGTGGTTCTCCGCAGACGAGTACATGATCCACGGCATTCAAATGCTACCGGTGACCCCAGTCACGGAATACGTGCGGACGTCGACTTTCGTCCAAGAAGAATGGGACAACATCTTGTCCAAGTTGGACATTGTGAAGAACGACGAGCTCTCTAACTCGTGGTTATCGCTCTTGTACCTCAGCTACGCACGGGTGAATAAGGCACAGGCGCTGGTCAAGCTCAACCAATGCACCGCCATGATGAACGGCCTCTCGCGCTCCTGGGCGCTCTACATAGCTGCGCAATACTAAACGTGGCATCTAAGTCGGTGCATAATTACCTGTCAGAAGATCGCTGCTCAAAATCATTTCTGCTTCAACTTAAAAATATATTTTTTCCGAATGATGATTTCTACCGTTAATTCTGTTAAGATTTTTTTTTGTAAAAAAAAAGAGAAACGATTCACTCGGACGATTGATATCTCCAAGGTCGATTGAAGGAATCGATCATTTCTCTATTCGTCGTTTAATGTTGACGTTCTAATCACGTTCCTTGCCAGCACACAGCTGACCTGAAAGCTGCTTATTGGGATCGCGTTCCTCAAATTCAGCAAGGAAGAGTACGCGCAGCACGTTAACAAGTTCCTCTCGCTCGATCTTCTGCACATTGGACTCAGTTTTACCACCGCGAGCATATGGTGGCATCTTGAGGCTGGCGTCAATAGCTTCGACAATCGCATTGCGCATTTCTTGTAGCAACGCCGCCGAGCGGAAGGAGCTCTGGAACACCACCCAGTTGTTCACCCGCAGCCCAATCGTCTCGTTCCCATCCTTGTCCTTACGTCGCAGCTGTGGCAATGGCTCCAGTGCATGGCTAAATAGACACACGGCCACTGGTAATACAAGACTGGAGGCTGGGAGATACACCTGCGACGTGTGGAGCTTCACTGCGTACGTGAGGAAGTTACTCGCCCGGAAGCTTGCCACTTTGTAGTTGATCGAGCCTGGATGCATCACAACAATACCGTGATCACGTTCGCGAAGTACTGCACGCTTTGGACCATACGCCATCGGCGGCTCTGCATGCACCAGGTTCGGAGCTAAACCAGCATACAAGATCGCAGATATCGTTGCCAACTGCTGGACACTCATACGCTCGTCTCCTTCCTTCTCCGACGACGGCAAGAAGCCGAGCTGTGCCACAAGTCCTCGGAACTGACGCTTGAGTTTACTGAGTTCACGCAGCCCTCGGTGACTCAGGAAGTTTCTCTGACAGAAACTCTTCTCACTAACTCCAGTGCTCTTATCATGCTGTACAACATAACGCCAGGCCTCAAAAGCGTTCACGTCGGTAAGTAAATCACTCGCAGCAACCGCGAACGTTTGACGGGCTTGTTTCATTTCACTCTGACGACCAAAAGGAGCCACAAACGGCGACTTGGTTTCCAGCACGGCAGCACATGTGCTCGCAGCGTCAAACACACCAAAGAGCGCGCCCAACAAAAGCAGCTTGCCAACCTTCACGTCCACAGGCAGTCGAGCTAAATGCTCACCCAGTTTCGTAAGCGCTTCATCTTCTCGATTTAAAGCGCCAATCTCGAACAACTCCTCAAGTGCATCCTGGATACTAGAATCATCAGGAGGATCCAAACACGCACGCAGGAACTCTCCACAACCATCTTTCTGTTCGCCACCAACACCGAACGTCTTGATCTGTAAGCATAAGGACGTTAAAGGCGCTCGGCGGATCTCAGGCACAGGTTGTTCGAGCATAACGGAGCGGAAGACGGACTGCGGGAATAGACGGAAACACGAGCCTCCACTCGTACGGCCAGCACGTCCAGCGCGCTGCTTGGCGTTGGCACGCGCAACCCAAATCTCGTCCAGTACATTCGTGGGACGCTGTGCATCGTGGCTCATTTGCTTGACGCGTCCAGTATCAATCACAACCTTAACATCATCAATAGTCAAGGACGTCTCGGCGATATTTGTCGCTCCGATTACGCGAATAACACCGGGACGTTGTCGAAAAATACGCTGCTGTTCTTGCGCTGAAAGCGACGAATGCAATGGTAGTAGCTCGAATTCTCGGCCATGTGGATCATGACGCAGTAGACGACTGCCTCCAAGTATATCCAGTAGCGTCGTGATCTCTTGAAGACCAGGCAGGAAGACAAGAACGGATGCACTCCTCTTGTTGCTCTTGGATAGAGAAAGCAGATCTGTTTCCGTCGTGATATGTTCTAACAGCGCTTGAACGAGCTCGTAGTTGACAACAGACGGGTCCATGCGCTCTAAAGCAAGCAGCGTAGACTCACTGTACTTCTCGGCTAACATCATCTGCTCCTCACTTGCTGTTGTCTTCGAGGCACTGGATGATGAGGTCCATGATACCTGTTGGGTGTACGAAGTGCCTCCACGGCCAGAGATCGTAATTTGAGTCGAATTCCTGTCCGATCCGCTCTCGTCCACAGGAATATAGGCGGGAGATTCCTCATCTACGACAAATTGTGTCCTTTCAAGCACATCTTCGAGGTAGAATTGCTCCACTGGGAACGTGCGACCAGGGACTTCAATCATAGGACACACTGCCGCACCACCAAAGTACTGCTGGAAGCTTGCAGCGTTGAGTGTAGCACTCATGAGAATCACCTTTAATGGAGGCAACGTGCCACCAAATTTCCGGCGTCGAGCTGCATTACCCTCAGCGAGGAATTGACGCAACATGGCCAGCAACACATCGCTCTGGAGATCGCGTTCGTGCACCTCATCCACAATAACGTGGCTCACTTCCTCGCCTAATGTGCGTGGGTCTTGCAACTTCCGAAGCAAGATTCCTGTCGTACAGAAGAGCAGGCGTGTACGTCTAGTCATACGCGTCTCGAGTCGGATCTGGAAGCCTGTGAGCGAGTCCCCCGTGCCCATATTGGCTTCACCCAGCTCTTCGGAGACACGTTCAGCCAGACTAATAGCAGCTAGTCGACGAGGCTGAGTGCAAATAATTTGTCCACGCGCACCGCCAGGCTCGGAAAGCAGCAGGTCTTCAAGCAAAAACTGCGGCACCTGCGTACTCTTACCACAACCAGTCTCACCGGAGATCAGGATAACGTCGTGGTCCGACAGCATCTCGACGACCTGTTTCTTGAACGATGCTATCGGCAGAGACTCGCGCTGCTGAAGCTTCGATCTGTACGCACTCGAACGCATACGCTTTTCGAGCTGCTCACGTAGCTGTTGAGACAGATCCAACGCAGCTTTACGGTCGCTTTCGCTTTCCTCTTCCACCTGCAATTCGTTCGATACCATGATATCGCTTGGAGATTCTTTGAGTGCCGTCTCCTCGTCGGATAAATCGGCATCCCAGTCGTCAACACTCCAATATTCCAGCGCATTTTCAGTGTCTTCGACATCGTTCTTTACAACTGGAGCTGAAGACTTTAATGATGCTGCTGGTATCTCTATGACAGCTCGCTTTTCAGCAATCTCAGCGGGGAGAGTATTGAAAATCTCGGTCAATAGTTCGTCTTGTTCATCGCGATCAGCAGCAGCTGCCGCTGCATCATTGTCTTGCTGCTCCTTTATCCACTTCTGCCACATATCACGGTACACTGGCGGCAACACTCGATAAAGTGGAAGGTCCGGTGCTAGCTCGAACAATGCGCTAGTAGCGACGGCATCTTTGGCATCTGAAATGGACTCAAACCCTTGCACTGCGTCACTGGCATCTCTCACCGTTACTTCTTGCTTACCGCGGTTTTTGCTACCCAGCACGACCGAATACAAGTGACCTCCACCTGGAGCTCGCGACAGCTTCTTGTACTGAGGCTTCTGCAGTCCATTCTTGCGGCAATGCTGCTCCAGGTGATCACGCGGCGACTTTCCTGTCCAGGCCGCTGAAGCAGCAGCTTGCGCCTGAGCAGCTTGAGCTACCGCCGCTTGAACCTTCAGCATGTTGCGACCTTTCTTGTTCTTTCCTCCTTTTCCCTTCTTGCCCTTTGAAGCTGCGAGGTCTGCAGCGGCTTGGGCGGCAATGAGGGCAGCAGTGTCAATAGCTGTGCTCTTCTTAATCTCCTCAGCACTAACCACAGTAGTCTCAGCTTCTTCCAACAGCCCGAACATGCCACCATCGTCTTCGTCATCTGCTGGTTGAGTGGTCAAATTTGGTTCTTCAGTCTTTTCTTTCACCTGAACGTCCTGTTCGATCTCTGCCTCCTTCTTGTCAACCTGATCGCTCTCTTCCTGCTCCTCTGTTATGCCAAGAGCCAACGACAATAATTCGTCATCTGCTTCTTCAATCGCGTGGTTAGATATAGCAGACACATCTTTTTTCTCAGGAACAGAGACCATCTTCTTCTCCTTCTCGAGACTTCTTTCTTTCTTGGAGTCTTTCTTCGACTGTTGCATGGGATCTCTCCATCCTCGAGCGAGTAATTGACGTCGTGTATCCTGTATCTGTTCATTCAGTTCTCGAGTCTTTTGCTTGTCACCACTCTTATTTTTCTTCTTGCTCTTGCGTTCCTTCAAGCGATTTAACGCCGCCACCAGGTCATTGTAGCGTTTCTCCAGCTCCTCCAGCTCGCGAGCTTCAGGCGTCACTTCGGCCTCCCGTCGAGCCATTTCCTCCTCTCTTGCTGCCATGCTGAGCACATATTGCTGCGTCCACGAGAGCGCCTCCGTCTGCTTGGCGTCTGTTTGATTTTTCTCCTGGTTTTTCTCCTGAGACGTTGGTTCCTCCTTCTTCATGTGTTCTGCCTTCTTCTGCTTCTCCTGTTCTACCCGCTCTACCTCTTTCTTTCTTACGGGGACGTTCACCTCAGCCAGCAACTCTCCGCTCTCGTCAGCATCCTTAACACTCAGTAGTTCTGTAGGTAGAGCACGTAGAGTGGGTGGTAGCTCGTTGCTAGCGTACTGTAGCGTCAGGAAGCTCAACGCATCCTCCAGCGAGTTTGTGTAGGCTAGCGCTTCTTTGCTTAAGGCCAGCGATGCACCGTAGTCATCACGCAACGAGCGTAGCGCTCGCGCTAGTTTCTTCTTCGTACGGTCCTGTAGCTGTACGTCCGCGGGCTCCAACGAAGCTAATACTCCAGGACGGAAGAGTGCGCGCTGCTTCAGGCGACGAGAATGTAGGATGCCATCGTGCGCGAGCTGCTCCAGGTCCCGACGGAACTCGAATCCCCGCTCTGGGTGCATGTGTAAATTACTTAGCGAAATAAAATATGCTTGGATGGCATTCGGACGAAAAAAACAACAATAAAAATTTGATGGGTTTTTTTTCGTCTGAATGCAATCCAAAGAAAATTTTATTACGCAAAATTTTCGGTTTTTCGCTTTAAGTATTATTACTGAGAGGATTGCATATCACAACAAAAAACCCTCAATAGTTATAAGGTTATTTCATCTCTTGGATTTTTTTAAAAAGGGTTTAGAATAAATATTTTATCAACTAAATAAAAGTTGGGGTATCAAATAACATATATTTTTCGCATTTATTTAGTAGAAGCATAATGTTAATTTATTTGAGTAAATCATATTAAAATTTACTTTAATTTATAATTTTTTTTCAAACTGCGCAGTTATTGCTGTTTATTGTAATTTGCAGTTAACTTGTTGACATTTTAAACTTTAAAAAATTAACCTGCAATCGTAAATACGTGTAAAAATTATTTTCCTTGTATTTACAATTCTAAGTTATGTTTAAAATCATCTATATGATGTAGTAAATGGAAGAGTGATATCTGGATTGTCTTAATGGTAAATCTGATGATCTCACGTTGAACAGTAAAACGCACATCTACACGTTGTGGCAATTATCAACTGATCCGTTTGCCGCTTGTTTAATTAAAGGCGGTTAACGAAGCTCCGCTATCGGCTTTGAGGGATGCTAGTTAGAGACTACAATGTGCTTGGGCGAGTGTTTAAACTGATGGATATGACCTGTAGTTATCTGAACAGCGCTCCGACGTTCAGGAGATTACAGAGCGTTGCACATCAACTGGTATGTGAGAAGGCGTCTTTGTTTTGATGATGTAAGACAGATCTAGCTTCTGATAATCCAAACTGAGCCGACCGTATATTGCCGCTCAGATGATATCTCTATGTGAAACAGAGAGGTGACGTTGATCGCTCCCACCAAAAGCCAGTAGATGTTCTCTGGATATTTATATCCAGAGTCTTAGCCGCTTCGGAAACCTCGGATATCCTGTATCATATTATATTTGGTTACTTTTGTAATAACTCAATACCTTGAATTCACAAAAGAAGATCTAAAGCGACGAATTACTTTATAACCTTTTAAGATCCGATCCAAAAAATGGTGAATGTTGACCCAGAACGACATTCCCGCAACCTCACCGATTGTGTACTTCACAAAAATGAGTGAATGTTGACCCCGTCGGACAAGAACCACATTCTCGTACCCTCACATTTAGAAGGGGAAGCTGCTGGGAAGCGATCTACGGAGAAGGCAATGTTGCCTTGCTAAGGAGAGGCGGGAGTCGTAAGGGGTGTCGTTGTATAGCCAATTAGTGTGACGTCTATCTATCACATATATAACCATGATGTGGGAGTAGAAGGCTACTTTGCCTTGCTAAGGTGTGAGGGAAGAAGTCGTAAGGGGTTGTGTTGTATAGCAAATTAGTGAGATGTCTATCTAGCATTTAAATAGCCATGATGTGGGAGGGTTACGACATTTTATTTAAGCTGGTATATAATGGGAGAAACTTCGGAGCACTGGGACATAAATAGAACCAACAGTTGTGACAGAAATACGGCATATTTGAAAACACGACGTATTTAATTAATCTAGACTACATTCACTCAGAAAACACCCTTTTGTCTAAGGGTAAAGCTGGAATTATCATCATGGAGCCTCGACGTTCTACTCTGTCAGCCTATTCTTCCTCTAACCCGGTTCCAGCTCCTGACGAACCTGTTGAAGAGAGCGTGCAGTTAATGTTCACTACGTCCACTGCGGACGTGCCTACGGGCTTAACAACTAGACCTCTCGAATCCGCATCTTCGCCACTTTTCAAAAGGAGGCCCATAAAGCCGCCTTCTGCCTCGGAAGTACATCTGCAGGCTATACCGTTCAACGCACAGTCGGTACCCACGGGAGCAACACTCCCTGAGACTTCTGCATGCACACAGCCAAACCCAAGTATTGTGTTAGCTCCGCTGTCGTCGGGAGTTGGATCAACTGAGTCGCCCATACTCGAATCTCCAATCGCACCAGTGCCAATCAAACCTACAACAGATGCAACGGTACCGACCAACTATCAACTAAAGCCACCTCCTGAGGAAGAATATTCGAGTGAAGCTGATGCAGAAGCTGCTATTCATGCGTGAACTGTACAACATGGCTTAAACGTAACTAAAAAGTAACTAGAGAGAAACAAAAATGGAGACGTGAAATACAGACTATTTGCGTGCGATCAATGGGGTAAACCCAAGAACGCTCGACGTCTGCGTGACCAAGATCGTGTACGCACAAATCGACGCTCCGGTCGGTTCGGATGTCCTGTGCGCATCAAAATCGTAGCTGTTGATGGTACGAATCCTACAGGACCATGGAAGATTATGTACACTCGAGATGGCAGTCAGATCCATAACCACCCACCTTCTCGCGATATCCGCGTACACGTTACTCATCGTCAACGCGCAGCGAAGAACGATCAACCTGGTAAAAACCAAAGCGGAAGTAATCGGCTACGTTATCTTCTATGGTCACATCCAGGTGCCCTGGAGCTCGCTAAAGATTGTTTAGATGTTCTGGTCCTCGATTGTACCTACAAAACCAACAAGCACAAGTACCCGTTACTCAACATTATCACGGTGGCAGGGAAAAAACTATTTTACCACTGGTTCAGTGTTGGTTGCCTGGTGAGGCTGAGTCTAACTACTCATGGGCTCTATCGACTCTAAAGACGATGCTGATGGACAATGGAATAGATCTTCCTCGCGTTTTAGTTACAGATAGAGCTCGTGCGTGTATGAATGCTACGGATATTGTATTCCCGTCGTCTGCCAAACTTATTTGTCGGTGGCATGTAAATCGAAATGTGGAGGCCCGGGTGAGGAAAGTATTGGGGGAAATTAAGCTATCTAAACCCGATTTAATTGGGAGAACACGAATGAACACGTGTAAGACGAACGCGTTTCTCGAAGAATATTACTCGGCCTTACAAGCGGAAATTGAAGAAAGTTTTACGAGAAGCTGTATCACCCTTCGTAAAATGAATAGTTCATTGGCAGACTATCTCGACAGTACCTGGTGGACACACAAGGAGAAAATTGTTAAGTGCTGGACAGATAAACACTTGCACTTTGGGATTCTCGACACGTCCACGGTTGAGGGGACTCACGCAAAGATTAAGTCGTGGTTAGTGTAACGGGCCAGGTATTTACCGTTACTAGCTTACACATAGCGATGAGGAAGCTCGTACTTAATACGACAAGATTCAATTCCCGGTAAAATAAAACTCTGATTTAAATTTGGTCCAGGGCGGAACCCCTGGCCCCTTGAGAACCACTCAAATGCAAGTCGGCTCCTGATTGGCTGAATATCTGACCTTTCAACCAATCAGAGAGCGACAATGCAGCACGCGCTACTCGCGTGCTTTGTACCTACTTTTGTATATCAATCTACCTACTTATGTAAATGGTGACCCATTACATCACCCCCCTCTCAAAGTTGCGCTTACGCAACTCAAGCGCAGAGTGGGTGTCAAATGATCAATCTTGGAAATGGCCAACGGGGGGAACGCGCCCAATTTGCCTCTGCGCTTCGCAGGGGCCTCACAACTCGACTCGCGTCGAGAATAACGGAAGCCAGCAGCAGAAGACATCAGCGATGAACTCGGGCAGTGCGACAACGACGACGGCGACAACAACGACGACAGCGACAGTGACAACGGCAGCGATGCCAGTAAGGGAGCCGTCACGTAGACTCGGCGTGATGGACAGCGAGCTTCGAACGTGGGACTTGTACGACCTGTCCGGAGCGGTGAATCCGGACACACCGGAAGCGATGAAGACCTACTTCCGCCGCTTCCGTGGGCTACGGCAGAAGAGTATCGAGGGTGTCGAATACGGCGCGCTTCAGGAGTCGTGGTGTGCCTTCGTCCGGCGCTGGAACCGGATGACTCAAACTGGAGAAGACTTCGTCGCTTGGCTCGAAAGTCGCGAGGGCACCATCTCTGAGCACTCACTCAGCGAGCTGCGCCGCCGAATCTACGATCACACATTCCACGACGTGAGCCGCATGTGCTACGTTCACGTTGCGGAGGGCTGCGAAACTTGCAATGGGCCCCGGCCCACTGAAGAAGACTGGCGTGCGCACGTCGCCGAGCGACCACTCGGCGAGGACGAAAATATCTTGATCCAGCACTACAGGCGTTCACTCTCCGAGTTGGCTCGTTCGGTTAACATCGCGGGCTCGCGCCGGTGGCGTTTCCAGCGGAGCAACTCTCCGCCAACGCGTCGAGGTATCTCTGATGGCCACGCGCGCTCTCGGTCGCGCTCACGTGGCCGTTCGCGACGGGAAGCTGGTTCGCTGAGAAGCGAGCTTGGATCTCGGTCACATTCACGTTCACGCGATCGCTCGCGTCGCCGAACTTGTTCTCCAGCGCGTGGGCGACGATCTCGTTCGCGCTCGCGTACGTATCGGACTGGTTATTGGCCACGGCAATCTTCGTCTCATACTCCTGAACCACATCCGGAACGTCCCGGAGGAGATTGGCGCGGAGCTCCCACGTATCGTCCTTCGGGGAGAAGCCAAGCCAGCGGACTCTATAACGGCGAGTGGTCGGAATCGTCCGGCCGGCACGCCCGCGAGTCAATGCTCGTGGGGATCTTCAATGTGTGAAATGAGCTCTCTGATAGAGGTCGAACGGAATATCTGTTCTGTCACGCCGATAGTATCGCTTCCTAGACTTCCGTGGGACTCTAACCGCAAATTTCGCGAGGCTAATAGCTTTGCTGTCGCTATTAGTGAATCCGTAAGCACGTTGGGTATGGCAGAATATCGGCTGGCAATTCAGGCGTTGGCGCAAGTATCGACAATGTTTACACAGAAAAAGTTTGACCTGATCAAGGAGCTATCTTCCGTGCAGACAACCGATAGTACTCTCGGTACTACGTCAGAGGCTACGATTTTGGAACCAGCATTACATGATAGTCAGTCTGTGGAATTGGAAGACCGCTCTGTGAGCTTGGTGGACCAGCCCGAGGAGCTGTCAGTGGATTTACCAGCGTCTGCAATAGCCCAGTCAGTGGAGATGATGGATCTGCCTCCGTCGGTGCCGCCGGTGCTTGAGTCGGTGCTTGAGTCGGTTCCTCAGTCGGTGCTTGAGTCGGTGACTCAGTCGGTGGACTTAGCGGATCAGTCGGTGGAGTTGGAGAATCAACCGGTTGAGTCGGTGTGTCAGTCGGTAACACAGCTCACTCATTTTTCTTGAATCCGAGCCAATTAATGCTGAGTCACCTGGATTTGAGATAGCAAACCCCTTACGCCCACGAGGCCGCCCAAAGCAAAAAAACGAAGACTAAGAAAGCGAAACGAAATGTACCCATCCTAATGGCACAAGAGGATTCGATCCTTCACAACGAAGGCATGAGCCTAAAGACAGTCGAGGACCTCCTTTCACACGAGCCTACCTACACAACTTGTGCTGGACCGCTGCGACGATTCCAGCTATTCGTGATTGAAAGGAAGATGAAGCCACCAATACCCCACGTGATTTCGCTACTGCCTGCTAGCAAACATGTCGTGGATTCAGCGGCCATTTCCCGTATTTTGACCAAAGAACTGCTTCAGAGAGCAAGCAAAAAGTGGTTACTCTACCAAAAAAAAGCACAGGAAATTGCCAGAGCGAGACTTTGCAGTGGAATTTCCTGGGCTGTTTGTAATCACGATGGAGACACTGCGAACCATGAAGCTATGGCACCAAGCAGTCAAAGAGCTGAACAATATCGAGAGAGCAATAACATGGATCGCAGAAATTGATTTCTCGTTGGACATTTCGCCAGCATTTAAGGTAACCAGATGCAGAGTTGGCATCGAAAGTCGAAGCAATTCCGATATTCTCTGAAAGGGTAAGCACTATGCATATTTTGAGGATAACAACAACCGACACTGTGTATGCAAACTATGTAGATTCGGATCGTTGACTTTGCGTGCAGATCCCTACTTAGTGACACTGCATTAACAGAGGCAATGACGAAGCTGTTTGGCCATCGCGAGGACGTCAAGACTGTTGACCCAGCAATATGGGGTGTCGTGGAGAGAGAAAAAAATCAGTATCCCAGACGAAGAACTGAAACGCCTGTTCAGCTGTATGTATCACTGAACAAATTGTATTGCTTCCGGTGAACTGCAACGACACGCATTGGTGCGGAATCATGATCAACTTTGCTGAGAAAGCTTTCAAGTATTACGATCCCATGAGCTCCAGCTACTCGTTGACCGTGAGAGTACTAGCGCAAAAAATTGCGCTACATTTGCCTGCTATAATAGGGCGATACCGAGTGGATCCCTACGTGACAAACTTTGGAGTTCAACTTGACAGCTACAATTGTGGAATCTACGTCCTGCTTGCATTCGAAACGTTTTCCAGTGAAGATAGCATAGGTGAACTGCGGAAGAAGATACTGAAGTACCAGCGCTATCGCTATTTGCAGATATGCCTGTGAGGCCATACATTTTGTTTTCCTTTATTTGCGTGGTTGTTGTATCCGATACGTAGCGTTTAGATTTTAACTTCGTTCTTACAAAGTGCTCATATCCGGATTATACGAGCTATACAGCAACGGAGGACGTCATCACTGTATTATAAGATCTCCTGCTCTCTCTTCGTCGGGCACAATCGGGTACAGTCGGTGGTTGTTCGGTCACAATTGTCTCGTCTAGGTACTTGGCTGTCGGTCACTATAACGCGTGCCTTCCATAAACTAAATGGTCGGATTGTCCTAAAATATTATAAATTACTGTACAAAAAGTGAGAGGTCATTGAAAGCGTGTGATTATCAAAATTTGATAATCACAGATATTTAATATCTCTAATCCTTTATACCTGCAATGTTTTTGAATCACCCACGAGGATGTTGCGGTGCCATGTTCGTACAGCATGCCAGGCTGCAAGTAATTTATAAACTTGAAGTAGTTAGAGCTTTTATGGGCTAAATACCACGATATCGCTTATCCCACAGGGATAATGACCCAGGGCCCACTTACATACGCCACCACGTGCTACTCCCTCGGCTAGTTGTGCAAAGACATTCCTTATAGATGCTTTGAGTAGCCTAACGATAGGTACCCGACCTGCGTTCTTGCCAATGTCGAAACTCCAAATATTTTGACTGTTCGACGAACTTCAGCGGTTGAATGCGTGTTGGAGTTTTCTATTCGAAGGCAGGAGAGACTTGAAGTGTTGTAGTCCTCGTCCGTATAATGTACTTCTCAGCTCTTGATTCTAGAAGCTGGGAAGCGAAGCGACTGCACTCTCATAGAATCTACACCACTAGTAAGAGCTGACTCGCAAGAATGAGATCTCGAGTACAATGTTGTACTGTTGGTCCTATTCAGATACTTGCTGAGGCATTTGCCCATAGCCCAAGCACAAAGAGGTTGTGGTCGACGTTTGAGCTGATGCGAGGCTCCAAAGCCACGCATTGGAGGTTGGAGCTCGCCACAGCCTCCCAGGACTGTTCGAGCAATTTCCTTTGATCTAGAAACAGATCGAAAAAGAACCTACGCAATTAAAGCCAAGAGCAACGCGAAAGCGTCGTACAGTTGATTGGAAAAGGAGATAAACTAAAGCAAAAAGGTGATAGAGTAACCTGGCTTCTTGCCCACGAACGGAGCACGCTTTTAGATCTTCAGTGGTGTAATCCACCGTGATCAAGCTGTAGCATATCTCTACAAGGGACTAATATCACTCGAGTTCCATTCACCTGCACTATTTGCAATTTGTAGTTTTTGTTAATATGCAAAGCTCGAAATTTCAGAGCTTCTTCGTGCGCAGCACGACTTTGTTCTATATATTTTGACTTTGAGGAAGGATGCTCAATTGGAATATAATCTCTTTCTTGACGCTGAACGAACAAATACATACATGGTTTGATACAAAATTGCATTTGCACTTGCATAAATCATGGTTCGTTACGCTGTACAAAATGGCTGCTAGTTTTTTTTTACTATGTTTTCAGCCAGCTGAATGACCAACTGAAGTCCGCACCTGCCCAAGTTAAAATACAGACAATGTTAGAGCAAAAATGCAAATACATCACTATTTTGCCACGCATTTACCGTTATGCTCAAGCGAATTCTGCACAGTGTAAAAAATCCACAGAAAGAGATTCGCTTGCACCATTCTCCAGCTCCGATCTAGTACAAACGAGAGCAGTTGCAGCATAGAAACACCAATCTTGCGTTGGATAATAAAACCAAACACCAAAAGTGACAGCAACTCGATCATGCCAAACTTAACAACAGTCCCAAGCTTGCTGCCTAGACCAGCATCGTCTAGGTCTGCAACTTGTGAGTAATAGGCACGATTAGGAAGCTGATACATCGCAATTGTGTACATGCCTGCATCAACATAAGAACGTGATAATGGTATGATAAAAAAAAATAACGACTGAGCACTTACAGAAGATGAACGGCACGATGACTTCTGTGTACTCGACGAGAATCACGAACTCCGTTGTAAAGAGAACTTGAGCAGTCCTCTGCACGAACAGCCGACGCTCTTTTGCAGAGAAAACATCTTTCACAGTGCCATTCCGTCGAGTTGTTTCATCTTGATGAAGAGGTGTAAACGGTTCCGCTGCAGCAACAACGAGTGGTGCGCCCGCTGCTGCTACTGGTATCACACGTCTGCTTTGCATTGCAGGTACATCACTTGAAGCACCGACAGAACTAGCACTATCAACACTGCCTTCATCCTGGTACTTTAAAATTGTGAGCGCGGAGTTGTAGCGATGTCGTGAAAGGTGAGCTTTCGCTTCCGAGTCTTCCTTAATTATCTGCTGCGCAATCTCAATGAAGCTCACCAATTCCAACGGATGTCCAGCAGGTATTTTGCGTTGAAGCCGACGGATATACTTCATTAGATGTCCGATGTCCGATGTCTGAGATCGAGACCCAAGCTTGAACAACGTCTAGTCCAATCATCGACAACATCATGCTAATGGAGCTGGAATTCTGCATCGAGCTGGATACGTAAAGTGCGTTGAAGACATCCACATTGAAGATCATAATCTGCGGCATCAGATCGTATTTGGTTCCTAAAAAGTGACCGATCCAATTTTTCGCTATGATCTTGATAATAGGCAATAACACAAGATAAAACTTTTGGTTTGATGGTTGCACTTGGATGAAGCCGTACAGGTACGCTGGATACACAAATGTGAGCAAAACTTGGCATACGAGAACAACGATGCTGCTTTTCAACTCTTTAAAAACTGCCGGTTCTCGTCTCAAAACTCTCCCAAAACAGCACACGAAGCTTACTAGAACCACCACGAACCATACTGGAATTCCAACCACAAGTGCGAATGGTAAGGGGAAGCCGATGATGCTTGACATAGCCATCATGAATAAAACAGCGCCGCCGCCTGCGATAATCGGCATCATAATGACTTGAGTTGCGTTAATGTGTAGATCTGGAATACTAACTCGGAACTGCTCCAAGATGGCTGCAGTCATGAGAGCAATCGAAAGACAATCTCGAGCCCAAAACATGTAATTAGCTTTCGAACCGTCTTCAGGTGGGACCAATGGCGCGTAGTCGATTGCAGTGACAACAAGCAGACAAGGAAATGGCGACACAACACAAATGAGGAAGGCCCAGAGCGCAGAAGTCCTGCGGCAGTACTCATCAAAGTTGCTGATTCGATCTGCAGAATAATGTCCACGTAGTTCCACCTGGAAACTCTCGCAAAATTTGTACGCTCGACGCCAAAGACGATGATAGCCCACCATCTTGTTAAAAATGAGCAGTACGAGCCTGTCTGAGTGTCGTCAGCAGCTAAATTTATTGAGCCAAACATAACATGAATCTCCTTCCTCATATTCTAGTAAGAAACGTATGCCCAAGTAGTGTTGTCAACTCATTTCGTATCTCGATAAGAAAACTGCTGAACTGGTTCCATTGAACTTTTGAATCCCTTGATTGGATCGCAGCATCTCGACATAAGCACGAGCCACGGCTGGCGAGGTGGCGTTGTTCCTCAGATCTAGTTTCTGCAAGGTTTTATGGTTTTGGATGGCGTGTGCGAGTTTACAGAGCCCCTTCTCCTGTAGTTTGGGCTTTGCTTGGGACCCCTCGATCACTGAATGTAGCGAAAACGATAGCAACGTGGTGTTTTCTGCTAGTGCGTCGGCTAATTCGAAGGCACCTTCATCTCCAATATCGTTGAAGCTTAGATCGAGATGTTCGAGGTGTGGATAAGTACGCAGTAGAGTTGCAGTAACGTGAGCTCCCTCGTCTCCAAGTCCGTTTCGCGAGAGATCGAGGATCCGGCACTTCGAACTTGGCCTTGCTGTGAGCTCCTCAACAATAGCAGCCGCACCGTACTGGCGCAATGATCTCCCACTCAGATCAAGCTTTTCTTGATCAGCAAACTCTTTAGTGAAGCGTTTACGGAGATCATGTGCTTGTGAAATAGCTGCCAGCATCGTCTTGCATTCGGAGGTAAGCGGGTTCCCAACGCTCAGGCGAATTCGCCGTTGCTGGTTTGCCCTAAATGCCTTCAGATACAGTTGTTTAGCGCCAGCATCAGTGATCTGGTTGTGGTCGAGAAGTAATTCCTGAAGGTTGGCGTTCGGCTCCAGACCCTCTGCTAGACCAACGATCGCTTTATCTGAGCAGTTCCCAAGCATTCGTGTTAATTCTCCTCTTCACAACTTAAAATTCACGCTGTTTACTGTACCTGTGATGAAGTTGTTGGTCAAGTTGAGCACCTTGAGTGGTGGTTGCAACGCTAGGAGCAAACCAACATCATAAGCACCTTTCTCGCCGATCTCGTTTCCACTTAAATCTAGTTGTTCCAGATGCTGCCAGTTCGGCGACATTCGAAGTGTTTGCGTCAATATATGGACATATCGATCGGTTAGACAGCATTCCAACAGGATATCGCACTTGACCTTGGTCCCATTAAAGTTGAGGGTTGATGCGCTCGGGATACCAGCCGTAAGTTGAGTTTCAATAATTTTCTCGTGCAGCTTCGTGTGAACGCGCTGCAGTAATGCATCAGATGTGCACAGGTTTCCTCCAAGGTGGAGATAGCGTAGCGGAAAAGGAGCTGCCATCCCATTAATCGCGTGGAAGAATGAAGTGATTCCAGCTTGATCAATCTACGGAAAGTACCGTGTAAGTACATCGTTGATAACTTAGACTTGTTTGTACGTTACCATACCTGGTTAGCTTCGAGGTCGAGGGTCTGAAGGGCTGGCGTATGATCTAACACGAACGCTAAACTGGCGGCACCACAGTCTCCAATGAAATTACCTGCTAACGACAGAACCTCCAGTTTCATCCGTGGTAACACTTTTCCTAATGTCGTGGCCGCTTCATCAGTTAAGGCATTTGAGCGGAGGTATAGTTTGATAATAAACTTGGAGAAATCGGCTTGAGCTAGCTGCGAAAAGGTCGAGTCTGTGAAACCCGTGCAAGACATGTCTAGTATTTGTAAGTTCTCCCGGTCTTTCTCGTCTAGCGCTCGAATGAGAGGATGAATCCAGTCGGATGAGGAATTCTGGTCACTTAGCGATAGATCGAGCTCTATGAGACTAGGACATCGTGCAATAAATGTGGCAATAGCTTCAAGCCCTCGCACTGAAAAGCTGCAGAGACATAATAGATCAGTCATTTGTTCAGAATTAAATTAAAATTTTAAAACGTACTGATTATTGACCAGATTCAATGTTGTCAATGCTGGCAACGCTATTTCTCGTTGCACCCAGAAGTCATCGCTTAAATCGTTGAATGAGAGATCGAGCACAGCCAGGGACGTTGACACGACTGGAAATGAGATTAGTGAGAAGATCTCCAGTCCAGATTCGCTGGTAAGTTGTTGCTCAGATAGTATGATCCGTTTAGGGACTTGCACGCCAGGCACCTCGGACACCCGACGAGCGGTCCGTGGCTGCATTAAGACTCTTGCAGCATCTTGTAGCTGACAGAAACTTGCGAGTTGTGCTCCAGTGACAGACATGGGTTTGCTTTTTTTTTTTAAGGAAAAGCACTCGACTGTAATGAAGCGTCGCTACGATCAAGAAGACTCGGTATCGTTAGCTGGTCAGCTGACTGGTTATGTTTATCGCAACCGTGGAAATGAAAACGTAATTTTTGCCCCTGTAAATGATATGGCAAGGAGATCAATTCTCTCAGCCTAAAGGACTGAGAGCATAGACGTCAAAGGCGTTTCTAAAGGCGTTTCTAAGCGCTGTAGTTCAATTCGTAGACTTGCAGTTGGAATGTCGAGATTGCGCTCCCCAGTTTTGGAGTCCGTAATCATGTTTGACTTGGTGTTTGTAAGCCGTCCCCGCATGGGACGCCCCTTCAGATTTCCGAATGCGCTTGATATTTAGATAAGTTCCTCCCGATATTTTCACTATGTGTACCCATCTACTTCCCCGGAAAAACACGGTACTTTACTGGTTAAAGTTCATCCAATGCCGTTGCTTCTGTGGCAAGCCCGTTAGAAATCAACTTATTTGAGAAGCGACTGTTCAATTATAGGTATCTGAACGGTCGCCAGGCAAGGGCGATTTCCTCCCGGTCAAGTTAAGTTTCGGCTCCGTTTTGGCCAATAGGATACAACACTAAATATGGTAGGGGCGAGTTACTTGGTATTTGTATGGCCGGCCCGGCCTGGTAGGGTGGCACACACCGGTGCCTAAGAAACGGTACACTCAGATAGAAAAGCCTCTGTTAGATGACGATGCCGCTGTCAGATCTGACGGCGCGGCTGTCAGCAGCGATTCTATTAATGCTACACGGCGCTGGTATCAGCATGATGGAGAGCAGTAGGAAGGGGCATTGGTGGTGCGACTCAGGGTGCAGTGAGCACGGATGGAGAGCAGCAAAGGGCATTGTTGGTGCGGCTCAGGGTGCAGTGAACACGGGTGTTGTGACGTTCGGGTATCAGCACGGTATCTGCACGATGTACTTTCGAATGTGCGATGCAGGGGTTGAAATGTGATGGTGCTGGTACTCTGTTGGTGTGGTTCGGTGGCTTGAAGCAGTGAATATATGGTGTTGATGGAGAGATGCTGTGGAATATGTAGACGCTTTTTTATTCGTACTGGGATTACTTTACTTTACTACGTGGTGATAACGTGAGCGGAGCACTGGCACCGGAAGAATTGTCTGTTTCGCCGACTGTAAGAGAAAGTCAGCTCTTGTAGTGGAGGGATTTCTTTGGTTGCGAATATGCCGAGTCTAGTGCTGTTCGTCCAATCAAACTCGTACATTACGCAGTTCGGTTTACAGGAGTGATTTATAAACCGACTCTCGTTGCCACATGTGAGCGCGTCGACGTACACCTTCGAGTGCTCTCCCCACTCTGCTTCTGTTCGGAACCTCGCCTGGTATCTGCGGTCGTTACGCCTTGCGGCATCTTCAGCGTAGAGTATTTCACCTACATACTCAACGACGAATGCCCCTTGAGGAATGATGTTGGGCGATACCACGCCCAAACCGACTCGAGTCTGAATGAGGTCCAGTTCAAACCGCTGCTCAAACCGGTTTCCACATCGAGGGCCGAGTAAGCAGTTTGAGTCGTCACAAACTGTTGCCGAGTTTACGTTAATGCACGAGCTAGTGAGGTGAGTGCCTGTGCTGGAGATACAGCATAGCTCGCACTCACATTTTTGGTCGGTGTAATCTGATGATACTGTGACTGGGTACGGTTTTGAAGCGGAGAAGATGCTGTGGTCGATGTGTGCAATATTGCGAGGCCAGGCGTGTGGGATGACAACTTCATAGTCACTTCCAACGAATGGTAGCTCGGTCTGAGTGTGATTTGGCAGAAGGGTGGAGGCGGCTGTACCATCGTGGGGGTTGAGAGGTTGTTGCTGGGGTTGTGAAGCTTGGTACAGGTTGAACCACGCAAGTTGAGCAGTAGAATTTAGTGCTGTGCCAGGCAACGGAGGGACCGTTCGCTGAGAAGCTGGCCCATTTTCGACATGAGCGTGGATCATTGTGTGTAGGAATGAACGGGAGTACAGTCTATTGAAGTGAAGAATGCAAGTGCGTTTTGAGGGGATGGCGGTGGAATTATCGTCGTTCCGTTGGAGATGCTGGTATTGACAGTAACTTCAGCGGGCCTTAAGGCAGTTGAGGATGCGTGATCGGATGAGGTTCTTCCTATTGTGTAGTAACGAAAGTAACGTTAGATAACTCACAAGCCTGGAAACATTTGACGTCATTTTCGGTTTCTAGTTATGGCGTCGACACTGGATATCCTTCGAGCGGAGAGAGCGGCACAAGACGCTGAGGAAGCGCGTCCGCCTTTCGTTAGCGTGAACGATGTCAGAGCTTTTATTGCAACTGGGAGCCCTGCACCGAGTGATAACATCACGCTTGAAATGTGCTGGCTGGGGGCTACAGAATTCAATCGTGGATGGCACGTCGAGTTGTTGAATCGGGCCGACGAAGAAGTGTTCGAAGTGGTGGAGGAAGGGCTTGGGAATATTGATCCTGCACGACGTAGTAAATGCATCTTTGCATTGACGATTTGGAAAAGCCGTGATGATTCTCTAAACGAGTACTGCCGATGCACATTACCCCCAACTGCTCCAAGACGCCAACATTAATGACCATGCGGACGACAACAGTGTTCATGAAATCCAAGTCGAACCAGATCAGCAAGTACTCAGACTAGAAGACGTGCGAGAGGCGTGCAGAGCATTAAAGCTAAAGCTTGCGCGAGAAAAAAGGTCACCGCCAGTACGGACGTAGACTTAGTTGTGAGCCCTTCCGACTTTCACCATCGCAGAAAAACATGATGGCAACGTCGTACAAAGCTGCCCGATGCGCTGGGACTACCGTCGACTACAACAGAATGGCTGAAAGCCTCCATTTCGGTACTTTCAAAGGTCACGCCGAACAGCTACAAGCTCTCGAAAAAAAACTAGTCGATGAAATGGTAGCAGCTTTGAAGGAGCAACGCTACCTTGAAGCTTCCAAGGGTGACGACACAACAAAACATGTACACTACGACTTACTAAACGATGCTGATACTGCGTTACAGGGCTCAAACCAGTTACTTGCACCGATGAACCAGATAATGGGTTCAAGCAGCAAACGTGGTGAGCTCCACGATCCATTAGTGGCAAGTACCGGATCGGATAAGGTTACAGATAAACCGGCACAAGCATCTGACCTTCTCACTCATATACAACAACAACATGAAGCCGAGACCACGATTCAAGAGCTCCGCTGCCATCTACTCGAAAGTAGACGTACTATCGACACCCTACGCTCTCAGCTTGCCTCTCACAATTCCACTCGCACTGGAATCCTAAAACCCAAAACAACGCGGCACTCTGACCAAGATTATCTAACGTCGACTCAAGTGATGCAGTGCTGTGAAAACGCGTTCCGGGCAGCGCTAAAGGTATTCGAATCTTATAATGACAACATTTAGATCCCAGGTCGTTAAAAAAAACACACACCACATCTAATTCGTCTATTCTATAATCTCAAGTATAAACCTTTTAAGGAGACCTGCAGTCTTGCAAATAATATGAAGTAGGCTGAGAGAATTCGTGCAACGAAGAGCCTCGCAAGAGGCTCGCGGGTCGCTACTGTGTATGAACAATATCGTCCTCGGCAGGTCTGCGATATTAACATGTTGAATTAATATAAGTCCGAATTCTGCCAAAATAAATCATTCAGTTAGTTATTAATGCGTATATTTGGAATTAATTTCCTTTACTGCATACAAGATCCACCTAGTACAGCCTTTTGTCCATCAATATAATTTACATGTTAAGCGATATTGGAACCAATAAAATGACCAAAAATTAATAATTAAATTTAAAATCCATATATAATATTTCAGTAATTTAATTTTGAGCACTGCGTAGCTTGAAATGTAGATATGAACTTGCTGGTGCGTCGTTTCAATTTTTGTGTGCTGCCCGTTGCAGTTTTGCTAAGTTATCTTGAGATGAGAAGTCAGTAAGTTTACGCAAGGTGACAGCATCTATGAGCCAGAGACTATGACTGAGCAACTATCAGACAGGACGCATTTAGACGAGTACCAAGTTGAAACTCTTCTCGTTGAAAAAATAGCTCGACAATTGTGTTTCCACTACTAGTGAAACCCTCAATATTTCCCACGCATCGACCGAAGAAAGACGATGCGCCGTATACAGCGCTTGTGCAGTGGCATCTATGACGTGTGGATGAATCTTCAAGTGGAGCTCCATGGTAGCTACTCGATCTCTCGAATGAGATTCTTGTCCGAATACTCAAGCTCCACTTCCGTTTTCCGTGCCAGTGTGTTTGTGATCATAGCCCCCTTCCCGTGCCTCATTATATTGACGATGATAGATTGTGTTCCTCTAGCTCCAACCGAGGACGGATCACGAGCGAATTATTTGTTCTGGGGGAGAAATTATTTGACGATCTCGCTCATGACTCGTGCGATTCTCGAGCAGCTCCATCTCACTGTACCAAGCTTAGATTTCACCTTCATTCGAACAGTGTGCATCTCCGCTCTCCCAAGTGCCGGGGCTGTTGCATTTATGCTTGCCATGACAAGTTTGATTGGGTTCCCCTTACCATTCACGCTTGTAATTGGGATTCCAGTGTGGTTTGTTGGTCTCGTGATCTGTTTTGGTATATTTTTCGGGTCAAAACTGAGGAGAGAATCGGAAGTTCGCACGGAGTTGCTAAACTACATTGTGGTAATTGCATGTCAAGTGGTATTAACTTTCATCTACCCTGCGTATCTCTACGGTTTTCGATCCGTGAGTTCGACTGTACAGACATTTTACGTGTTGCTGCTTCCTATTATCAAAATTGCGACGAAAAACTGGATCAGCTTTTTTCTGGGTACGAAAGACGACCTAAAGCCACAAGTTGTGATTCTCAATATTGAGGTTTTCAACGCACTGTACGTGGCTAGTTCCATGCAGAACGCAACCTCGATCAGTACAACGATGGCTCTCACGTTCGTCGATTTTGCGCTCGCATGGATATCGATTAAGGATGTCAATTTTTTCTTAGCAGACATCACGGCACTGCTGATGAAAATCCCGTCAGATCACCCGTTAAAGACGGCAAATTTCATGGAGATAGCGTTGAAAATGCTAGACGAGGACGTCCAGTTGAGAGCAGATTCAGCACTGCGTTTATTCTCAGTTCGTATACCAGCTTCTAGTAGCCGGCCCGTAAGAGTTCGAAGTCTGGATCCAGCAGTTGAGACGAACTTCCCATCCCGTCATAATCTTTTCCCTACTGCGTCGATATTACCGAAGTTACCATCAATTCCCTTTCTGACTGGTGCAACCGTTATGCCAGCTAGGAAGGAAACATACAAACCCTTCCGAGAGCTCTTCACCACGAAGCAACGAATGGACTATGTGCACAGAACTGCACAGGTATTGTTCACGACCGAATTTATTATCCTCATCGAGTTCACGGAAGTTATTATTCCGTTCATTTACAGTAAGTTGCTTCCTATTGCTCCATCTGCGAAACTAACGTACTGTTACTTGTCCTTAGGCACTTATACGATAGCAATGTTCCAGCTTCCGAACCGAGTCTTCTACCCGCAAATTCGTGCGCTGAATCGCACTACACTCGGCCAAATGATTGGGAATATCGCCGTCTATGGGCTTATGGAACTCTTATCTTTCATCGCAATGAGTGTGATACTGAGAAGGAAGCTTGGCATTTCGACTCTACACCAACTCGCTTTCGTGCTCGACCGCGAGCGACGAATGGTGCAGTCGAACTTGTTTCTCTGGATTTGTTACACGATCCAGAATTCGCTCGACCACAACGGTACGAGGGTTTCTTAGTCATTTTAAGCTCGTCTGACCCAGCTTTATGTGTTTGGTTATACCTTGAAGGCGCGGATTTTAGCTGGAAATTCAGCTGGTTGAAGAAAAGCAACTGAAGCGTGATACACGTCCACAATTTTGAATGGAAAAAATAATAACTATCATATAATATTATCCAGCACATCGTCCAGATTTTTTATCTGGACGATGTGCTGGATTTAGGCTTCAACGATCTTCTCGGTTGTATGAAGTGAAGAAGCTGATGACATTAACTCTTGAGAGCGAGGAGACATGAACCGTGGACCAGCAGGAGATGAATGTGGCCTTACCGGTCGCTGTTGCACAAAATTGGTCACTGAGGTCGCACTTCCTTCGGATTCTTTACTACTCCAAGTGTGAGCTGAGTCAGGGAATGGCATAGATCCTCGGAGCGCGCAAATGGATGAATGAACTAAGTTGAATGGACGTGGCCCCGCAGATTTAGTGAGTCGTTGCTGCGACGATCATAGGACACGAAAACAGTCATTAGCTAGAAATGAAGTCACCACTAATCAAAACTTACTGGCAGTTGATATCCTTCTTCTCCCCTCGAATTTTGAGGAGATTTTCCGCCAGTGTAATCGGACCGATTGCTTCGTTCTTGATCCAAGGAAGGACTGGCTAAAGCTGGAAAGGTTGACGTCGGGATCTGTTGAGTTTGTGGAATATGGTTCATATGAACTTTCGCGTACGGATACAGGGGACGATTGCTAGTTGGACTTCTCCTAGGAGAACCACCCTGAATTGGGTACAGGAACTCGTTAAGTTCAATTCTTGACTTTCCCTTTCCGCTCAAATTATCAAGAAGCATGGATACACCATGAAGCAACTACAATCACAGCAACATAATAAGTTCAAAAAGCAATAGTTTGCATGTGAAAGGTAACGTATGAGTCGTACATGTGCTTGGGCCTTTTTAAGGTCGTTTCGCGCGATAGATTGGGTTGATATGGCACCATCCAAAGCACCCTTGCGCTGCTGAACGATCCTTGTCATGGCATCACACATAGTATTTATCTTGTAGTTGGTCAAACGGAAAGTTCCATCGGGTTGAATCTTCGATCGTCTATCGGCTCTGCGTTTTATCTGGAGAGATATTAACGTTTAGCACAGTACTGGAAGGTAGCAATATAAACCACATACCTGATCGAGTCGCTTCTCGCTGGACAGACAAATTACTCGGAACACCAAAACTTGCCAGTTTCTAACGGCGTATTGTCCTTTAGCTACTGAACTTTGGTTGATCAGCACTCGAAGCTGTTGAATCACCTCAGGGTCACGCTCGATATCAGCGTCACTGTTCAATAATGACGATTCTTCCACACTGAGAGCCGAAATTGCCTCATCGTCAGATGCAGACACGTCTTGATCTTCGAAAGATGTACAATTAGTAGTGCGCAAGTCGGCAGAATGCGTGCTTGTACCAGCGTTATTATCAGCCCCAGATTCAACATTTTCTTCCACTACACAGTCGATTTCGGGCATTTCAGGTGTCTGTGCAAGACCTCGTTTTGTCGGTAGAGTATCACCACCTTCAAAAACCTCATGTACCAGCTTTTTCCTTTGCAAAGCACTCTCAAGCGTGGTTTCGTTCCCACAGGTATCATTGCTGACAGCCACGTCAGTATTTGTTTCAGTTGTGGATTTTTGAATCTGTTGCGGCGGGTTTACTTTCGGCTTATTCTCGACAGCTTCAGTTGTTTTCAATTGGCGACTAGACTTCGAGCCCTTCGTACTAGTAAAGTTTTTCCTTGGTGAACCTTGTGTACTTCGGGTCGATAGTGGCGATCCTCCTTCTTTAACTATAGTTTGATTGCTCGGTTTTGCGTCCTTCGATTCCGACTTCGCGTTGGCAATCGTTGTACGTCTAGACCGTGGACTGAGCACGTTACCGAGATGCGCAGCGACCAATTCTCGTGCGAGTTGCTGCTTTGTTCCAGTCATTCCAGCGTAAATATTCTCTAAATCCAATAACGCATTGCTGACATGTTTTCGTTCTGCTTCTGTTAGCGTTGACGGAGCAGGCACCTCAACCTCTGGGTCAGTCTGGATAAGTTGTGCTTGGTTCAAAAGCTCATTCGAAATCAGCATCAGTCTCTTCTTGTGCTTTTCACAGATTGAACAACCCCCAGCCGTGTTGAATTCGACTGATTCCGCTTGATTGCGTGCTTCTTGTAATTGTTTCTGATAAATTTGTTGTTCCGCTTCTAGCGCTTTGTTGGTATTCTGGAGCTTTTCACATTCCAGTTTCCAGAATTCCACCTCAGCTAGATTTCGTTTCCGCAGCGTGCAAAGCTCCTCCGACATGTGACCTAAATGCGTTGTTAGTGTTAACAGCCGATCGGTCTGAAGCGCTGACGAGCGTTGCGATGCTCGACGCTGCTTCATAATATCCGCTTGAGCGGTGGAAAGTGCCTTGAACAAGTCGCGAGGATGTGACGCCATGCTGACGACCAGACTGCCTTGAGAAATACTGTTGGTCCGACTTCGTTTCTCGTCTTCCTCTGCGATCTCTGCCTCAGCCTTTTTCAGTAATTCTTGCTGGGTCTCATGCTCCTTCTTTACACGAATTATATCTTTCGCGTAGCGTTCAACCAGGGCTTCCATTCTCTTAACCTCATTCTGATCAGTAACTTGTTCACTTGTAGTCGACTCCACTTTCGAATTATCACCTATATCATCTTCATTATCGTCTTCTTCGTGCTTGGACTCGTCCATTGGAGGAAGAAGGTTAACCTCCTTTACGGGCGATTTCACGGCGAATTTTTTCATCAGGAGCTTCACAGCTGCTTGTCGCTCTTCGATCTTGGTATTGCCAGTCTTCAGTGAGAAAGCCAACGAGGTTTTCAGCATCGCCAGCTCTTGAGCGTGTGCATCTTTCTCCTTCTGTAGAGCGCGTTGTAAAGTCACCATTCTTTCCTGCGCTACTTCCAACGCTTTCCTGCTTTCAGTCAGACCTTCATCCTTAACCGCAAGGGTGCTCTTTAACTCGACAATCAAGTTATCGTATTGTACATTTCGTCGATGTTGACGCGACGCTATGCCGGGTCTAATGGTTGGATTGCCCTGGCCGTAAGCTGAGCTCATGATCTCATCCACATCAATACCCTCCTCTTCATCCAAGTCAGTCTGAAGACAACTATCCACTGCACTTGACTTGATAAGCTCTGCTTGTTGAATCTTCTCCTGCAACTCTGCAGCGTGCATAGTCGATAACTGAAGTTGTCCCTCAAGTGCCAGTGTGGTGGTGTTCGCTTTCTCTAGTTGGGTCTTCAGCTCCAAAACCTGCTCGAGTGTTTTACGAAGATACGAATCTGCATCATTCGCGCCATCATCTCGATCCGTGTGGATATACCCGACCCCGCTGCATGCTCTACAAGGAATTAAACGGCCGAGCTCTGATGACTGTCTTCTGCCAAGTTGATGAACGCCTGGGTCCTCGTCTTTCTCCAGATTATTCTCTTGTTCAATAGAAGCAGTCTGTGTATTGCTATCAAGATTCGTTAGCATCGCCTCAAGGCCTCTTGCACTACGTCGATTGCCGCGACGAGCACTTTTCTCCACTGCCGCCCATAGAATATCGTTGTTCAGAAGTTCAACGAGTGAATCACCAATCTCTTCCCAATTGCCTTGATACGAACGCACCGCGTCTGCGATTCGCCTTCGCTCTGCAATGGCATTCTCGGGTTTTAAGAACCAGGGCGTGGATTCATTAGCTCGATATCTAGTGTTCTCTTGTGTCAAAGAAGCAACTCTATCTCGCAGTTGTTGACACTCGAGCGCAGCCTCTCGGGCACGTTGTTCCCATTTCTCCTTCTCGCGATGTAAGACCTGCGTGTTTGCATTGGCTGACCAACCACGTCCAGAATTTCTGGATTGATCCAGTTCGTTAGTCTGCGCGGTGTCCGATGCTGGTGTCTGCTTACCGACTAAAACTGTAGCAATAGCCTCGTTCAGAGCTGATAACGCACCCGGTTCTGTCCCTTGTTTGCTCATGATATCTCGTAACATAAGCAATTGTCTGTACTGCTCCTTGCGTAGAGCGTTGTTTTCGGCTACTCGCCGATCGACTTTACCTTTCAAATGGGCCACCTGCTTCTCCCATTCCATTATTTGATGTGTGAGTTGAGTTATGCGTTGCTGCTGGTTTTGAATGACTACTTGTTGAGTCTGCATTTCCTGTTGAACGCACTCGTGGATGGTATTAACAAAAGTCGTCTCGCGTTCCTGTATTAACGAAGCCAGCACAGTATCGAAGAATACACGCAGTTGGTCATCGATGGACTCTGACGCCTCATCTTCACGAATCTTGCGCTCGAGTTCATATTGATGCGTCTCGGTGTCATGACCAAAAACAATCAGTAACGACTCCTGCAGTGCTGGTGAACGAATGAGCTGGCAAAGATCGGCAAACGCTCTAGCGAATGGCATGTCTGTATTCTCATCATTGCCTAGAACGAGGCGAGGCGTCACAAAACGCGTCTTCCCAGCCGAAACCAGACCCAATTCCGTTTGCGTTTGCTTCTCCTCTTTGGACGAGAGCTCGCCGGACTCCCAGTTCATGTAAGCACGACGTCCACCAGCTCGGAATTTTCCGTGCGGATGTTGAAGTCGCCCTCCCACTTGCATGATAGTTGACGCCGATCGAAGTAAATAAAGGGTAAATATGACATGTCGTAGCGATCATGCCGCCTCTTAGCCCAGCGGTACAAAAATAAATGCTGCGTAGTCAACGACCGCGTGTCAAATGTTGCCGACATCGTTTCAAGTTCTGGTGTTCTCTATTGCGCGATTTTGGTGGACCGACCACGATGATATCCGTCCACGTCCTCTTCGAACTCGAGGGACTAATTTGCCTGTCATACAAGTATCCTGTCATCAGCATAAAAGTCAACAATAACCACCGATTCGGTCGGCGAAAGCAAAGCATATTGTTGACTTGTTAGGCAGGTACCATGCGTGGGTTGGTCTTTTTTGCTGGTCTAGCGTTCAGCAAAGCAACTTGCCCCGGGCAGCGTGCTGGTGCCTGCAGAGCGCATTCCGCGAGTTTATTGGATCCGGCTCGATTTTAGGATGTCCAGTCATGATTTATGGACCTTCTTAGATACACTTATTTTAGAAATTGAAAAGAGAATTACAAGAAGCATTACAGAATCTAGCGTACTTATTGTTTATCTTTCTACACAGGTCGACTTTCGCGCTATCTATCGCTGTTGCATTCGTTACTTAGCTCCAACCTGGATAGGTGTTGTTGCCAACTTAACTACGGTAGAGTAATGCGCTCGATCCGCCTGTAGCAATTTCTTGGCGGGCGCAGCAACTATCTTCGCATCCGCTTTGCTCTGATTGCTGGAAGACAATTCGCCCTCACCTTTGTGGCTCTCTAAATTTGTTCCAGGTTCCTGCTCCGGCGTGGGTTGAGGCTCGTCCGAGGTAGACTGCTGCGCTTGCCACCATTCTGCGGTCTCATCCAACAGTGGGAAGAAATATGGCACATGAATCTTCTTGACAGGAACTTCAGTAGGTTTCCTCTTCTTACGAAGAGGTAGCGACACTGTCAACGGCATGGAGCGCGACCCTTTCCGGGCCAAGCGCTTCATCTTGGGCTGTTTCTTCTGTTCAGCGGCGCTGCCGTGCCATGGCGAGCGTAGTAGGCCGGTAAACTTGGGCAGAAGCGAGTCCTTCTCGTCATGATCGGCCACGACGTTTATGCTAAGCCCTCCAGACGTTTCGTCGTCGCTGCTGTCGGTTTCTGTGGTGGTGGGAGATCGCTGGCGGGCATGAATAATTAACGCGACGATGGCGGTGACTACGACGCCGAGTGTGGCAAAGACGAGTAGCTCCATCTTTCTGCCCTGGTGGAAGGGAGGGGACGGCGTCACAGCCGGCAGCGGGCTCTGCCACCCTTATGTGGTCCTAGCGGATAATAATGGCTGACGTTGTCTCTGATTGGTAAAAACAAATTATGTTGCATTCTGTGCGGTACACCAAGAATACGGGGATGAAGCTTGTTGACGGCGTGCGCGCTTTCCCGCTGACTCACATGCAGCTCGCTGGAACTTCCTGTTTGGAAGTCGCAGTGCGACCGACGGACGGACAAGGGTGTGACCACGACGGCACGAGCGTCGCGGAGTACGGCGCATGCTGCGTCGCAATGGCGAAGCCAGTCACGCTTACATCGCGATTGGTCCTGGTGAGAATCCCGCTCTCTGAATGACCTCCTGTGGCTGAGAGGGCTTGAGCACAAAGGTGGCAAACAAAGATCGGTGCCTGCGCCTTGATAGATCGCGCCGATCGCGGGATGGCTCCCGAATTCACCCCGATCGTCTCGGTCCTTGACGCATGGGTAATCGACGCGCTTCAGACCGATGTCCGGTGTCCGAGGTTGCATTGAAGTTGAGCGGTGTACGTCAGTGGACCATTGCGCAAACTTGGTCAAAGCGGGGCCGGTCGGCTAGGCTCTTGCCACACTCAAATCTTTCGGACGCTCGCCGTCTATGCTGCGATACCGACGACTCTGATTGCAGAGCTCGAGTCGCTTCCTCGTCAGTATCCTGGCCGCCGCGACAAACCGCTGGAGCATGATCCGATTGATGCAGATTACGAGCGCATTCAGCTGATTATGGCAGCGTCCAGCAATGCATGTCGCCGAGCATCGCAGATCCCGTGTGAGGATCTTCAGCGGACAAGAATCGCTGCTGGAGCTGGTTTAGCGAGGTTTGGGTGCACCGGTGTCTGTTGCTCCAACACCGGTAAACTGCTGCTAGTCTTGTTAAGTTAACGCTCGAAGGATGCGCTGCCGATATTGGCAAACCCAGTGGGAGCTCGACTTGAGTCAGCGAGGTCAACTCGATAAAAAGCACGAACGGAGTTGTAGTTTGTTGGTACAGTGTCGTGTTGGCATTCATTCTGCTTATTACTTCTACTTGTACTTGCACAGGACTTCTCTTTTTATAGTAGATGAGCGCTACATATCATAATAAAACTATCGGGGGAGGAGCCTAGAGCTCGAGATCGAACATGAGATCGCTGATCGCAGAGGCATCTGTAGCCTCGGCGACGACAGGAGAGGTGGCGGACCGGCGCTCGACGCTCTGGTGATTACAGCACGGGCACTGGTCGCAGTCGTCTTCCTCGTCGTCTTCGTCCCAGAGCCACCTCTTGGTAGATGTAGCAACGTACTTGCGCGTCTGGGTGGGGATCAGCATCGGCGTAGTGCGCGAGACAGCAGGACGCGTCGCCTGGTGGTAAACCTGCTTGTGTGCGCGCTTCTCTTTCTGCAGACGGATGAAGCTGGCCATGAGCTGCTGATCTTCGCGGCTCAGTGTGTCGCTACCGCGCTCCGAGTCGCAGTCGGTTTCCTCGCCTGATAGATACAACGGGTCTTCGTCGTCGAAAGCGGCGGAGGCACCAGGCTTTGTCACACTGGGCAGTGCCGGAATGGAAGCCCACGTGGGCAAGCTCTGGGTCTGAGCGGGGGCCATGCTTGGCTTGGATCGCTGGATGCTAGTCAATGGAAGTACTTGCCGCAGCTTCGACAATTGCAGACTGAGGGCAACGCCCGCTCCGGTGCAAATAGGTAGCAGCAGTTGCCTCCGGAGAGTGTGGGTCGGTTGCAGTCGATACTGTCGTTGCTGACAGCGCCAGGCGGCGAAAGCGGGCTTGGCCAGCTGGCGGTGGCTAGATGCACGAGCCTTCAACAGGCTCCGCAATTGGTCCAAAGATCGTGGCAGGCGCAGTCTCCGTTGCGCGATTGGCTGAAAATGGGAATCTCGGCGTGATTGGCCGAATCCCCGCTCGTGCAATGCCGAGACGGGAATCTGCGTTCGGTGGTGACGAAGGCGTCGGTCTCGGTAAAAAGAATCCTTGCGAGGCCCAACGGCGTGCCAAGCACGGGCCGCCTCACGAGCATGAGTTGCTGGGGCTTGGTGACGGCGGCCGATGATGGTCCGGGCGATTGCGCCCCACATGCCAACGAAGCCTTTGTCAAACGAATCTTCGTCCAGAACGCGAGATTCGAGTATGGTACCACAAACAGGGAACATTGGACGGGTACATGTACCACCTAGCTGCTAAAACTGCAACGAATATGTTATTCATAACTTACGTGGAGTGAGCCGCTCCGACGACGATGCCGCTCTGAAGTGTTCGTCGGATAAGAGTCCTGCATGCAAGCGGATCCTCGGATCGCATGCTCGGTGGTGGCGGGCAACCTGCCCGGAGCATCGTCGGTTCGCGGCGCGTGCCTACGGCTGGCCATCGTGCGATGATGGCGCTGCACCACTCCTACAACGAGACAAAGATATGATCAACGACGGCAAGTTGACGTTTGGGTGATAATGTTCGTTGGTGGATAAATTACATGTTCGCATTTGTATTGCTGCAGCGAATTATGTGCGCGTGCAAATAAATAGACTGTTTCTACTGCTGGCTACTACTGGCCGGCGGCGGACGAAGCTTACAGCTCCATGGCGAAGATGTCTTCGTCGTCGCGGTCGTCCACACCTGTGGGTGAGGCCGGTGCTGCGACGGCTGTGGACTTGAACGAGTGCGCGCTGCGCTTGACCATGCGGGTCTGCGAGGCGCCGTACTGCGATCGGAAGAAGGCCAAATTGCCGTAGAGGGCAGGATCATCCTCGTCCAGCTCGTCTTGATTGTCCTCGTCCTCGTGTAGATAGCGACCGGCGCGAAGCAGACGCATGTCGGCGTGGTAGGACAAGTCTGGGCTCTCAACGACGCTTTTGCAAAGGTGCGGGTGAGGCTGCTGGCGGCCGTTGGACGGGATGCTGATGGGCGCCGTGCGCACCCAGACGCGCTGAGCGTCCTTGGTCACGAACTTGCGTTTGGTCTCGAGATGGCACTGGCAGTCGTCGCAGCTGGAGCTGTCCGAGTCGCTGTCCGACATGTCGGTCTCGGCGTACGAGGACGCAGGGCTGTGCTGCTGCACTTGCAGCGCGGTCATCCACTCGGAGAAGTTTTGCATGTTCCAGTTACTGCTACAGGCCTGTTGCTGTTGGCAAGAGTCCTTGTTCGGTAGATGGCAGATTCGATTGTGAGCGTCTACAAAAACAGCAAGAGCTGTGTGCCGGAGGCGGCCATCATCGCGCCCGTCTATCCGCCTTATGCTTGTGGTGGAAGCTTGGCCAGCAGTATTTTCGGCTGCAAGGCACGCGCTCGTGTTGTGATTCGTCGAAAATGGTGTGACGCGAACCAATCGGATGCGCGGGTGCAGTCGAAGTGGTACCGGTGCGAGACGTGGCGACGACTGTACCAAGCAGCGGCAAAGATACGGCAGTAAGGCTGGCTGGACGAACAAGGGACCGAAAAACCGGTGGTCGCGCAAAAAGACATGCTACTTGGTGGTCACAGTCTTTTGGGCTACACCATGAGACGAACAGATCAGGGCATTGCTGGGCCAGCAAACCGTTTGACTCAATCTTTGGTTATCAAGATAAAATACCCGCGTTATTCATAATAGCCGTTAATGGAGTGAGCGGCCCCGTGCCGGTACTTTACAGGCTTGCTATGGCTGCCGCTGTTGGTACCAAACCGTACGTTGTGTGCTATATCCCAATTGAATGAGTTCCGGCGACGAACGTGCACCGCAGGCACCAGCATCGCTTCCCGGGCAACAAGTCGTTGCTGACGATTCTTACGCCAGCAAGAAGAGCCAACTAACGCACGTGCCTGCCTGTGACAGTCTAGCAACAAGGCCGACGTGAATCTTGCGGCCGTCGTCAAATGGAGAGCTGGTATATTTCGACAAGTTGCAAGATCGTATCTGGACTTCCGCTCTAAGTGAAGCCTGTCAAATGTACGTCTATAGCAGCAGTAGAGAGCAGGTCAGGCCTACGAAGTGAGCGAATCTACCATCGTGTCACCAGCGAATCTCGGGCGCTCGTCCACCACCGATGAATTTATAGGCAATGATGATACGGCCGGTCGCGTGGTCGGTCAGGCTTGAAAAACGCGCATCTTCAAAGTTCAAGCAACCCGGCCATGTTCACCTAAATGTGACGCGACAGGGTTTGGTGGTCTGTACCATGATAACGGTACAAGATTTACTTCAAGTTCAAGCCATCAAAAAGCTTTGTTCTTGTGGCACAAGAACACAAGAACAAAGCTTTTTGAACTTGAAGTAAATCTTGTACCGTGAGGTCAAAATGCAGCAACTCGACAGCAAATTGTTTCGGCAGCAATCGCGATTCAAGTGATCAGGTCGAATGGTAATGAGTACGGCGATGTAATGCAGGTGGTACAGTTTTATCGTAAGACGCTGGCTCGTGCACAACGCGTTGCTTGCGCTCGAAAGGGCTCACGTGAGATATGGCAACTTCGTGCGTGGCTCTTTGAAACGACTTTAACGTACCCCGAAACTTCACTGGCATTTACCTCGTAACCGTAATGAACTCTCGCTGCTTCTGTCTCGTTAACCAATTCGTTTTATCATAGCTATCGGATTCATGACGTGAATACTTCGCCATGAAATAAATAGGTGGCTAAGATGGCTGGGGCGTGAAAAAAAAACGCAACGAAATGATATACCTATGCAGTTGTCGGTATCAATTGAGTGAACATGATGTAGTTGCCCGCTAAACTGACTCATGGCAAGATTGAGGAGCAGATCGAAGCAAATTTTGCTTTGACACCCTCGGGCGACCAATTAAGCGAAAGCCAACTTTAACGTGCCCATGTGTTTCGAGCTGGTAGGCATCGTGCTACCACGGACTGGAAGTCGTAAGCGCTCTCGTCGAACGAAAGAAACAAATGCAAACGGAATTGAATCTGATTTCGGTCTGAAATACGCTTTATGACGCCTTGACTCCTCTGGTTCAGGACTCCTGGACATGGATAGTATCAGGATATGGATACACCTTTCGCTAAAGCGTTTGCCGATCTTTGCCAGCTCATTCGTTCACCAGCACTGCAGGAGTCGTTACTGATTGTTTTTGGTCATGACACCGAGACGCGTCAATATGAACTCGAGCGCAAGATTCGTGAAGATGAGGCGTCAGAGTCCATCGATGACCAACTGCGTGTATTCTTCGATACTGTGCTGGCTTCGTTAATACAGGAGCGCGAGACGACTTTTGTTAATACCATCCACGAGTGCGTTCAACAGGAAATGCAGACTCAACAAGTAGTCATTCAAAACCAGCAGCAACGCATAACTCAACTCGCACATCAAATAATGGAATGGGAGAAGCAGGTGGCCCATTTGAAAGGTAAAGTCAATCGGCGAGTAGCCGAAAACAACGCTCTACGCAAGGAGCAGTACAGACAATTGCTTATGTTACGAGATATCATGAGCAAACAAGGGACAGAACCGGGTGCGTTATCAGCTCTGAACGAGGCTATTGGTACAGTTTTAGTCGGTAAGCAGACACCAGCATCGGACACCGCGCAGACTAACGAACTGGATCAATCCAGAAATTCTGGACGTGGTTGGTTAGCCAATGCAAACACGCAGGTCTTACATCGCGAGAAGGAGAAATGGGAACAACGTGCCCGAGAGGCTGCGCTCGAGTGTCAACAACTGCGAGATAGAGTTGCTTCTTTGACCCAAGAGAACACTAGATATCGAGCTAATGAATCCACGCCCTGGTTCTTAAAACCCGAGAATGCCATTGCAGAGCGAAGGCGAATCGCAGACGCGGTGCGTTCGTATCAAGGCAATTGGGAAGAGATTGGTGATTCACTCGTTGAACTTCTGAACAACGATATTCTATGGGCGGCAGTGGAGAAAAGTGCTCGTCGCGGCAATCGACGTAGTGCAAGAGGCCTTGAGGCGATGCTAACGAATCTTGATAGCAATACACAGACTGCTTCTATTGAACAAGAGAATAATCTGGAGAAAGTTGAAGGCCCAGTTGTTCATCATTCGGGAAAACACAGTCACTGCAGAACAGTAGGTTTTGGAGCTGAAGACTCAATTGGAGATGGCAACCAACACGCTAGCGTTGGAGGAGAAGCTTTTGTTAGTTTACTTCCGTTAGCTGTCGAGTACTGTATGTACACGGCAGAGCTACAGTAGAAAATCCTCCAAAGCAAAGTCATGTTTCACTAGTTTTCAGAATCTGAAAACTGATGAAGAGATGCCATTTAATGTCGATGAGCAGCTTACACCTGCAACAGAAACGCTCCATATCCGTTGCCGTTAATACGCTCGACAAATTGCGCACTACGACACTAATTATCGAGCAAGAGAGAAGGAAGACTATCCGATAGCGTTCGTCACGGTTGAAGTTTTCCGAGATAATCACTTTTTCTGGTCCACCGCACTTATTTCGGCCCACCAACTTGGACTCTGTATGTGAGACCATCAATCATTCAATCGCGCGGGAAAAACGAGGGGGAAAGCTCGAAAGTGAAGCAGCCATGGTGAAGGAAATGCCGCTCGACATCGGGCTACGTGTTGGTGCGTGCCGTCCCCCTAGTATCGTATTCATGCACTCTCATGACCCCCCTTCCCTCTTTATATGCCATTCAGACGTACTGGACGACGAGGGTATCTGGAACACGGGCGTGATCGTGGACGTTGGCAAAGAGGCCGACGAGGACGAGGATAAGGTCGAAGTTAAGTACGACGGATGGGGAGACGAGTACAACCAGTGGATTGGCGTGGCAACGCAGCGTCTTGCCCCGCTTCACACGTACACTATCGTCAAGAAGTGCTGGGCCAAGCTCACGAAGTGGCCTTGGTGGCCGGCCTTCGTACGTGTAATAATACTATAAGTTATGTATAGTACTATTTAAACTAATACTTTGGATGCACAGGTTGTACTACGCGCACCCACGACGGCGCTGGCAGCCCACGGCCTCGAGGAGGAGACGAAGCTGTACGTGGAGTTCTACGACTCGTTCAATGAGGACAAACGCTCGCGTTGCTGGATGCAGAAGAAGAACGTGGCGTCGTTCCGCGACAGCTTCGAGGAGCGCGCGTCCAAGAACATTGGCAAGAATTTCCCCAAGTTTGTGGAGGGCACTCAACGCGCCAAGGCCGGTACGTCGCCGTTGCTGTTCTCAGGACCGGGTACTTTGCCTATTGAGTACTCTAGCAAGATGGCTGAGCCGTTGGAGGAGAAGAGGAAGGAGTGTACCACGGAGCAGTGGTTCCATCTGTACAGAGACTTTAGCAACCGCTACCAGGACCTGTACGGATACTCTACGGCTCCGTCGGGGTCGACAACGACCTCGTCTCCTGGCCGCAAGTCGGGCAAGCGCGCTCCTGGTCGCCCCAAGAAGGTCGTGAAGCAGCAACTGTCAGAAGGTACGTGACTTGCTTTCACTATGTGACAGGAAGAGTGATGGTAATGGTCTCTATTGTGATATTTCGTTTTCTATTGTGATTTTTAGATGAAGATGAAAGTGAAGAGAAGGACGAAGAACCTGAAGCTGATGACCCTGAAGAGAGCGGCAACGAAGAGGAGGAGGCCTCTGCCTCTGCACGACGGACAACCCGTCGCAACAAGCGCGCTGCAGCCCCAGCTCCCTCCTCGCGCCGCAGCACCCGACCCCGACGCGTTAAAGGTTAATTTGACGTTTCTTCCTTCCGTAGTGTGTAGTACGGGTGGATGGGTGCGTGCATGCGTGCCCTGTGCGTAGCTACTCTGCCTCCCATGCGTGCATAGTGTTTGACTGTGTATGTGTGGTTTGGCTCGTTTTTTAATCAGTAATTGAGGTACTGACCGATACAAGCTCTTCCATGGTTGGTTCTTCCTTTTCTCCTGCTACATCCGTCCGCGACGCAAGCTCCAGATCCTCGAGCGTTGCGCGGGACACGAGCGTTGTGGCCAATCGCTCGCTGTTTACAGTCAATAAGGAGGCTGACGCGCAGTCTGCGGTAGATACCCTGGAAGCCAAGAAGCCTGCTAGCTCGCTGGACACTGAAGAGCAGAGTGAAGACCTCGTAATGGACGAGTGCAAGCCTGCGGCTCCGATCGAACTCAGTCGTCCTGAGCTCAACCTTGAGAGTGCGACAGGCAGTAGGCGCCGGAAGGATCGACCTGCCAAATTGTCTGAGCGCGCTAATGCTGCTAAGAAACCGAAGACTGAGGGACACACTACTGAGCAAGACCCTGATTTCTATCAGGACTGGTCTGGTGGGTCTCGCTACGAAGTGGACAACAAGCCGTGGAGCATCTTGGGATGGATTACGGAGGGCTTTAAGAGCAGACTGCAGCGGAAGTGAAGGGAAGCAAATGTGGAGGATGCTGGCCATTCTCATCTGTGTAAATGAACATTGTGCTGATGTACTGATGAGCCTTTGTTACCTCTTGTTTAATGGTTTACTTTTTTCTGTCTTTCGCTGGAGTGAAGCACTTCGAGGAGACAAATGCGGCTGCTCACGACGAACTTCTGCTAATGTCGCTGGCGCTTGTGGAGAGAGATTGAGACGAACTACCGAGTCAGCCTGATGCGCTGCCAATAGCGACTGAAACACTCCGTCCCGATAAATCTTTGGCACGGATGCACCGACGTAACGTGGTGAAATACCGGGTGCCAGTAATTGAGAGCGATGTAGCCATTGCTTCTCACCGGAAAACGGAGATTGGATCGAAGGAAAACGCGGGTTATGCTCGTAATACATTGTCCTGTCAGCAGCTAATGGAGAACGAGGCGAAGATGGATCTCGCCTTCTAGCACTACTGTCTCTATGACTGGATGAATTATCGTCGTAGAATTCACACAGTGAACGTGAAAGAGGATCCACGTCACGTAAATTTTCCCAGGATGGAGCACTTGCAACCCACTGGATGCCACGCAAAGCAGAGAAATACACACTTTGGTTATGTGCACCGATGAAGAACTCGCACACGATACCTGGTAAAAACAGAAAAATAAACATTCGTAACTACATACTTCGAAGTAGTAATATCGTTGGAAACGTTTGCTTTAGCGTACCACAAGCCTGTTTCGTGTTGTGACCAAGGTTGATACAGTTCGCGAGCTCCGAAGTTACTCGCTTCATGTAAAACAGAAGTGGAGCCATTACCTCAGGATCGAAACCACTCTGACGAAGGCTTTTGTATTTACAATCATCAGGGTGCACGATGTCGAGATGCAACAATTGATGATCGCTCTGTATACTCTGGTTTTCGTTCACGGCAGCACTGTCCTCAATGTTGTCAAGCTCGCTGTTCCTTTTAGGTTGAGACCACAGAAAAACGTCAGAATGAGCTCGTGGCGTGGATTTCTTAGCACCATCACTGATACTAGAGCGACCACGACTCCCCGAGATTGGCGTTCTGGCACTGCTACCTGAATGTCTCCACGCAATCAAGAAACTGGCATTATTTTGGCTCGGAATATGCCTTTGCAGGCAGAATACTCCCTTAATTAGCTCTGACCGCACAGAGTTTGTGCTCGAAGCACTTGTAGCTGATAGTTCCGGCGGTAGGCAGATCACAGGAAATTCCATATCTCTGCAAAACATCTTACACAGTGGGATTAGTTCAGGTGGCAAAGTGATGTATCTCTATCTTTACTTCGACTTCTCACTTTAAGTTCTCGTCGAGATAGATTCTCCGCGCCAAAACCTAGACGACGCACAGCAATGATATCATCCATAGAGGAGGATACGTGTCGTTCGGAAGGTAGTGGTTTTTCAAAAGCTTCTAGTATCGCTTGCGGGGAGACTCGCTGTAAGATTCCGGTCAGTTTTTTTTTAATTGCAAGCGTGGTTGGAAGGAAAAATATTCTAACCATGAGATCCATCGCTTTGACACGGCCCGCTGACGATGTTGTGTACCAGACGCTTGGTTGACTACAATGAGGCCAACACCAAAGTATTGAAGCGCCAGGTTAGTATTCAATTACATGTGTTCGTACGTATTGCTAAATAGCCGATGAAATACCCGCTCGGGCTGAGGAGAATTGTATCAGGAATCTGAAGTGGCATGCCATCACCCCCTTTCTCCCCACCAATCGCTCGAAACAACACTACCCACTCATGGGCGAGATCCTCCGCAAGAACTCCCACTTGAGAGCACGTCTTCTGAGTGAATGCAGACAATCTCAAAGGTTGAATCAATGGTGGCTGCCGGATTGTATACAGCGGTCGTCGTTTGCATTCCGAGTTGTCGTTAAAATCACCACTTCGACTTCCCATTCGCGTCTTCTTGTCTCGATACGAAGTACTTGTGTTAGAACTCATGTTACTAGAATAGATTCGGCATTGTGACGTTGTATTCTCGCATCACTTTTTATTCAAAACGCAAACAATTTGTGCTCGAACTACACATAATACACGACATACACCAATACCCACTGAATCTGGACTCGGTCAAGTCTTGCTGCTTCTATCGTCGACTGTAAGCGTGCGCTTGAACCAATTTTCCATCGAAAACCCTTTGCTGGAGCTAAAAACTGCCAACGGAGTAGGCAAAGGGCTAAGAGAAGTATGAGCTGCTTCCTTCGTGACTCCATCAAATTTTCTCGGCACGCTGATCACTGTCTTCTTAGTATTCCTTGGTTCGGCGTTTTCCTCATCATCCCCGTCTAGAGTGCCTGCCACCGCAATAAATAGGTTAAGTTTAACTGTCTTTTGTTTTCAGCCTAGGCTTCACGAATCTCTTACCCTCTACGCCTGCTTGCATCATGTGGAAACGTCGAGACACGTCTTGAGCCCTTTCCTCGCCATCATCATCGTCTTTTGGCTTGTCCTCATCGCGCTGGTTCGCACTTGCAACGATTTCCATCGCTGGTAAGGACTTTGCCTCGGCTTTCGTTACACTCGCAGCCTCTTTGGGATCACTTTGGAAGTCAAGCGCCATGTCTTCATCAAATTGTGTTGGCATCCCTTTCACCTCTTGGTCAGAACTGTCTGCTTCTTGAACTACTGATAAAAATGAGTGACCTAGCTGGTTAGAAGAGAAATCAAGATCCAGAGGGGTCTCCGTTAATTTTCCTGCTCACATGAACCACAACACAAGCTCACACGGTTACGTTTTGCCCGCATATATTAGTAACAGACCAATTCATCATTTTCCTACCTTGAGGTTCGCTTGCGTTAATGGATGATCCATTTTCTTTGTCATCGACCTGGAGAAATGAAAAGTCCAAGCTCTTTGGTTGATACGAGCGTGGATTTTTGGCTCTAGACACAACGGCCTGAGACTCATCACGGGCTATAAGTATCGTTAGAGAATATGTGCAGATTCAAATTATTAAACAGCTTGGAACATAGTACTTACAGACAGAAGATGATGAAGAACTGGACCGCCTTTGCCGCTCCTTTTCTTCAGCAGCTTTGGATGCTTCTTTTTTCTCCTCATCCAGGTCCCGTAGTACCTCTTTGGCAAACGCGATGCGTTGATCGATTAAAGGTAGCGGGGCTTTGACGCGCTTTGGTGGCTTGTTCTCGGCTGGTATCTTTGGAGCAGCGACAAGACCAGAATGTACATCTTGCTTACTATCCTCTGAGTGCTGCGGGGGACTCCTTGTCACTGAATTTTTAGGAGGCTTGTCATGTCGCTCCACTTCCTTCGCTACGTCCCTCAAAAAACCCTTTTCTTCTTCTTCCCAGTCGTCCTCATCCGAAAGTGATCGTGGCGAACGAATCGAAGATCTGGACTTCGGGCTAGCAATAAGGCTCAAATCTTCTTGAAGTGGAGGAACGCTCCTTCTAGCCGCCATCTTACTTTGGCCTATTTCATCACGAGATCACATCGTCAACCACTATCTACAGTAGCAAGCTGATGTCTGTGCTGCATACAGTACCTTTGCTTTTCGTCTTGGTGGAGTGAGGAGTTATCGCGTGCATTTTCGAGCGTTCTGCAGTCTTGGATTTGGTATTTAACAGTGATGCCGTAACGCTGTCTTGAGAATTGAATTGGGAACCAATTGGACTTGCAGCTTTGTCTTCTGAAGTGATGCCCGGGTCAAAACCATCGGAATACATGTCGTCGTCGCTGTCTTCGCCACTGAGCGATAGGAAAGAGCCTACAGATCAACCATA
>NW_008648988.1:944319-959594 GCF_000247585.1 Phytophthora nicotianae INRA-310 | reverse complement strand
GTGGGGTCTTCCAGAAAATCCACGTACAGGCGGTTCTCCAGTGATAGATTCTTGATACCGTCCAATGTGCCAGGCGTGCGAATTGTAATCTGAAACTCAGATGAAAGCAAATAATTTTAACAATCACTACAAAATTGTTAAGAAAAATGTAAACGCACCACTGACGGCCACAAGGGCCAGTTGAGGTATTTAACCCAGCATTTAACAGCCCATGTGAAAGTGTGGTACGGAGCCACGCGGTCGCTGTCCACGCGAACAACCTCGTCATATTCGTCGGGCCAACCGTCGTACATGACTTCAACCTGGAGTGTCAATTGTCATAAACTTTTTACTTTAGTGAAGTGAATGAATAATGTGGCAATAATAGCGGACACCGCGACGAACCTCTTCGGACGACGGCACACTCAGCACTCGCGCGACGTTCCACACTCCGTCTTGATCCATCACATCTGCACGAGAATTTGCACAAAAAACAGTTAGATTTGGTGCGTTTATTAGCCTGCAGAGCGGAGAGACGAGAGCACACACCGAGCCAGTCGCCTTTGGTGAGCACGACGCTCTGACGCGGAGATGCGCGCTTCGTCTTGGGCATAGCCGATCGAGCTTCTGTGGCGTTTGGTGGAACACTTCCGGATATTTCAAATTGAAAAATGATTAGAACGTTAGCAATTCGAATTTCAAAATTTTGGATTGAGAAATTTGTTAACCGCGAATAGAAATGTCCGGTAATCTATCCGTCATTTATTAAAAGTGGTGCAAAACTAGTTCTCCATAATTTTACCCATCGCCATTCAGGAAATCTGCCATCAGTTTGCGCTTAAACCACGACTCGAGTGAAAAGCCTTTGCTGGAGCTGAATACTGCCGTGGATGGAGCCGCCAGCGCAGCACCAGTCCGAACACTTGAAGCAGATAAGTTAAGCCGAGGCGGCGGAGCCATCGTGCTCTTGAACCACACAGGTTCCTGTCGTGGCAGTGGTGGCGGTACTACATCAAATTTCCTTGGTACACTAATGACTGTCCTCATGGGAATACCGGTTTTGCTGGTATCTGGTGCCTCTGCAAGTCAAGTTAGTACTTAGTATAAACTACGATTTGGACAACATAATTTCGAAGACATTACCTTCACTATCCGGTTGCACCCCACGAACTCGCTGGCATGGCTGGGACTCTTCGTCTTTGTCGTCGTCTTTTGTGCTTGAATCCTGAAAAACAGGATACACTTTCTCATCAGAGACGATCACCACTCTGGAGTCCTTAGCGTCAGGTAATTCCAACTTTTCTTCTTCCTCGATATCGCCCGGGGATTCTTTCATTGCAGGCGGTGCTGGATCATCACTTAACCCGTCATCTTCTTCGTCCATAGCGTTTGGTATTTCCACGTTTTCCTCAATATTGCCCCGAGAGTCTGTTAGCCTTGGTGACACAGTGTCATCTCTCAATTCGTGGTCTTCTTCGTCCTTGGTGTTTGATATTTCCATGCTTTCCTCTTTTTCAACGTCATCCCCGGTCTTTTTTGATGTTGAAGAAGCAGAGTCATCGCTTGATGCGTCGATTTCTTCGTACCCGAGTGTTTCGTAGACATGATTCTGTTTGTGATGCATTTGATTATGCGCGAAGCGTTGGTACCATTCCTCGTCGCCCATTTTCCTTCGAGCTGCTTCGACAGATTCCGTCGGACTGGATTTGTACTCCAGAGGGAGTGCACCCAAGGCGAACTTGGGCATCTTGGTAGACGCAACAGATTGCAGCACTAACTTCAGGGCTTGCTCAAAATCTACGCCAGTGGATCCCGTGCGCTTTTTATCGAAGTTGTCTTCAAACGTCCGTACTAGTCGTCTCGGTTGCCAGCACCTACAAGATTGAAGTTGTATGAGTATGGGATAAGATCACAAAATTAATACAAATACAAACCTGTCACGCTTGGCAAAGTTAGGACCATCGAAGAAGTCAACAAAGACGCGACGTTCCGCTGCAAGGTTGCGAATGCCTTCCTTGGTCCCCGGTGTGCGAATTGTAATCTACAGCAACTAAACATCAGCTTAAACACTCTCCAAGTAAGTAAACATATATGCATTCAAGCAACACACCAGGGAGGGCCACAATGGCCAGTTAAGATATTTGACCCAACACTTGACGGCCCACGTGAATGTATGATATGGCGCTACACGGTTGCTGTCGATCTGCACGATCTCGTCATACTCCTCCCCCCAACCGTCATAGGTGACTTCTACCTGCAGCAGAGCAATGTCAGTGACACTCGGCTCCAGTGCCTCTAAGCTATACGATAGAGAACCTCGTCTGGTGACGGAACTCTTAACACTCGAGCAACGTTCCACACACCGTCACCATCCAGGACATCTGCATAACAAAACCACATTTCGTTGGAGCATCAGTCAGAAGAGAAGCAATAATGCGTAGATGACGAGGGAATACACACCGATCCAGTCGCCTTCCTTGAGGATGACCCTCGGCTTTAATGCAGGTGCATTGCGGGCGATCAGTTTGACCCGCTCCCTCCTTGCTGGTGCCATTTGAAAAGTGAGAATTATGATGTGTGATATCGAACTTTTTGCCTGCAAAAATGAATGTTGGGTAATATATTCATTGTCGTAGACGGAAGTTTCATGAACACTACCGTGCACGCGATGGATATCGAAGAAGTGTTTGTACTTACTACGTAGTAATTGCGCTGCGTACTTCTTTCTTCCTCTTCTTCTTACGACTATGACTGCGCTAAGCGTACAAAACGGTGGCGAATCGCCACTGACGAATATATAAAACTTGAGTGGCACGATAGCGGCCTTGGGCTCCAAATCTCGCAAAAGCATAGTTGCTGTTGGTAGAACCACGATCTTTCAGTGAGGGTCTCACTGCACTACGCAGCTGCCGCGAATGAAATCGACGATGTCTGTTTGTGCGCAGCGTGGGCAGCGGTACCAACCGTTGGTCTCTGGGCGAACCTTGGCAGGGTCACGGTAGAACGTCTGTCCACATTCCCTGCACGGCGCGTAGTTGCGCGAGTCTGTCCCATCCGCAGGCACGAAAGCCGTCGCCACGGGCACCGCACGTGGAGGCAGCTGACCTGACGGGTAAACAGAGCCTGCCGCTCGGCCGTCGTGCACAACCGTAGCAGCCATGGGCGGGAACAGCACTTGCATGCGGCACACTGGGCAGTAGATCTCAGTGCGAAGGTGGTTGTCAATACAGTGTCCATGGAACAAGTGTCCGCATTGTGGCTGCTTGACGATGTCCTTTTCAAAAAGCCCCTTGTGGCAGCGAGCGCACTGGGCGTTCGTCGAGTCCATGCCTGTCTTGGGGTCCTTAAGCGGCACGTACGAGCGCTGCGGGATATCAGCCGCCGTCTGCGGCAGTGGCTGTGCAGCAGGAACCGATGCAGGGATCATCTCTTCTTCTCGTTGTTAGTCCTTCAGCGCTTAATCGAGAATGTGGCAAGTCGCAGGCGGATCACTCCACGCTGGATTCTCGGCTGATTGCGGACAAACAGCTTGTACCCTTCCACTGTGACACGGACTTACGCACAACATGGCTACTTTTTGGTATACCACACCAAAGTACCGCTTCGCAGGTGCACGTGGCAGTTTACCTCAAGCGACTGCACGCACGTGCAGGAAGGCGTACGCCGTTGCCCTCAGTCCTCAGGTGAGTAGGTGGCATTCCTCCTCCTCTTCTGCATCTCTTCTCTGTGCAAATCAGCACCAGATCTCGGTAGAGTGAGTATCCGCCAGTCTGTATCCTTCAAGAGAGAATCATGTTCGGCTATTTCGCAGAGAAGCTCAATGTGAAGAATCTGGGTGAGCTGCTGGCGCCTACGCTCACGCCCGAGCAGGAATTCCATGCTGCAATCGAGCAGGGGCTACACGACAAGTTTGTGCGCATGCTGGACGAGCTGAATATCGATCCTAACGCCAAGAACGATGCGGGTAACCTCCCCATCCACACGGCGGCGTACTACGGTCGCGTGGACTTCATCGAGCTACTGCTGACGCGCAATGTGGACGTCAATGCCCTGTGCTCGCGCGAGAACTCGCCGCTTCATTACGCAGCAGCGCAGAGTCGCGACGAGGCGGTCAAGTTCCTAGTGAACCACGGCGCCAATCCAGCGTTACGGAACCGTAGCGGCCGTACGCCCTACGACGTAGCCAAGGGGGACAATATCCGCCAGTACTTGCTCCCCCTACAATTCCGGCATGAAGATCCTGCTCAAGCTGCGACGATGCTGCCGCCTGGAATCACCCCGTCCGTGGATCCGATGGCACCTCGACCTGTCATTGCGCCGCCCCCACTAAGCGGAGACTACGCGGCACCACAGGGTCCTCCCATTGGAATGCCCCAGCAGCAGACGCCGCAGAACAATTTATACGCTGCTGCTACGCACAGTGCGATTCCACGAGGTGGACCATCGCGAGTCGCTCGTCCGAAGGACTACCGTCCCATCCAAGCTGACGGCTTCGGCTCGAGTGTCGGCAACGAGGAATTGACGGCCAAGTTTGGCAATAAGCGTGAGATTAAAGTGACGGCACCACCCCCGTCCATGATGGCTCCACCGGCGCCTGCTTCGGCTGACAACGTCCCAGCAGAAAGCACTGCTGCGCCTCCTGCCCCTGGTGTGAACCCGTATGCTTCCACGTATGCTAATAAGCCGCGTACGCCGCCAACTGGCGGGTACTCTGGATACGCGCCTCCTAACGCGGGCGTTGCAGCTCGTGGGCCGCCTCAGTTCAAGATCTTCAACCCCAAGTTGGCTGCTGGAGCAGATGCTAACACCAACGCTGCTCCCGCTGCGGCACCTGCTCCTGTGGCACACCAACCTCCGGCCTTCGGGGCGGCGGCTCCTCAATACGCGCCGCAGCATGGTGCACCTCAGTACGACGCGCCTGCACAAGACGAAGAAGTGAATTTATCTGCTAACGCGAGTGTGCTGCAGTAGCTGTAGAGGCGGTAGCAGGTTGAAATTGTGAGCAACAACAGAGAGTTAGAGTGCAACATACCGGTACAGTTGAAGTTGCCTCGTCGCGTTTGTAGCCATCCGGTTGTTTGTTTTAGCGTGGTCCACTCGAATTATCCGCATAATTGTTTCGTAGCGAGTGACGCACACGAGATCATGAGCGTGGAGCAGGAGACAACGAAGGCGCTGGAGTCGCTCTCGTTCGAGGAGCTGTCGCTGCTCAATGAGCGCAAGGAAGCGCTGAAGAAGGACCATGCAGCATACGTGGAGGCTCACCCGGAGATTAAGACGCTTCTGAGTGGCTTCATGTCCGCTCTGTTGCTTGAGAAGCCCCAGGACGTGGTGGCCTTCGCGGCCGAGCATTTCTCGGCCTTCAAGCCGCCGCACACGGAATTGGAGCCCATTGTGATCGCTGGACCGTCTGGCGTGGGCAAGGGTACGCTCATCAACCTGCTGCTGGAGAAATTCCCCAACACTTTCGGCTTCTCTGTGAGCCACACTACCCGTGGCCCGCGCGAGGGCGAGGTGGACGGCGTGGCCTACCATTTCACGGAAAAGGAGAAGGTGCTGAAGGAGATCGAGGCCGGTCTCTTCCTGGAACACGCTGAGGTGCACGCCAACGTGTACGGCACCAGTAAGCGCGCCGTGCAGGACGTGCAGGAGAAGGGCAAGATCTGCATCTTGGACATCGACATCCAGGGCGTGCAGCAGGTCAAAAAGTCGGGTATCCGCGCCAAATACCTCTTCATCGCCCCGCCCTCCATGGAGGAGTTAGAGAAGCGTCTGCGTGGACGTGCCACGGAGACGGAGGACAAGATCCAGCTGCGGGTCAAGAACGCCGCGGGCGAACTGGAGTATGGCCAGCAGCCAGGAGTTTTCGACGCCATCCTCGTTAACAAGGTGGTGGACGACAGTTTCCGGGAGCTGGTCGCTACACTCAAGCAGTGGTACCCTACTGTGGAGCTCAAGTAGATGCATTGGAACGATAACGAACTACTCAAATTCAATGAAATTCGAGTGATGAATCGTTATTCTCTCATTTAACTGATGCGATATTCTACGTGGAGAGTGTCTTCAGGCTTTGGCTTTGGCACTACAATGGACGAGCGTTTGCGGTCTTTGATCGTTGGCTTCCGACGGCCTTTGAATGCGTCGATGACTGCTGCTAGTGCTGATGGATCGGTTGGTGGAGTTGCAGCGATGGCCGGACGGGGTGACTGTACTTTGATCGAAACGGAGCCGAGCACAGCCGCCTGGTTGAGCTCTGCCATCCACTTTTGCTTGTCAATCGCACTGGACGCAGTAAAGAGGAACTGCAAAGCGTCGACTTTCAGTAAGAAGCTTTGACGCAGCAATGCCTCGGCTTCTCCAGAAGTAACTGGAACGTCGAGTACTGAGCTGGATCGGTGCGGGTTGTACAGATTGTATCGACGAAGACACGGAGTTTGTGCGAGGTTATTGAGAGAAAGAGTATCGGCGTATTCGCGCAGTTCACTATCAACCAGTGTGTAAAAGAATCGACGTCCTTGATGAATTCGAGGAAGAATTGCGGCCAGTAAATCGCGACAGTCTTCATCGGCTCTAACGCGTAAGCATGTCAGGAAACCTTGTTTTCTTGTCAATTCTTGGCGAGGAATAGCGTCAATATCTTGCAGCAGTTTCGGGTTTGAACGAGGTGTCCTTGAAGGTTTGTGTTTAGACGGCTTTATATGAAACCTTGGTGACTGTTCTAAGTGCACATTCTGCCGCTGGTATGATTCACTGGGTTTGGCGAACGGGGACGGACAATCAGCGAAATACTTTCCCAAGCTGTTCACTGCAGTATGGGAAGGTTCGAGTCGCATTGCTCGCATTGGCGATCCGACCATGCACATCAATGCATCAACTCGTTCACGGACGTCGACTTCGTAAAGTATAAACCCGTCTTGGATAAAAGTCATCACATTGTCAACATTCTGCGATAAACTCGACATTCTGCGGCGACTTCCTTGTTCTATGATGGCATTTCCAGCGACAGGATCCTTGTCGTCCAGGCCCACCTGACCGGCTAATCGCTTGTGTTGCACGTCCATTACTTCAACATTAAGTTTAGGAGTGCTGTTGTCATCCTTCTTTGAAGCAGACTTCCTCAAAAACGATCCTACCAAGTAGGGGGCTAAGAGCTCGTTAGGAATTTCATAGCGCTCAATCCGATGCTGCGTATTGTACTCAGCATTGACCCTTTGGATGCATTCGGGCGAAGTATCATTAGCTGTAAATGCATCCGTATCGTAGGTGTTTCTCGTTTGTGTTGATAGTGAAGAAGATTGTGTTGAGCTTTGAGCAGCGGGAGAATGAATATTTGGAAGTCGTTGAGTCGGTCCATGTTTCTGACCCAGTAATGCCAGCTTCTCGTTCATCACTGTCGCGGTGGCTCTCTTAGCCAGCTCAAACTGCTGCACGTACAGTTCCTTCAACTGGTGACTTAAATCCTCGAGGCTGGACAACATACCTCGAGGTACAATCGCTTTTAACTTGTCGATCGAAATGCTTGCTATCGTCGCGGATGCAGAGGTTGAAACCACAATAATGGGGAAGTGATCGGCATCCATCCAGAAAATATGCCCAGCACTCACATCAGCTACAGTTGCCAAGACTTTAATGGCTTTAATGCGAGGAGGTTGACGTTCATCTTCGCACGGATCATAACCAACACCTGCACCAGAACGGCTAACCAAAGTGACCGTTTGACGAATACAGCATGTGCCCTCTTTGATCAAAAACACCTCTGCGGCAGGACCCAGTGCTCGATTGCTGTCATGATGTTGAATTATACCTACAAGGGAACAAGAATAAAAACATCAATAAGAAGAAGACCGAAGCTACTAACTACAACGTACTAGTTCCTCGAACGTGTGACTGAAATGAAAAGCTGTGATACAGATATGCGATTCGCTCCAGGTCCAGTGAAGTGAAGGATGGTATTCGTGTACGTAGATACTCAATGTTTCCTCGAGCTTCGTCCTTGCACGGCCAGTGTTTCATAAACATCTCCGCTGGAATCGACAAAAGCTTCGTGGGTTCTGCTGCAATTGCAGCGATATAACTAGGTGCCTCTGGTATCAAAATCTCAAACTCTCCGAATCCCTCACCCGCAACAACCTCACGTAAAATAAAATCGGGGGTAGAGGAATTTGCACTTGGGGATACTACAGTATTACTACTGGGACCACTCGCAACGAGATTGATACGACCACTTAGCAGCAGGAAGAAACGATGACCCGTACCATTTCCATCTCCATTGCCCTTATATGCATCCGTGTAGCGATCCAAAGCCTCAAATCGGGCATTCAAGCACAACTCGCGTCGAGCATCTTCCGTCAAGTCTCGCAGTAGCGGAAAATGGGCGATAGTTCCCATTGTCAGAAAGCGTCGTTGGTTCAAAATGTTCTTGAAGAAGTCGAACAGTTTGGGTGGCTTCTTTACTCTAATGAATTCTCCAGTCTCCTCAGCCCCTGAGTGTGAGGCTCGTTTGAAAAGCTTTTTACTCGCGATTTGCCACTTGGCTTTAGCATTTGCCGAAAGTTCGTTCGCGACATCTTCTTCTGTTCTGGCAAGGATTGAATGCAGCACATGTCGATCCAGACAAAGGACTTCAGTCCCAGCCAGGGAGCGATTGGAGCCTGTTTCTTTCGTGTCCGGACTGCCAGGAATAGTAGTATCGGCGTAGATATCGTGCGCACTCCGAACAATACCGATGGGGGACGAAATCTCTTCACCATAGATATCTCCTGGACCCAGGAAAAACATGAAAAGAGCTTTGGTTGTTTCCTTCGCCGATGAATTGTTGGTGCTCTGATCGTCAGACTTACGTTTGATCTTAACTTTATTCACCATGGAGTGAAGCGACCTCCGAGTGCCGGGAGGATTTGTCGGGGCATGCGGTTGTTGTTGGGGATCGTCCGTATTGCCTACTTTTCGAGACTCCTTGGCTGCGTGCAAAACGAAATCTGTGAATCGTGAGTTGGCAAGATTTGACTTGGAGTTTTGCTCTGAGGTTTCAATCTCTGCGATTCGAGCAATTTTCCGTTGAAGAGCTCTCCGGTTCACGGTTCCGACGCCAGATCGATCCTGATACAACTGCTGAGACGTAGTGGAGTAGTTGCTCGCAACACTTCGCTCCAATGCGGCACTTTGTACAGAACGCTGACTCGCGTTCAACACCGAGATAACCTCCTGGCTTTCGCGAACATACGCAGCAAGTTTCCCTTTGACAACAAGTACGACTTGTTGGATTGCCTCGTTACACTGAATCAACCGTTGACCTGGTGCAAGATGCACGTGATGCATCGAGCGCAGCAGGAGTTTCTTTTTAGCATCAGAAGGCGGTAACCACGGGATTTGAGCTACTTCTAGGTATGACAATAAAGGGGGTGGAATGGTTCCTGGTCGTTGGTCTGTGGTTGATTTAGGGGTTGGCGGATGCCTCGGATCCTTTGAATCCGATGGGGTCGCTGTCCTTGATGAAGCAGAAATCTCGTTGTAGTCGCTCATATCAACCGCGGGAAGATGCTCTTCTAGTATCCGAGCGTACAAACTCTCGTCGAATTGAAGATATTCACAATCAGTTTGTGCTAGAACTGTTGCGGGACACACAGTTCCTTCCTGAATCACCCCCGTTCGAAAAGCGTTCCGATATGGGAGCGTCTGGATATGAACTCCATGCATTGCTGCACGATGTTTTAATGCTACAGATGGAGCAATAGCTGGGTTTTCATCTACTCCTTTGTCAACCACGAAGTCTTCCGGGTTGATAGTGCTACCAGAAAACGTCGAGTACATACAAAATGGATGCTTCTGAAACATATCGACAACTGTCGACATGTTTTCGAGACTGTAGAATGACACAAACCCGGATAATACGACGACTAGTGCTCGCTGAACGTCTCCTTCACGAAACATTTCTTCACCTGCAGACTTGTTCACCACTGTTGCGTGAGTTAACATTTGTGCGAGTAGAAACCGCGGGACAGTTGGAAAGAGTCCAAACCGCTTCAGAAACATTGCTGCATCATCAAGACGGCGTTCTTTGATTCTATCAGATCCCACAATACCCGATAAAAACACCGATGGTCCAGACTGGCGTCTATTCACCTTTGACGCAGCCGCATAATTGTTTGCATACGAGCGTCGTGGACTTGCTGGAGGCGAAGAATTATTCCATACGAAACTCTGTAAAATACTACCAGCTTTCACAATGATATTGTGGCGCATAGGAAGAACCCACCGTTCGAAGGCTGACCGAGTGATAGAGAGTAGCGTAGTTCCAGCGTCCGCGAACACAGGGGCTTCGCAAGTTAGACACCGCTTCATCAGCTCACGTACACCAAATGCATCACCCGGGATAAATTGCACAGACTGACCGAGCGATATATGTCTCGCAGTCCCCTGGTGATGCAGAGTCTTCTTTGCTGTGGTTTGATTAGTTTCCTTCCCGCGATAATAGTGAGTGTGCAGACCTCCTTTCACAACGATAAACACTCGGTCGATAGAGCTGCCAGGCTCCCTTAATATACTATTGGACGCGTAGTGGTGGATATCCATGCGATGACAAAGTCGTTCAATCACAAGAGGTGGAAACTGAAAGAAAAACTTTGACAGAGTTGTATCAGTGAGCAGTTGTCGAGTGATCTGGAAGATATTCCGACTCTCAATTGCTGAAATTAAGGAGGGTGGCAGTGATGAAGTGTACGCTGTACCGAGAATCGGATTGTATGATAGTCGAAGCTGATCTTCTCGGACGAGCTGCTCGTATTGATCTCTGGTTATCCAAAGGATCTCAGTGGACGAGTCACCTGCAATGGCTTTAAATCGTACATTTGTCTGACGAGAGCGACGCGGGTTTGAAGCCCAAATATGAGAGAGTCCAAGCGCGAGCATTTGGTCGCCAAACGTATGACCCCGAGTGAGCGATACGAGTGGAGCTTTTGGCGTCACCAACCGTAGAGTTTTGTTTAATGGACTCGAGCTTGCTGGCGGGGTGTTTCCAGACCCATTCGAAGAAAAAGGAACCTGGTTATTAGCACATTCAACGCAGTGGACATCTAGCCGACCGTTGCGAACTATAGCGAAAGCGGTCATGCTTGAATCCTTGTCTGCATCTGCGGAAAATAGTACTTCTCCGGCCTCCAGCTGTCGGGTTGACGCAGTTTGCAGCAATGTTTTTCTTGCCGTATCTGATAGCAGCGAGAAAATTACTAAATGAGAAACATCCGTGCGTGTGGTTTCCTAGCAAAAACCAACATGTGAGTTAGATTAGAACAAATGAACCGGTGTCGATTTTCATAACCTTCGATGAGGTGAGGACGCCCTTTTCATAAATGAAGCCGAATAATTCTGAGACTCGATCTAACGTGTCCTGTTCGTCGCAAAAAAAAAAGTTGTCAAGATAATTTGACTGAGCATGCACAGGGTTAGCAAGTTTCACCTTTGCTAAAAGAATGACGGCTGTAGCTTCTTGACTGTGCTATGCAATGAGGAACAACAGAGAATAAGCCATATAGCTCACTCAGAGCAGCATGAGAGGAAAACAACCATCTTACCACACTTCTGTGACGACAGAGAGGTTTCTGATGTTGTCGGCCTCGCGCTGGTGGTCTCGGGTAGAAGTCGTCGATTCCGCAAATGGCTGTAACCAAAAGATTATAAGTGTTATTGTCCTATTTGCAATCAAGCATCTGAATTTTATCAACACAGAATGATCCAGGTAAGTACCGCCTTTGCCATAAGTGACTTGAAGATCGCCAAAGTCGATAGTCACGCCTTTCGCATTGCTCTTTTTGCTGTTCCAGGATCGGAAGTCTTCTCTGCTGTGCCTTTGACTAAAAGCTTTGTTAAAGAAGCCGCAAAGCGAGCCTTCGAGCTGCAAACAGCAGAGTACGTACATCAATGTGTGTATTTTACAATTGTTTTGGTTGTTCACGCACGTACAATAATGTAGGCATGGGAGTGGTCATCAACTGCATCTTCCTGTAGAGATGTTAAGTTGCCAGCATAGCCGAAAACAAGATGAATCTAGGCGTCCACATACCTGGTAAAATATAACTTCTCCATCAGGAATACGCTATGTGCGTGAAACGACCGGGGTTAGTGTATTATTCAGCGGTTAATAAGCCACAGCAAAGCTTTAGCACTGACATTAATTGTGCACTCAGTCGCCAAGTCTATCCATATAGTATTGAGGAGAAGATAAAGCATCATCACAGACATTAGCTTGGTAGCAACAGCCAGCAATCCCTAAAATCATTATTTAACTCGCTACGTACAATGTAAAATCTGCGGGGAAACAGAAGAAAGCACCCCAAGACTTGCGAGGTATTGCTGAATTATTACCACGTCGATATCACTGCGAAAGCGAGGCCTGTCGAGCAATAAGAAAAGAATCATCATACTAGTAAAACGATACAGTATTCTCTAGTGAGCGTACGGAGTTTCAAGAGCTGCTATCAACAGAGTCCGCTTCAAGGTGGCCAACGCCTCTGCATCCGCTTGACCTGAAGCGCGACGAGCATTGTCTGGATTCGGCAAAGGAGCGTGAGTGGGGCGCATAATTAGTTGTTTCTGCAGCCAAAACGCCAAGTAGTGCAGTGATTGTTCTCCTGAGTTTGCTATTTACAATGTAGCGCACAGTACATGGCTACACAGAGTGACACATCCCACAAGAAACCACGGTCAGCGCTATAAAATCACCAGGATGACATCCTCGACGCAACTCGAAACCGCCGAACGCAATCGCGGCGTGGTAAGTAACTTCACTGCATCTCTACTGCGCTGTTTTTGCTGACTGGTTGCTGCCCAGGTCTTCCACGTGTCGCTGCTGTACAACCTGGTGTTGCAGCACGAACAGCGACGTCCATGGTGGAGCCGCATCGAGCCGAGATTGATCCTCGGCGCGCTACCGCTGCAAAACAAGAGCCACTTGGACCAGGTCAGCTGCGTGATCTACCGGATAATTCTCCACCTGGACTTATAGTGTTTGCACGCGGGTGAATGCAGTTGGTACAAGGCGAGGGCGTGAAGGCTATTGTGACTATGAACCAGCCAGTTGAACTGCTGCCAAACTTACTTTCAACTCCAGTTTCTCCAGGTGCGAGGAAATTTCGCTAAGGGTGATAACTTATCGTGTACTAAACATGCACAGCTGAGTGGGAAAACGCCCAGGTCACCCAGTGCTTTGGCTCGACAGGAGATTTTACTCCGCCGACACTGGAAACACTAGAGAGGTTGGATTGAGAGGAACCCCTTCGCTGCTGTGGTACGACTAATTGTGCTAATTGTGCGTAGGTGTGTGAGTTTTGTGCATGAGCAGGTTGATGTGCAACAGAATACGACGTACGTGCACTGCAAAGCTGGCCGTGGTCGCAGCACCGTGGTAGTGGTAGCGTTCCTCGTTCAGTATCGCGATATGAAATTGGAAGAGGCCTTCGAGTTCGTGAAAAGCAAGCGCCCGCATGTGAGCCTACATCCGAAACAACGTCGCATCCTGCACGAGTTTAGTAAGAAATATCCATCTTCCGCCGGCGCATCGCCTGCAAGCACAATCACATAGGCCAAGATATGTAAAACCTCTTGGATGCTGAGTAGCTCACTCGTCTACGTGAAGCTACCTATACCTCCATTTCAACTGAGTCAAACGCAGACATGTTTACACTAATCTAAATGTATAGATGCCTTCATCGTTGGTGGGTTCTTCCCACTCGAAGCCGAAGCTCTTGGCGGTGTCGAGAACGTAATCAATAGACACATTGCGCTTCGTGTAGGCTAGTAAAAACTCCGACGCGGCCTTACCTCCGTCCTCCACACTGCGACGACCTGGTTTGAGTAAATACTTGGCCGTCTCAAATAGTGAAACCACGTGCTCCTGCTCGTAAATGATATCAGCACCCAGGACAATATCGAACTTGTCCTCGATCTGGTCAAGACTGACGCCCCACAGCAGCTTTCGGCATTCTACGCGATCCTCCACACCATTGAGCTTGCAGTTGGCGATCAGGAGATCAATAGTGTCGTCGTCACCGTCCGTGATCACCACCTGCTTGTCCGTAAGGTAAGATGCTAAGATACCAATGAGGCCGAGACCACTTCCCAACTCGATGATAGACTTGCCCGCGAACCGGCTACGGTCCTGGTACATGTACTCGCTCAGAAAGTCGCCAGCGCGCCAGAGCGTAAGACCCGTAGACTGCAGAGTCTGTCCGATATCGCGGCGCAGTCCATTGAGGCGGATGGTGATCTCAGCATCCTCTTCTTCTCCACTCTTGCCAAATTTGAATTCAAATGAGTCCTCCTTGGGCTCAATATCCAACGCCTTCTGGATGTCCAAACGCACGTCCGACGAGTCGTCTTCTACAGCGATACCGCGCTCGATCGCGAACTCCTGCAAAGCCGCCAGTGCGGCGCCAGACAGTGCCAACTGCTCGCCATCACTTTCGCTGTCGCTGTTCATGACCGCCAGTCACAAAATTTAGTTTTCACTGCAAGTAATATTCAGACAATCCTCTTTGTAGTGATATCGTGAGACGGTCACTTTTTATAACTATCCTGAGGAATCACTATCTAGAGCTGGAGCATTTGTACCAGTACAAGGGTACCATCGTCTTACTGCTGACTTGCACGGTCGATTTCATGATGACGCGATGGGTGTGCTGCCTCGAGCGATGAGCGGGTTTCGGACTCTGCATACTGTGTTTCAAGAAAAGTTGGGTCGCAACTGGGGCCGGAAGAAGCAAATATCGATGCTCACCAAACGGGTACTCCCTTTAGTTAACGACCATTTGATAGTAATAACTGCCGACTATGTACAATTTGGAGGTTAGAGGTAGTTTAGAGTCAAAACTTTTGTTGTATTGTGCGTTGCACCCATTCTGTCTAAACGATGTCGTAACTCGTTGTTTTAGCAAATCTTGAAAAATAATTTAACATTAATTTACCTACGGTAATCGTCGAATTAATGTTGAATTACCATTTACTCGAAGAGTTAATGTTGTCTTATGCGAGTTTTCGTTGAATGGCTGTAATAAAAGCGCCAAACCAACGTCGTACACTCTAACTCTTTCTTAAGCCCGTGCAACTACATTCCAGAAGATGACATTTTCTATCGATATGCGTTGGAGATCGATTGTGTGACGGGGTCACACAGCATCTTGTGCAGAGGAAGTTTACTTCCTCTAGAGTATACAAACTCTAAGTGAACGACCGTTCACGTGTTCCTGGTCTGAAGGGGACGAAGTACTCACTTGAGGGTACGATTAAGACTGAATGTATTTATA
>NW_008648988.1:929979-931246 GCF_000247585.1 Phytophthora nicotianae INRA-310 | reverse complement strand
ATGTACCAGGTATCTCAAGAGTGACTGGGCACTCTTCATGTAACTTGGGTACACTTGGGGTATTGACAGATTGTGCTGACCTGCATCTACGACATTGACCTAAGTGTCGCTGCGTTCATTATGGGGTCTCGACGCGGTCTATTTCTCGTTGGGGTTTACTGTTTCGTCGTAGAGGTAATGTGATACCGAACACGCGAAATACAAGAAAGACGCGATGGCCGCCAGAATGCATTAAGTTCGTCAAGGGTAGCATCCATGCTTTTATATTGAAGAGCTTCAAGTCTCTATCCAGTCTACATTTCCGTCACTACAAACGTTTCGACGGCTACTATATGCCGTGCTCTTCGTTGTGACCTCTGCCTTAACGCAAAGTCTTGACAAAGCAAGCCAGAGACAGCGTTCCCGCTGAAATCGACACTTACTATCATTGTGTGAGGAATAAAAGGTAATGGGAGGGTCATACGTCGTTCTACGATTCGTGTATGGCTGCCCAACCTTAACGTGGAGCTGGACTTGCAGTTTGTCGGGCAATGGCAATCCCATTGTCACACTAGCAGACACGTAGCAAACTAGAAAAAGCGTCCCGCTTCGAATGACAGGAGACCTTAGTTACTTACCGATTGGCGGGCGAAGTGTTGGAAAGGTGTTGTAGAGGTGTTGTAGAGGAAGTAGGCGTCGAAGAGGACGAAGTGAAGAAGGTGAAGTGAGGCCGAGAAGGAAAGTTGAAAAGTGATTGATGTAAGGCTTAGCTTAAAAACCAAAAACAAAAACTTGGTGCAACCATCATGAACCTGCACTCCCTTACATGTACCCAAGACGACACTCTTGGAAGCCCCACCTTACTCATTGAATCTCTCTTTGATGACCCGAGGCTGATGCGCGACCAGTGTGAACTTCAACATTCTTCTACAACCGAACATTTGTCGACTTGGGTTGCCTTAGAAGTCACTGTAGACTGTAGTGCATTCAGCTCTGGGAATGTTCGTCCCTCATTGCTGCGAACTTAACATGAAGGCGTAGGACAGTGCGCAGGTAAGCGCTTGTTCAGGTCTACAAGCTTGAAAAGAAATACCCGCGCTTAGCCTTGTGGTGTGGTATTGCGTTGTAAGCACGGTTTTGCTTTATCACCGGGTAGGATTAACTTATTTTTAACGTTAGTTTATGTTCTAGCTTTAGATTCACGAAAAGTAGTTATAGTTGTTTTAGAGGCGCTATTTATAAGCCAACGTTGATGCAAAGCACAGTAGAGACCTTTCGAAGAGAGTGG
>NW_008648988.1:927226-928522 GCF_000247585.1 Phytophthora nicotianae INRA-310 | reverse complement strand
CCAGTGGTCTGTCAAATGTAACCATTGGTGTATCTCACACCAATGTGAAACCCATTGTCGTAATCAAGTGGCTACATGTAGCCACTTGCGTGTAACCCCGTTACAGTCGCCCTTGGCAACAGCGTCGGGTATTGTAAGCTTACGTGAGCACCTCTCGGCGAGCTTGAGTAACGCAGAGAGCAATGTTTTTCCTAGTAGCAGTTCTGACGATAGCGAGTCGGATGACGCGCCTGACAGAATTTGTGATACTCATGGCGGGCATGGCGACAAAGGCCAGTCAAGTGGCCACAATGGCGAGATTGCCCACGACTACGACGAGTCGGACAAGGACAAGGCCTCGAGCAACGAGGGACATGAAGACAAGATCAGTTCTAGCGATGCGGCACCAAAATCCAACTCAGACAGCCACAGTAACCAGACACCGAAGATCCGTTAGTGCTTTGGACCAGACGAAGACTACCTTCTGGTTGTCCAAGTTAACGCTGACGAGCCGTATATGGCCAAACACGGCGACATAAGACGGCGGTGGGATGAAGTTGCTGACAAGCTCAACGCGTGTCCAAATTTCAACATGGTTCCCATCAAAGGGACAACAGCACAGTCGAGATTTAAACGTCTACTTGACGTGAACCGTAGCTGGGAGTAGACGTCAGCAAGCAGATCGAGCACCGACGAGAAAGAGACGCCCTTCATACAGCTTATGACAGAGATCCTGCCTAAGGTGATCGACGTCGAGGTGGCACACGCACATCATGTGCTAAGAAGCGGCAATCCAAAGAGTTATCTGGAAAAGTGGTTCGCCAAACAGCCGCGACGTGCATCAAATTGGGCAAGCGATCATCACGCTTGGACAATTCCCATGAAGCGGAGAAAGAGAACCGCACGTCAAAGCAGAGGAAGGGTCAAATCGACCGGGCAAACTTATTCAAAGAAGTAAAAGAGCAAAGAGCTCAACTTCTCGAGAGTTTTATGGACATGCAAAAAGAAACTCAACAGCAACGTCTTGAGTTTGAGCGACAAGAGCGCGAGAAAGACCGGTTGGACCGTGAAAGTGAGAGAGAGGAGCGTCGTCTGGAGCGAGAAGAACGACGCAAGGAAAGGGAAGTGCAAGCGAAGCTTACTGCGAGCTTACTGCAGCATATCAAGCAAAACAATGACTAACTTCATGGTGTTGGGTAGCTGAGATGGCGAGACTTACAAAGGTATGCCTCCAGTGCTGGTGGAGCGCAGCCGAAATACTTGCTGACTTGATTTTCGCCTTGAATGCATATCAGTGCATTTGTTAGCACCACCGCT
>NW_008648988.1:922855-924726 GCF_000247585.1 Phytophthora nicotianae INRA-310 | reverse complement strand
ACAGCTTGAAGATGTCGCTTACGTTTTCCGGGGCGGCAAATAAATTACTTTGTTCCATCAATAAATATTGTTATTTTCTGAACAAGACCGTTAGTTTTGTCTGTTACTGCTTGTACATACTCCTGATGTCGAGCAGTCTACAAAGTATCATTAAAGAACAGAGTATCCTTCCATTGATCGTCGAGGTAGCAGTCTACGTGGCCACAGCAATTAAATCTTAGATACAATTTGCAAAGATTATACATGCATCACGCACAAATGTCGGTGATGATACGGGCGTCCGAGCCGCCAAACTGCCTCCGGATCCTGGACAGCTTTCCTGGATAGGAAAGTCGGTAGCAATGCATTGCAAGGGCCTCGACACCCAATAGTCGATCCCCCCGCGCTTGAGATAAACATGTTGGGTGTGTCCATTAAATGTGCTAGCCTAGTCAGCTCGTCGCACGTGAAGCGAAAGTTAGCAAGTGCATCGACGTCAGGATACGTATTGATGTCGAGCCGTGCGTCTGGAATTAGTGGTCGCTCCACATGCTCTGTTGAAACAGCTAGGAGTAGAGCATCCTCGAGGTCATCTAGGACTTCAGCAAGCACTGCTAATGCTCGAGGACCAGCGCCTTGTAAATCGTTCATTCTGACCGGAGATCTATTTTTTTTTACTAATGACCTTCTTTGGGTACAGTCTCTTCACATTCGATACCAGCATCACCCGAATAGTGTATCCCAAATCTAACTAAACATTTGTCTCGAAAGTTAATCTCTTGTCCCCATCCGTAGAATGGGTAGGATGGCGAGCGTACCAGTAGCCTCAACTTCAAAAATAAAGTTTAGCTCTCCTAGCAACGGACACTTATACCGAAACGGACAGCGCTCAAGTCCAAAGAGCTAGTAGCCCGGCATTTTTTTTCTGAGCTCAATTTGACCAAGGGAAGATGCCAAAACTGCTGGAAGGAAATCGGGTATGTGGTAAAAGGAAGCGTCACTTAGGCAAGACTGGTGTCATCCTTCGGGTGTTGAAATCAAGCAGACAGCACACGTACGAGGTTGAATGGTCTACGGGAGTTGTAGATATTGTTTCTGCGCGCTCAATTTGCATTGAACAAAGCTCTAACGACGCTGAGCACACAAGTTCTGGCGAAGAAGTCTCCTTTGTGGAGCTTCTCCGGTCCGAAACCTCAGGTAACCAAGCTGGGTTTTCGTGTGAGTCCTCTTCTAGTGATGAAGATGAGGAGGAAAATGATGATGCTGGCTTGGAGGGGCACTCAGAAGCCGAAGAAGACGATACAGTCGTGGCTCACGGTCGATTATGGGTACCATGCGATTCAATCTTGGTAGATCCTGCAAGTCAATTTTTGTCTCGGGCAACACATTTTATCGGTTTACTGATTGCAGGATATGGGATACGGCTATCCCACAAACCACATCCAACAAGCGCTCCGAAAGGTACCTAATAAGGTGACGGTCAGCTTTGGAGACCTCCTTAACCTTTCAGTACCGACTATTTGATACGGGTCATTTGGGACCTGTACCAGTAGCCAATAAAAGGCTCTTATTAGGTCAAGAAGGTCGAATCAAAATTAGCAAATTTAGTGACGTGGAGAATTCATATTCTGCATTATTTGTAAAAACCGTGAATCAATTGGTAGCAATATGTGAGACAATATACAAGTATCATACCAAAATCGCAGAAACCATTTAGAATCGAGATGTAGATCAACGATAAGGCGTGTTCCAATCATAACGCATGGCGGAGTAGTGGAAAAGGCGACGAAGAAGACACGCTGAAGGCCGATAACGTCCGACGCTGGCGATCCCTCGCACATCCCAATCATGCCGCCAAGGCTCCTTTGGGACGAAAGTTGTGGTTATTATTG
>NW_008648988.1:879907-921735 GCF_000247585.1 Phytophthora nicotianae INRA-310 | reverse complement strand
CCCCCCCGACGGACAGTGTTAAAACGCCTCCCATCCCGCGGAATATGAGCTCAAGCCGTGATCCGGCGGTAACCGACGACAGTTTCAGTTGTGTGAGGTCATCGTGCCTTGCAGGAAAATCAAAAATGGCGTACGAATTAATGTTTGAATTCAGAGATGACATACACCGATCTACCATCTTCTGGATGACATCACTTGATAGATTGAATGACGCACATAAGATACCCAACACTTGTATACTATTTATTCTAAACTACCTTACACTATGTACTATACTTTTTCTAGGCCATTGAATACGAACCCCAAATGAAATCTGAAATGGGAACTTTTCACTGCCCAAAAATGAACCTGTGCCCTTTTAGGCAATTCACATACAAAGGACTAGCATACAAACCACAAATATTACGTCATGACATCCGCAAATGAATTACTTGATACTATGCGTTTTAACAGGAAATGAATCCACTGGCTGTTTTTGCCTCATTCCCTTTCTCCCTTCACTTTGTGGACAACGCAATGGTTACACTTGAGGATCTCCAAGCTGAGAACCAGCGTCTACGCAGCGAGTTGAAAGACCGAGACCACACAATCACAAGGCTTACGGAAGACAACCAGCGCAAATACACGAGAATCGGAGAGCTTATGGCTTCGCTCCACGCAGAACAAACTCAATTCGTCGAGACGCACCACCGAGAAACGACCAACCTCATCACATCGCACCACCGCGAGAAAATGATGCTGATCAACAATCTAGAGGAACAGCTCAACCGTCTAGTGAATCTGCACGAAGAACTTGTTAGTCAGATACAGAATCGGTGACCACAGCCCCGGAATCTGCAGACAAAGTTCACGATTTTGCTATTACACTCAAGCCACTACGATGGGACGGTGAATGCGGGCCTGGATCTTGCGACGATGTACAGTAGACTGCTTTTCCAGGTGCGAACTATGATCCGCACTCAGCTCTTCGCGTTGACCCCGTAAACTTTAGTTGGTCGCAGATTAGACCCGCATGAATGACATTCAAACGTAATAATCCACACTGTGTTGTGATTCACACAAAGAGAAACCAATTCACATGTCCGTGTGCTTTTGACCTATGTGTGTGCGCGTGCAAAATCCCAAGAAAGAATACTTTACATCAGCGGTTAAGCCCGTTCAATGTCCATGATGCTCGTAACGCCCTACAATAGATGCTGTTTGTAATCGTTAGTACACGTTGCGAAGAGGTATATAGTGTGTTTAACTTGCACACCATCGCATGTCGAAACAACCACTAGGCAGTTCTAGCCTTCCACAAACATTACTTGTAATGCAGCGTCCCACACAGCGATATTAACCACCTAGCGCAACGTAAACCCAATCATACATTTAATCACGCCGTACAATGCATCATTATAATGCTACCGAATCCAGTTAAGCTCGTGTGGCCATTCCGTAGTTTCAGAGAGCACATTAACCTGCTCGGCCCTACCGTAGGAAAAAAAGCACGAGAGTGTGCTCGAGCTACCCGTCATATACAGAATCGCACTTGCCGTAGCGCTGCCAAAGTCTATGGACAATGCATTGCCATTGACGTCTCCGACCTTTAGGCTGAAGTACTGCTTTCTGTGAACACCGTCGCATCTGGCACAACGTTGGCGAAGCTGCACCACAATGGCCGCAGCCCACGTGCACCTTCACCTCACTAGGAACCGGCCGCGTGCCCGAGAGCAGCAATCCGTTCCCACGCACTAGGTAACGAAACATACACTTGCAGTACAGTCGGGAATGAGCCACCAGTACGGTAGGGAAAGAGCCGCCAAAGCGTGGTTCCACATCTTACAGCTACGACACCGTATTAGCTGAAGGTGGAAGAACCGTGATCGATGGAGGTTGGGTCTCATGTTCAAGCGGTCCTGGTCGTAGCCGTATCGAATACAAAATAAGCTCAGGAGATCATGCGTGGTTTGTATCGAAGCTCGAAAAGTTTGATGTAACTTCATTACACCAAATTTGGGTACAGACTGTGTGATGGCTGTGTGAGAGACTATGCCAAGTCTTCATGACTGACTGCCAAAGCATTCCTGCAACACCGACACACGTCGCACATGCGAGAGCCACTTTGTGGCTTCAACAGGTGACCCCCACGAGAGGTCCATCGACTCCGTATTGTTCGTTGGAGCCGTGAAGCCTCCTAGTCCACGTACAGCTTCAATACTCTCACGCAAAGCGTGGATGTTCCTGATATTCAAGAAAGTCACTCGCGCATGTGCAAGGTTCCCGCTCTCCGTGCCACCTCCGGTCAAGTTATTGACGCGTGCATTGAGTTCTGGCCGGCAATCTGCGATCCAAATCCTACGTGTCGGTGATCCAGAATACGAACTAGATGCCGCTCGAGCGATATGAAGCAAACACTGCTCGTCTGAGGGTTTTTGTGTGTGTAGAATGCCGCGCTTGGGCTGTGCACATCATAACTACAGATCGGTAGTCTCCCTTTGGATCGGAACGAGGCTACAGACCCTACTTCTGAGTCGGTGGCGGCTGCTGGCACTACCAGCTCTCTAGGATATGTCGGACACATGGAGAATGAGGCATTCAGCTCCGTCACTCGGTAGGGACTGCTACCATCTCTCAGTGCCACTCCCATCCTGGCAAAATCCTCATACAGATCATAGAGCGCGTGACCCTGGAGATCCTCCTGCACCGCTCCTGCAACGGGACCGCCGTAGCTAACGTCAGAGGAAGACGTACGACTCAACGAGTCCCTAAAACTAAGTTCCTTATCCGAAGGAAACTTACAGCCCAAGAACCAGGGCTCAAAAGTTATTAAGAACACAAATAACTTTTATGCTTCAAAACCAGAAGTGTTTATTTATTTATATTGCGGCCAAGCCGCTATCTATGTTTGACTATCTAGCATAGTTAAACCTAATCAAATGCATATCGTGTGGCCCTCAACCTATGTACTAAGGCCACTGTTAACTCTACGATTCATGTACTGAGAGTCTGTTAACTCTTCGGGTACTCCGTACCCATGTGTGTGCCACACCCATGTAACCCCGTTACAGCTCCGATCGACGTAAACGCGAACACATTCAGCGGGGGTGTCCACATAAGCGTGTCGATTTAATGCTGGCAGTAGTCTCGTCACATCTCCGCCTAGTGTCCATGAGCGTAAGTCCTTGAATTTAACCACAAGTCTCGTAGGAGTGTACGCGTTGATGGACCTCGACGCTGATACAGTCGCTTGAGGGTACGAGGGTCTGGCCACCGCTGCTCGCGGCATGCCTCGAAGCGCAGTGTCAAGTAGTCTGTAGAACCCCCCAATGGTTCTTAACGACGCGCTCTGGGGCTCGAATCGGAGTCTAAACGACGTGATGTAGAGCGATCCGGGGATCTCTGGAATCGTCAGAGCGCCGGGGAACACGATGGAGCAGGTGACGGAGTGCACCACTGACGCATGCTGAGAGGGTGCACCACAATGACCACGAATGGCCAGCTCACATGCAACCTCCCCGGAATTGGCCGCATTGCTCAAAACGAGCAGCAATCCGTTTCCAAAGTGTTTCTTGTGTGGCTGTGGGTGACCTCCAGTCCCAACGGTTGAAAGGAATGGATGCTACGTGCGACAAAGGAAATAATATAGAAAAGAAGTATAATAATTGGTACGTGTAGCGACCGCAAAATTACAGAAAAGAAGAGTAATAATGGATGCTACGTGTTAGCAATACTGTAGAAAAGCAGTTTAGTCGTTCGGGTTGAACAGATCTGTTCAACTGCAACGGCTGCTCATTTTTAGATTGCACGTACCACTATAAAAAGTTCCTTTTACCTCGGCCATCTCCTTCATTTGGAGAACATAACTTCACTTACCATGGTTCACGTGAGTCGTGCACAAGCAAAGTCCTTGTGTGATGGGGGACTACACGCCCACGATCGCTTCGACGGAATGACAGTAAACGAGGAAGCGGCGCGCGCCATCGTACGTGTATTACACAATGTCAACTCAGCCAACCACGTCGATGTTGAAACCACCATTGAGGCCGTCTTTGACAGTCTCTTAGCAAAGGGGATCTAGAGAATTACGAAAAAATATATATATCAAAAGCCGGGTCACCCCAATACCAAGCAGCGACCATCCCGCCATTACCACCACTTTCCACGTTGACTGCGTCGTCGACACCTTCATGCAAAAAGGGAAGGAGACTGCCGAGACAAAATGGGAAAACACATTCGAAGTGTTTAAAACACTTCCTCTCCGTTTGAAGGCACGATATAGGAAAGAGCAACTTATTAAAACAACCAGCATGATCATTAACCAGCTCAGGTACATCGCATCGATTCAAGGTCGCTCTGCGAGGAGGCTCTTCTAGTTCAAAAGCGCTTCAAGAGCATGACCATCGACTGCCAGGCGACCAGAATTGCTGTCGTTTATGTGGTGTGTGTCCGTCATGCTGTTGATCTCCTAGAAGTTCGGGAAATGCTTACTGAATTGTTCGACAACCTACTGAAGCGCGACATCAAGAAGATCACAAGCCGATCGCTACACAAAGCTGGAATCAGCAAGAACAAAGCAAACATCGCTGCCACAGATGAATCTCAGACTGCCAAAGCTGCTACCTCAGTATACAAGATCTCTCGAATCGTTAGCACTCATTTTGATGAAAACGAAGAAGAAATGGCTGAAGTTGAGTGGTTTCATACTTTTGAATCGCTCGATGATCTCCCTAAAAGACCGAGTTGTCAAGGACAAGAATAAATGGGCAAAAAGGTTTCTCGAAATGGATGCGAGAGATGCAGGTATTGAGGAGGAGGAGGAAAGCTAAGATTTTATATTTTGAAATATATTTTGTTATCTTTACATCATCATCATTACATGGATAAATCGTGCAATTCAACGATGCCCATTGCTTCGCATTGAAACTCTCCACTATTCACTGCATCTATAGACGACGCTGATGATCTTCCTGACGATGCTTCTCACGATGGACCTGCTATTCCTAAACGAAGGAGACTTCAAATGCGACCTGCATTATAAAATAAGTGCACGTGGAGTCTCTCGGAACGCCAACGACTTCTGATCACTGGATGGTAAACGTAACAGAACTGGGCCCGTGCAGTGGACTCAAAGCATTGAGCAAACGGAGACGACGTCTACATGTAGACTTCTGACTTTAGGCTGCTAGTACAGAAGTGAAGACGAGAGAGAGAGAGAGAGAGAGAGAGAGAGAGAGAGAGAGAGAGAGAGAGAGAGAAAGAGAGATAGTTTCTATATTGCACAACGTGGAATGATTTACGCATACTACGTACATGAACTAGTTCGATAGCCCCCACGCCACAAGACACCATTCAATGCACCATGGGCTAGCAGCGTGAGGACACTAGCGTCGCGAACAGCAGTGCGTCGATACGACCTAACGCGCCACCATGGCCTGGAATGAGCGCCCCCGAGTCTTTAACGCCTGCTGCTCGTTTCAACAAGCTCTCACACAGGTCTCTAAGGGGTCCAATAACCACCACGTCAATAATAACCACAACTTTCGTCCCAAAGGAGCCTTGGCGGCATGATTGGGATGTGCGAGGGATCGCCAGCGTCGGACGTTATCGGCCTTCAGCGTGTCTTCTTCGTCGCCTTTTGAATTGGTTCGTGCTCATCGTCTCAACCGTGAAGCTTTGACCAGAAGCATCTGGTTGTTTTACCTTACCAGCCAATCGATCTTGCTGTCCATTTTGTCTTCCGCTTTGGTGTCGTTTATTCGGAATAAGTAATTCACACAATTTGTTCCAAATAACCAGAATATGTCGGTGATTTTTTATATTTATAAACAGGCTGTGGTGGTTCTTTAGGAGAAATATCGCTCTTACGTTTAAATTAACAGGTCTTGGTGGACCTCTAGCAGGTGAACCTCTATAGTTGATCAACCCAACCTTCATCAAGTATTTAAGCCAATTATATTTGGTATTGGAAATTGTATAGGACCAAATGGACCCGTATTTCGCTGTACCATCGTTGGTACTGAAAGGGTTAACCCTTTTAACCCTTTAACCCTTTCAGTATTAACTGGAGGGTATTACTATTTGGGGTATCACTCCAAATAGGATTGTGTGTATTGATAAACAACTAAAATACTTTTTTTTTTGAAAGAATTCTTTTGAGTGAGTGAAGGTCAAAAATAATTTATGGCTCATCATTTTGATTTGTACTACAGTTTTCAGTCATGGCACTCGAGGCGCCTACCGTGCTGAGTCATTTGAGCTCATGGCTCACCTGTTTCGAGCTGTGCTCCATGCGCGCACTAAACCGCAGCTTCTACACTAGTATCCCACGAAACACATGGGAGCTCACGGCCAGCAACATCAGCAACTCTAAAGTGATGGAACAAATGTCCAAGGTTTTCCCGCATGTGTGGTGTCTGCGAGTGCAGGATGCAATTCTAGAGGAGGCACCGACGATGAAGTTGCTTATGCCGTGGCTGAACAGAAGTGGAGAGCTGCGAAAGCTGGTGCTGACGAGGGTGAACTGCATTAGCGGATTCTACGTGCACCTCGTAGCTGAGAAGCTCACTAACATCGCCATTCGCCAATGCTACCAGCTGCAAGAACCGGCAATCATCGCGCCGAATGTCGAAACTTTGGTTATCGAGTACTGCCCCGTGACCAGATTTCATGCAGACACGAAATTGCCCCAGCTCAAGAAGCTATCGCTGTCCTCACGAAGTTTCACAGCGCTTCATGCACGATACCTTATAAAAGAAATGCTACAAAAGTCTCCTGTCTTGGAAGAGCTGAATCTTTCTGGCTGCTCGCAGCTTGAGCAGGTGCTGGTGGACCCGGGAGACGTCCCCGCTCTGCGTCGACTTGACCTCAGTGGCTGTCCGAAGCTTGATCGAGTGCATGTGACGTCCAAGCTGCTGGAGACCCTCAATCTCTCGCGTAACGACAGTTTGCAGTATGTGCTGCTGGACCTTGAGCGAGTGGTAGATTTGGATTTGTCGTTCCTCAAGAACCTCACGCACCTGTACATCCGCTCGCCATCTCTGCGACGCCTAAATCTCCGAAGCTGCGACCAATTGATGCGAAACACTACAAGCGTTACCTGTCCGAACCTGCAACTTGTGGTTTTGCAGGGTACAACACTGAAGGTCGAAGACTTCAACACGAACGAAGTCTACGACGAGGTGTTCGCATTGCAAATAGACAGCAACAGCCTCTAGCCATGGATACTTACTACAAACATTCCTGATAAATAACATTCTGCAGTGTATTTTGTTTTGGTGCTGCAGTTACAAAGCGTATAAAAAAACTCTGAAATATCAGAAATATCATATTTAACAGTAAAAAACTTGATTCTGTGATAGAATTTCTATGTTGAACCGGTTCCATTTGGGAAAAGGAGCCGACGAGTCCAGACCATGGGCAACGCGACGAGTTGGCTGACGCAGTCTCTGTGCCCAGAGGAGCAGGCACTATGGGTGGTGGCCAAGAGCGGTGACCTGGCGGCGCTACGACAAGGGTTAGCGCGTCTGACTCCCGAGACGCGCTTCTATTCGGAGTGGCGGGACCCCGTGTACGGCTACTCGCCACTGGCCAATGCTTGCTCGCAGGGCCATCTACACTGTGTGCAGGAGCTTCTCGCATACGGCGTGGACTGCAATGCGCGCGACTCACAGGGTAATACACCGCTACATATAGCCACAGCCTGCGGGAAGAGCGAGGTGGTGCGGCTTCTGCTGGAGGTGCCAGCGGTGGACTATTTCGCGAAGACTTCCACCAAGGCGCAGACCGCGCTGGACATTGCGCGCCAGGCGTACAGAACGTCAGAGGGACGAGGACTGACGTACATTCAGTGTGTAGAGCACATCGAAAAGGTAATTATTGATTTCTGGATGGGATGGATCGACGTTGGTATCTAATTTTCTTTTGTGTCGAAAGAAACTCTGCCTTTACTCGGGTTGGCTGTATGAAAGGGCCGACAATTTTTTATCAATTGCTTCGGGAATTTCTGGTCTGGACTCGTGGAAGAAGAGGTATGATAGAGACCGCTGTATGTTTGCAGAGGCGTAGACGCTAACCTATTGATTGGTATCCAGGTATGCTATGGTGTTGCGGACAGCAGCACCAGATGTCGTTGAGATCGACTTATTTCCAATGAAACCTGGAGAGCGACGCCCACCAGTTCCAAGGTACGCTTCGATATCACTATGGTTTTTGGCGACAACTTTATTTATTCTTATTATTTTGCTGTAGCTCTGAGCTATTGTACAGAACGAGCGATGGCATTCAGCAGAGTGATGACTCTACGTGGCTCAATCGGAAGGATTTCCGTCTGTCGCTGAAGGTTTCTAGAAAACAGGATACCAGTCGAGCTTCGGCTGTCCAGTCGATGGATTTCGCTACTACGAATCAGGGCGAACTCGTCGCGTGGAAGACGTTTTTAACCAGTCTACGAGTACGTTGGTATTCGTAAGCTTGGAACGTGGTCATAGTTCTAACTTAGCAATATTGTCCAGGTCAACCGTCCAGTGAGCCCGATCACACCAGCGTTTGGAGGCACTCCATCGACTGTACCAGCGCGACCTGCGACGAGCCCTGCACAATGCGCCAGTTCCACTCAAGCTGCAATGCTACAGGAGCAGCGCGATCTGGAGCGAGCTCTCAAATTATCCCTTGAGGAAGCGCGTCGCCACTCTCGAACTCAGTCAGCGCCTTCCGCCCCGCCTCCTTCGGACACGATGCTGGAAACGCTGGGCTATTCTGAAACAGTGGTGGGGCCGGATGGAGTGGAGATTGTGCAACTGCTTCGCGACGATGCTACTACGTCGACCCCACCGGTAAAGAGCGCCCCAGCACACAGCACGGTAACCCAACACACGAACGAATGTGTGATCTGCTTTGATGGACCTCAAGAAGCGGTTTGCGTCCCATGCGGCCACAACGCCGTTTGCATGGACTGCGCTCAAGAGCTTCTTGATACCACTCGGCTCTGTCCTGTATGCCGACAGCAAGTGAGAGAGGTGATCCGACTGTACCGTGTTTAAACAGAAGTGCAATACGCAAGCGCAAGAAGTTTGAAATACATTAATTATTTTTTGGCAAGATGTTGCTACAGAAGTCCATGTGTGCTCGATGCAGTCAAACACGGTAAAGCTTGATTAGTTCGCGAATGGGTGTCCTGCATACGGGGCATTCCGCGGTGGTGGTGAGTATCTCCTCAGCACACTTCATGCAGACAGCATTGTGGCCACAGGGCACACATACAGCAGACTGCGGGCCGTCAAAGCAGATCACGCACTCGCCGATAGATGAATGTGCAGTTGTATCTCCGTAGTTGACTGCAGGTGGCTTTTGCTCGGAGGCTGACGGCATCAACGCACTCTCTTGCTCTCTCGTTTCCGTAGCAGCCACGGGAGACATCTGCTTATCGCTCGACTCGCATTCTTCCCAATCATCCCAGTCCGGAGCTGATACTGGCAGCACCGGAGAGCGTGTTGCGTCACTAGCGCATCTTGCCGTTTGAAGAGAAAGCTCAAGGGCTTTGCGAATATCTTCGTCTTCATCTGGGGATAAGGTTGACGGCGTCGCAGACTGAGGATTCCATCCAGCTATATTATCGTGACTGGCCTCGGGCAACCTCCACTGTTCACGAAGATTGCTGTTCCGGTGGGATCGCTCAGCGAATTGCTGTTGCTGGTGAGTAAAGAAGTCCTTCCACGCATCAAAACTCTGCTGGTTGATTGCAGCAAAGTGCACGGGATTCTGAAGAGCGGAGCTTGCTCTGTAGTGACACTTGCTTAGCTGATCGCCACGTACAATAAACGTGAAGTCTTTGCGGCTGAACCATCTCGGATCACTAGAGGCCTCCATTCCAGCTGCAACATTGTACAACATGACTGACGTTGGGCACACAGGACGCACTCCGCCACCTTCTTTCATGCTGAAAAGAGCCAACTCTAGTACATCAGGTTCCCCACGTTCCAATACGATGCACAAGCGTCGCGTCCACGAATTTAATGACGTAATGCCTGACACCAGCGACAGCACATTGTCGGTCTTCGTGTACAGCCAGCCACTGTACAGACAGAATTTCTGCATCATTTCAACAATTAGCACGCCATTTAAATATTTTTGCATGCCAATTTCGAACCTTTTCCAACATTTCGATGCACTTGGCGTATGGTTGAGCTTCCTTTTCTTCCTCTTCGTCTGCGAATCTGCTCCTGGCAAAGTCCAGCGGGGTCTTCATGTACAGATTGATCTCGAACGGGTTCACCGCCGGCACTTCCAGCAGGAACTTGACCATATCAGGCTGTGCTCGTTTGCATGCAAGATGTAGTGGCGTGTTCATCTTGAAGTCTTTTGCATTGCAGTTGGCCCCAGCCTCGACCAGTAGTCGAGCACATTCGCAATGGCCTTTGGCAGCAGCCTCCAGTAGCGCTGTGCGACCCGTGTACGGTTCTTGCCACTCTAGATACTTGCGCGTCTCGAGTGTGAGGCGCGACGTGGCCGAGCGAATGATGCGAGCGTCACCGTAGCGCGCGGCTGCCCAGAACAACTGGTCCTCCGGGTAAAAGCATTGCGCCAGCCAACTCACCGCGTTGCCCATGCTGCCACTCTAGCTGGATCGGAAGCGAATTTACTTATGCCAGAAGTCATTGAGAATTTGATTATGTCGGAATGATGGTTTTATCGGTATTTTTGTATTGCGTTAAATTGGCACGATGAAACCAGAGCTTCCTGCATGTGGATGTGCACTATGCAACGGCAAAGTGGGTATCATGATACCATTGGCAATACCTACCAATAGTAGTTGATTGGTCGACGTGCATCATGTACTTATTGCAAGGTTCTCGGTCAATGTGCACGTAGTGTCTGCGGTAGTGGAGTTGTTGGGACAACAACTGATGCACATGAGGCTGTTTTGTCGAGCATTTGGTTCATTCTGCCCTGGGGACAGGCGCGCGTAGCAAATTGTTACTGGCAATAGGGCTACCGAAGTGGAGGTTTGGGGGCTTTGAGTGAGTGCTCAGCGTTGGCAACTCCCAGGCAACCCAACCAGTTTCATACAGCTGACCCTTTCACCTGTTCGACGCGCTTACGGTGGCGAGGGAGCGACATCCTTCCAGTTAGCAAACGCTCACCTAGAGCTCACGTGACGAGTCGACACTGAGACGATGCGCTTCTTCCGCAGCTCCAAGCGGCCGCCGCACGGGCTCAACGCCAAGCTGCCGCCCCCGCCAGCTTCTCTACAGAGCTCCACCGGCCCGAAGGAGACGACCATCACATATACTGGCGGTGCTTTGTGTGTGACGCTGCAGCGTGCCAAGTCCAGATTTTTAGAGGAGGAGGGGCCTATGCGACTCGTTTGGCCCAAGGACCAGCGACTAGGAATCACGTTCATCGAGATGCCTCAAGGTGGTGTGGCTGTCAAGGACGTACCCGGCATGCGGTGCGATGTGTCTCCAGGTCAAGAGCTCACCAGAGTGAACAAGGTTTCCGTTAGCGGGAAGAGTTTTCAGGAAGTGATGGAGCTGCTGCAAAATGCTCAGTCTCCCTGTGTACTCGACTTTTCCCCGCCCCCGTCACCTATCCTAGTGTCCGAAGTTCTTGGGCCGGCAAGACTGCTCGGTGTACGGAAGGGCATGGTGCTGAGGTCGGTGGACGGCTCAAGTATGGTCGGAGCTAACCTTTGTGACGTCGGCTCTGCGCTTCATGGTGCCAGTGATTCCGCTCCGGTTCGTCTTACGTTCACACCCTACGATAATGTAGTCCACCTCCGCAACCGGTCCTCTAGTCTTGCAGAATCACCACAGAAACCCCGTGCATCGTTTCGGAATACGCTCGGCATTGGTGCTGTGCTCGCAGCTTTATCTCTCTGATCATCACGAATTCTGCATTCCAAAAACGTTGGAAGTAAACTGTGTGCGACGACGTAGGTATCGTCCCTCTGGCAATTAGTTACTCATGAAACGTAGTTTTTTTTTACCTTCTTGGAGGTATCAAAGCAATTTAGCATGCGCACAATCCGCAATCATGGCAGTGTAGTAATACGCTGTGAAAACAAAACAAAGTTTTTACGTTGCTGGGGAGTCACTGGTGGCAACCCCTCTATTCAATACTTCACAAGTACAATTCACAGGCAAAAACGCCATATCATGCTGAAGTAACATTGTCCCATGAGTTAGGCTCGTACAAGCCGATCATTACTCCGTCGGGGGAGCGCAATGCTGCCACCTGCAGCAGTGACCACCAATGCAATGTCAACAATCCATCGTCAGCAGTGGATATCTACTTTTGGCCCAGTCAGCCAAACCGCTCACCTTGCCGTGTGCCGGGTACTTGATAGGGCCGTCCATTATCGCGCCAAGCATCAGCAATCGCGGTACGGCATCGCTCAGGTCCGGGATGTCGAAGTTTAGGAACGGCGAGTACCCACTACTGCACGCAGCCTCACTGTGCCAAACAATAATTTGCAACAGTAAGATAATGTACAGAATAATTGTAACTCCAGCCACCAACCTCTGCGCCAGCTTGATGCAGAGCGGCACACCCGCTTTAATGTCGAACTCTGCGTACGTGTCCGACGAGCGCAGCAGTTTCAAGCCCAGTCCTTCCTGGTAGAACTGCTTGGAGCGCGCCAGGTCGCGGCTCAGCACCATCAGCTGCCGCAACCGACTCATGTTGCCACAGTCAAATGTGCAGTGCAGAATATTGGCCAATCCGCGGGGATAAAAACAGCTTCAACGCATTTGTCTCGTCACTTTAGAAATCATCCTAAATCAAGCAACAACAATGCTCGGAAATGGGCTAAAGGTGGCGCTGCTGGCAGCGGCTGTAGCGTGCTACGTGCAACCACAGCTACTGCTACAGCCTATGGTTGGCTCGGATCTGGATGGTGCGGACGTCGATGCGTCTGTGCGCGTGCTGCGCGGCCTGCTGACTCTGCTGAGCTACGGACTGGCCAGCGTCCGACCTTCTTGGTTTTGGGTGCTCGTGGTAGTAGCAGCACTGCAGCTCAGTCTATGGGGTTTGCAGCTGGCCGAGGACTCATTACTGGGGTTGAGCGTGGAGGCCGAGAAGAAGCTGTTCCTGGTGGGCGCTGTGGCCTGCTTCGGAGCCATCGTGAGCATCATTCTGTTCGGAGGCAAAGGCGACGCCAAAGCACGTTTTCGGTGGGTAGTTTAGAGGGTAGTTGGTTGTGGTTCTGTTGCTTATTTAGTGTTGATGTTTACAGGAAGCGACTGGTGGCGTTTTACACAAAGCACAACCCGAAGAAGCTCCGCGAGGTGGATGATTTAGTGGAGAAGTACGAGTTCAACGAGGAGCTATTGTTCCAGCGACTGCACCGGAAGTACAATGCACTAGCTGCTGGAGCGGATAACCACTCGGTCATGAAGCACATTGACGAGAGCGAGTTCCTGTATGAAGAAGCAGAAGAAGAGAGACTGGAGTCGGACGAGGAGGAGGAGGAGGCAGAAAAAGAAGCTGCTTTAATCCCAGCGGAAGAAGAGGAGGACGAAGAAGAGAAGCCAGCACGTTTATATACTGCACCGCAGAGCTCAGGCAGCAGTGGGAGTGATGAAAGCTACGAGGTTGTCGAAAAGAAGACTGTACCACCGATTCGTCCGATGGAAATTGAGGACTATGACGAACTCGACGGCACACCTCCCATATCGCCTCGCACTGCCGAAAAACTAGCCCACACGCACCGCCAGTCATCCACTCTGATCAAGGACGCTATTGCACAAGCGCGCCGTGCTCAGCAGGAACGCATTGAGCGTCGCATTGCTAACATCGCGTCGAGAAGCGGAGACGGCTATGCCGGACATTAATTAACGGACCACAAGTCAGCAATTTTCGGAAGCGTTAAGTGCTTTTTGGTAGGATGGTAAAGCAGCAGATCAAGCAAGAAAAGAAATCATAAGTATACCCGAGCTCTTTTATCATACGTGGATGTAATTATCCCTGCCTAGTTCTCCTTGACCATCGAGTTCATCGAAGGACGCACCTCGTTGAGAGAAGGACGTAGACCCACATAGCTGTCATCGCCCGCGCTGTTAACGCTGGGCAAGTGATACTGCAACAACTCGGCCCAGCCGTTGCGGCTGGCAGCGTGTTGCTGGCCGTACAGGAAGTACGAAAGCACGCCTACCAGCACCCAGGCGACACCGAGGATCAAACCCAGATTGGGGATCTGAGCCACCAGATAGAAGTCGGCGAGGATGCAGATCATCGGGATGAACGGCACAAGCGGAGCCGAGAAATAAAGCGGGTCGTTGCCGCTCTGAGGGCATTTGATGGCAAGCATGATGGTCATCGCCACAGTCGCGACTAGACAAACGATAGCTAGCACTAGGCAAACTGTCGAGTCGTGGGTCACGTAGCCCTGTTGATAGAAGAACGCAGTCATCAACGCCAACGCCACTGCAGAGCCAATGTACTTTGGTGCTGTGCTTGGCGACTGCTCCGACATGCGGATCATCATGAGGGACGTGTTGGACATGACGAACGAGATCAAAATACCGAAGTTGACGATATCCCACAGCGTCACGAACGGCACGATGAAAGCCACCAGTGTGAAGAAGATACCAGTGATAAGAGTGTTGACGAACAGGTTGCCCTTGGCGTCCACCTTGGCAAAGATCTCGGGCATCAGACCATCGCAAGCTAGTGCGTAGTTGAGACGCGGTTGGGCCAGGAAGGCAATGAGCACCACCACGGGCATGGTAATAGTCTCACCGGCACGCACGATCTGAGAAGCCCAGTCCCAGCCGACACCAGCAAATCCATCGGGGAAGCTTGTAGCCTCAGAGTATGGCACCATACCGGACAACACGAGCGAACACAAGACACTGAGAATAGCAGTGCCCGTCACAACACTCAACACGGCAATGGGCATGACCTTCTTGGGGTCCTTGGCCTCAGCAGCCAGACAGCAGACTTCATCGAAACCAATGTAGCCGAAGAAAGCCTGGGTGGCACCGGTAATGATACCTTGAGTGCCGTAGGCCATGTCACCCGAGCTGTTCTCCGCACGTGGAGGGATGAAGGGACTGAGGTTATCCGAGTCGATGGCACAGAAGCCAGCAATGATGATGAAGATAACGACGAACATCTTGAGGATAGTGAAGCCGTTGACGAACATCTTGCCGAAGCGGAGACCAGCAAGCAGAACGACCACACATAAGCCCTGGATCACGGCAGATAAAATGTTGGCGTACTCTTGGTTGAGCCAATGGACGCTAGCGTCCGGGTTCTCGTGCACGACCCAGTCCTCGACCTTCTGTGCCCAACTACGAGCCACACCGGCACCGGACACGGCGTATTCCAGCGTCAGCAGCCAGCCAGCGACCACAGCGGGCACCTCACCGATAGCGTGATAGGCGTATGCGTACGTACTACCCGATGAGGGCACACGTGTAGTGAGCTCCATGTAGGCCAGAGCGTTCATGCAACAAACCACGCCACCGATGAGCCAACTGATCACAGCTGACGGACCGGCAGTGTCGCTCACGATCGAGGCAGCCGTGGAAAAGATACCGCTACCGACTGTGCCACCAATTCCAATACAAATCAAATCGAACAGACTGAGCGATCGAGGCAAGTCCTGCGAGTTCTCTTCGGCCTGTCAAAATGTATTGGATTAGGACGTTGAACGACTGGGTAGTGCTCGATCTCATATACCCGTACCTGGATAACTTGCATGGGCTTGCGGTGCATCATGCGCTCCAGCAGCGGCGCCCACGAGAAGGTTGGTTCGCTCTTCTCCATGGTGTGTCGTTGCTTGGGACGAGGTCTGCTGAGCAGGTTCACCGAGCTGGCAGCTAGCAAAATGTGGAATGGCTCTGCTGCACCGGAAGCGACTCGCGTGACCGGGTCGTGGAGGGAGCTGTGACCATGGACCAGCCACGGGTTCACATACTGAAGCGAGGTCAACGAGCTGGCGCTGGACGTGCAGATGCAACGGGATCCCCGTCACGTGTGACCCAGCCGCTTCGTTCGCAGACCTCGGCTTCCAATCCCTTTGATGAGAGGCTTGCAGCACCGCCAAACGTAAGGTTAGAGACCAGTCCTCACTTAGTGAAATCAAGTTCTCGATAGGAGACTGGGCGTTTATCAGACAATGCTGGAGCGCTACCGTAATGTTTTAACCGGCAAACACGCGGAAGCCTTGCTTAACAGCGGCACGAGCTTCTAGTTTAGTAGAAGTCATGAAGTGATGGCGGCAATTTAGGAGGACTCAGCTTCAGTCGCCGCGTCACATTCGGCTTAGAGTTCGTCTACGATTCTGCCATTTAGTTAGCTCGCTAAAGGACCGGAATCTTTGCCAAGTGCGACTACTATCCCATCCACCCATACAAAACGTAGCATTAGGATCCCATCTCCACCTCAACTCCGGCTCGATGTGAACGAAAAGAGGCGGAAATCTGAGAATGAGTTACAATTCAGTTTAAATGTTTAAGAAGAAATGAAACGATTCGCATGGCATGTTGCCAACTTCAGTATTTAATAAAAAAAAAAAAGTTGTTGTGGATACCATGTATTTCGTTATCGCTTTGGTAACGCTGGACGGATTGTTGCAGATAACTTGTTGCTCCCACCATTTCTTCACATCAATTGAAGTTGAAGCTATTAAGGTTTGCTGCAATTTGTAGCATATTACATAGAATACATGAACTTGAGTCGAGCTGCAGTGACTTGCCGCAAGTCCTTGCCAGTAGGTACATTCAACAGCATCTCCCCCGTGATTGCTGTGATTGTATATGGCATCATAGCGCTGTCAGCAGCACCAAGTTTTCGTGCACAATAAATGCATGATGGAAAGATCCATCTATTGAGAATTACTACGACGTGGATCTCCTCCTTCTTCCATGACTCGTTCTTTCATCTCCTCTCTATATACTTCGGTCTTTGTACTTCCGTACACTATCACCTTCGAAGCCTATGCAGTCAGGCCAGTTAAAAGACAGCACGACCAATAGACTGCATGTACTGCACAGTATGCTGTCAAGGAATTGATCCTCTGAGACTCCCAGACCGGGAGACCTCCCCACTCAGCAGCTGTATTAGTAGTTGCCCTTCATGCGAGGCTGTTACCTCCCGCAAAGCGTTCAATTGCGTGCTCTCAAGGCACGTCATCGATCAGGCGCTTGGTGGCCCAATGGAGGCACACCACCGCACAGCTCCTGCTCCATGTACTCACGATGGAAGTGAAGTGCTTCAAGACGTAGTCGCAAGTTTCTCTCTTCCTCCTCCATTAGTGTAACCAAGTTCAGTGCTTCGTGCTGTCGTTTCTTTTCGGCCATCAAACGTTCGTAGTGCTGCTTTGTTGCTGCCTCGCGAAGTTGGCGCTTCAGTCAGATCCCTTGTCAGTCCGAATCAAAGGAATACCGCTGTAGAAAAAACGTACCTGTTTTTCAACCCGGAGTTCGATCACCTGCTGCTCTTCAGCTCGTATGCGCTCATTCCGACACCGCCGCTTATATTCCTGATCTGCTTCCTTCGCTTTTTGCCCTGCTAAAGCGAGCTTCAGATCCAAAAACAGGGAAAATGGTTAAAGAAATTTTCAACAACAACTTAGTTTAAGGGAAAAAAAAACACCCTACCTTCACTCGCTCTCTTTGTTGGCGAGCAACCTCGAGTTTGCGCTGCTCGAGCGCTCGTTTCTGTTTCTGTAGATACAACCAAATTTCAACGCATAGTTCATCAGTCGATATTGCATTCTCCAGAGACCGGTCGTGCTTACCGCGAGAAACTCTCTCTGTTCGCGGCTTCGGGGTACATTCAATTTTCGCTTGTAACTAGGAGATGTTGACCCTCCTTTTTGTTTGGAATTACCTTGGGAAACATTTTGATGAAGAAACGTTGCGTTCTGGCCTGGAAGATGCATCGAGCGGGACATTTGACGGACCTGGCCAGGGACACCAACGCGGAAGTTTGATCCTTCTCGGGTTTTCATTAGATTCGTCTCGAGACGTGTTCTCATGGTTTGCATTTCACGAACCACTCGTTCTTCCTGAGCGCGGAAATGTGAAATCCGTCTCGCTAATTGCTGTGCCGTATCCTCTGCATCCTTCCGAGCAACAATAACGTGGTATATACTACCGTCTACCGCGGATGGGACTTCTGGACCAAGAGGGTCTCCCTGCCACAAGCATTTCTTCACATTTTCCCCTTCACGTGCAGTTTTAGGTAGAGTTGGTATTGAAATCGGCGCGAAACACCGCCTCGATCCGACAGCACTTGAAGGTCTCCTTGCTGTATTGCTAACAGGACGAACAGGTTGCGGTGGGATTGTTCCAGTTAGCGAGATCGATGGCGTTTGTGGAGCTGGTTTCCCTGCACTCGTCTGTGAGGTTGGAGTCAGAGAAGTGCGAGACTGTGAACAAGTGCGAACAGATCCAGCCGACTTCGGTCGAACGAACAAAATCTTTGGAGGTTTTACGCTCTGGTTCATAGCGGCAACTCTGCACTTCGATGGCCACTACTAGATGGTAGCTGGTCCTGGCGTCCCATGCAATTGTGGACAATAAGACCCTGCCAGAAGCTAATTATAACCAAAAATCTCATGTTCGCAAACTGCAAACACTGCTACAATAGCTATTTGGTTAGTAAAAAGTCTCTGTAAAGATGCCCAGGCGAGCCAGCGTTCCGACTGCGGGTTCTCAAGTCCAGCAGCCCTCAAAGCCGTCTGGAAGCAAAGGCGCCGAGTTGCCTCGGTCGGTCAGACCATCCCATTTGAAGGCTTCTTCCTCACAAGGATCGAATTCACGCCGAGATTCCAACGCACTGTCGATCCGTAGTGACGATGACACCAACAATACTCCGAGCAGGTAAAATCTGTAGCTATATGCATAGTATGTGCAGCCAATTTACTTTATTGTTGAAGTCCACATACTTCAGCCCGAGAGACTGAACCAGCCACAGACGATGAAACGCAACAAGGTGTCAGTCTTGCCGCAAATGAATTAAATGATCACGGGAACAATTTCCAAGTGAATGCTGCAGAACGTCAGGCTGTCGCGATGTTGAACAAGATCACCAAAAAGAACGAAAGAAACCACCAAAAGTGCGCAACCTCATCAGAAGACCAACCTGCTAAAATTCTGAAGTATCACGGTCGTTTCCTAACGATTGTAATCTTGACAGGTATGACGCCATTCGTACCAGCATTTCAGGAAAAGACAAACGCATTGACGAGCTCCACGCATCGTACGTTCCATCCTTAGGTGTACACTGCACTGTTGTATCGTTTAAATGCTGACCTTGTTTTTTTTCCTTTAGATTCGAAGACTTGGCTAGCCAAACCGCGGACTTAGAAACACTTTGCAACAGCGACATGGATGCCGATACGCTCGACAAGCTTTTCATGGCCATCCCCATCCAACAGCGCCAACTCTATCTCGGCGAATAGCCCACCAAGCATAGAACATCACACGTCCACGACAGCATCTTCTCGATCGTGAGGTAGCCTGGATGGTAATGCTTCCTTAAAAATCTGGTCCAGTGTTAGGTCCTGTGTGAAAGAGTCAAGAACCCGCGAAGTTTGTAGCAGGTTGTTCTCCTTCTCCCAGTGTGCTTTCCACTCTTTTGCCAATGCCTCCCATTGTTTCTTGCTCCATATTCCATCGAGTGCAGCTGAACTACAGCTCGGAAGAGATGGTGAATTTGCTTCATCAGCTTCTGACATCGATTCAGAGTGGTGCAAACGCGAATTACCACTGACCATATTATTTACCGTATCGCTCTTCGTCCTGTTGCTCTGAACAAATCCGAGTAAGTCCTTAGATGGTCGCAATGCTGTTTGAGCGAACAATTTCATTCGCAGCAGCGGTAACAAAGTCTGCTGCGGACAAGTCGTCGAAGGTACCGACGGGATGAAACACTTTCCAGGGTGCACATCACCTAGAGGTGGCGTACTAGTCACAAAGCTGAACAGCCTCGACCCAAACATGTGCATCAAGGGATGCGAGTCCGACACGAGCATATAGAAGAACTTGGGGTTGTCAAACTCGCACATGGACTCGGAATCGAACGGATATTTTCGTTCCTTGAAAGCCAGAATATCCTCCATAAACTGAGCAGCAGCTTCGTCACTCAAACCCAGCAAACGCGACGGGTTCCGCGTGGACGACGCTGCACAGAACCAACCCCGAAAGTATTGCTTCGCGTACTTCCCAATTGAGAGCCACTGGAGTGAAGCCTGATGGCGGGCAAGGAACTGGAGCTGTAGAGTGTAGTTGAATGTGTATCCCAGCACCATCAGCGGCTGATCATACAACTTCCACATGTCGTCAACTTTCGCAAGCAAAACGCGTACTTGGTCTATGGATCGACCTCCACCAGCATCTTCCCGGTCAGACAAGATAGCTCCATACTGCTGGTGCATTCTCCCGAATTGGTAGAAAATGTCAGACAACGAAAACGATGACGCGAAAGTACTGCTCATCATCTTGTGTGCTTCCTTGATTGGCGACATCAGCTCGCTCAGTGTCACAACATTTTCCCAGAACTCTGCGTTCTGAATCGTTCGTATAGTAGCAGTTGAGAGTCCGCACTCAGCTAGCTCGTCCATGGTATTTCCAGCACTGTCTTTACGTGAATTGGCGGTCCTTGGTCTGTTCAAAGCCCTTCCTGCCGAATCCGATGACGCCCGAACAACCTTGGAAGCTATAATTTTGATCATGTCTTCATACTGCCGAACAGAATCGACAGCTTCGATGAAGGAATACCAGTTACGCTGTGTGGGTGCATGCAGCGCTGCATCTGGGTCACCGCACTCGCGTCGCAGCACCTTCAGCACGCGATGATTGGAAAATATTTGCACAAGCTCGATCACTTCGCCAATAATGTCCTTCGATTTGTCGGATCCGGTCAGCACGACGCCCAGTAACATCTGCAGTAAATGTGAAAAGCACGGTAGCACTGGGATGGCCAAACTTGTCCACTCGCTCGAATTGACAGCAAGACGGGAAGCTGCGTATGTTAGTGTCGTCTCGGCAACAATATTGATCACATGAATACCCTTTCTGCGCAGCTCCACCAAATTATCCTTGATCTTTTCAGCTAAAATGTCACGCGAGCCGTCTCCAATTCCCAGGTCGATTAATTCCCACGCGGTCGCTTCACCAAGTGCATTCACAAGGGAGAGCAGAACGAAGTTCGATCTCGGATATTTAGACGCCCACCAGCTCACAGCCAATGTAACACCGACTTGCTCGTCTTTCATCATGATAATCTGTTTCTCGTGAGAAGCGGTCCCCATCGTTGACAGCAGCTCAGCACTCGGCGGCTCAATCTTCGAATTCTGATTGCCAAGTACTAGCGATGATTGTTCTGTCCACACCCAATCCCAAGGCAGGCCCATCGAGAGCGTTGACGACATCACCAGCTTGCTTAACTTCTCTGCGTCAGTCTCACTGGTAGGACGTTGACTAGAGTGAAGCTCGTTTGACTGCATCTTCCCAAGCTTTTTCGTATGTCGAAGCTTTGCGGACTTACTTGATTTCTGTGGAGTAGAGAAATTTCCGTCATAGCTCAGAGGTTTGGAGGATGATAAGGTCGTCGTGAGTCCTCCGTTCATCTCTGAAGACAATAATGGTAACTGGAGAGGCATGAAATCCTCCACTCCAGTCGTATCCTGCGACTTAGCAACAAGTGTTCCGGATCCTCGTAGATGTGTGTTCCGCAGCGGTAAATCATTTGACTCTCCTTGATCTTCATTTCGCCTCGACTTCTTCTTTGAAGCAGGGGATGTCTCCTGCAACAGCACATCGACACTACGAGTCTGTGACTGGTGTCTCTTGTTAAAGCTCGCAGCATCTTTCTGCGCACACAGCAGCTTCAACTGTGTCACCACCTCTGCAGGGCAGTAAATGCATTTTTGCAGGTGTCGGATCATATTACCCGACACTCCACGCACAGCAAGAGGTTCCTCTCCGTTCTCATTGCAGAATCTACAGTACGCGTTATGGTGGAAGCGATTGCGTTTTTCTCCTCGGATAAAGTACTGCCAGGCTGGGTGACTGGGTCTACCCATTTTCTTCTCATCTCCATCCGAGGCCTTACCCATAAGCGCGTCCTGGTCGAACATCGCATGAGAAGCGTCCGTCGCGACGCCCACCGACGAGCCTCCGTCTCCCATAGGAATCAACGGCGCTCCTCCTGTATAGCTCGACAGATCGAACAGCGCCGCGCCTGTTGTCACGTCAGCCGCCTCCACCTGCTCGGTAGTCGATGCTTTGGCGGCGCTGGCGGCGTCCACCTCTCCCAACGCGTTCATAACACGACTGTGTGCCTGGGCAGCAGCCTTCTCCTCGGCCTCCATCCATGTACGGCTCGACTCTGGCATCCTAGTCTGCGCATCATCGTAGCATGTGAGTTAGAATTTAGGATCGCAAGGTGAAAGTCACTTCAACACGGACCAAACACGCGTAAATACTGCCGCGAAATGGGACTTCTTCTCGTAAAAACTAGTGGCGATGGTAAAATGGTACACTGTACCAAACGTTCGTGTCAGCAGAAATTAGGCAGTTGCCAAATCGGCATGGGAGGAGACCGCGAGGTTGTACGTGTGTCGGCGCCTGGGAAGCTGCTGCTGCTCGGTGAACACGCTGTGGTCTACGGCTGTCCCGTAGTGGCAGCGGCGCTGTCGGATCTGCGCATCAAGGCGGAGATTGTACGTTAAATTCACTCTTCCTGTCGAAGTTGAAGAAATCTTGATCCGATAAACTCATTTTATTCCTCTCTGCAGACCCGCATTCACGTACCTGCAGGCATCGAGCCCTCGATCGAGTTTTCATGCAAGGACATCAAGTCCACGGGTGACAAGCAGCCGCTGCGGCGCACGTACGCGACTTCGGCGCTACAGAAGGTAGTGGCCGGACTCGAGGATGAGGTCCAATACGTGCCGACGCCATCGCAGGAGGTAATGACGCGTATCGACGGTGTGTTGGAAGGTGAAACTCCCGAAGATGCCAAGACTATGCGAGCCCCGTTGTTCCTGTGCTGCGCTCTGCTCCGTTCGTCTGGATATCTGAGCGGGTAGGCCTGTTGTTCGTGTATTTGACGATGTGTGCTCACTGTAGACTCACTCGTGTGCTATAAACGTACAGCTCTAAAGGAGGGCTTCATGTGGAGGTGGAAACATGCGGTCTGCCTATTGGTGCGGGTCTGGGTTCTTCAGCAGCCATGTCTGTGGCTCTATCCGGAGCTTTCGCAGAGCTGTCGGGTAGCTCTCGAAAGCACGAACTGGACTTCATCAACGAATATGCCTTCGGTGCTGAAGTGATTCTACACGGATCACCCTCAGGTGCAGACAATACGGTGTCGTGCTTTGGTGGCACCCTGCTCTTCCAGAAACACCCAGAGCCTTCGTTCGATCGCATTCAGTGCCCGCTGAACAAATTCCGCTTTCTTCTGGTTAATACGCGCGTGCCCCGTTCCACAAAAGTACAAGTTGCAAATGTCCGTAAGCGCTACGAAGCAGATCGTGAAAAGGTACAGAAGCAATTTGATACTATTCAGCAGCTTGTCGAAAAGTTCGTGGCACTCAGTGAGCGGAAGGTGCTTTCTGAGGAAGTACTTGGTCAGGAAATTGAACACAACCAACAAATTCTAAGCGATCTCGGCGTGGGGCATCCACAAATCGACGAGGTGGCGCGTATTTGCAAGCAGTTTAACGGATCTACAAAGCTGACTGGTGCTGGTGGAGGCGGCTGCACGATCTCTCTATTGCCACGCGGCTTGAGTAACGAAGACTTGGCGAAGTTAATTACCCGGCTGGAAGCAAAGGGTTTCGAGTGCTACGCCAGCTCAATCGGAGGCCCAGGCTTGATCCGTGCTTAGAAGCCCTTGGTTTTAGATAAAGTGGGGGGGGGGGGTAAATGAACAGAAAGTAACTAAATCAAGGTTTACTATGGATATGGAACTATCTCTCTCTCTCTAACTGGTCTACTTGCCAATCATCCTCTAGGCGGTCTGGGTTGCAGGTGCTGGTATCGTTGGTTCAGCCACTGGAACCGCTTTTACTGATGGCTCTGACGAAGCAGGGGAGCTCTTTGTGGAGGCGGAGGAGTCACGAGTGCTCGCGGCACTGGAAGCACGACGTTTCTTCTCCAACTTGTTTGCTGCCTTCACCTCGCGCACTCCACTTGCTACATTCGTAGCAGCGCCAGCGAAACCACCGACCACGTATCCGCCTGCTGCTACACCACTGGCAAGCAAGACGCCACCTCCAGTCACAATAGCCTGCAAAATTAAAAAAAAAAAGAAATTGTCAATCTCCGATGCCCACAAAAGAGCACAAACACACGAGCATACCGCAACAGGAGCAGCAACAGCGCCAATAGTCGCCTTCTTCAATCCTCCCATGAAGGTAGGAGTAGGCTTCTGGTTGGCGATCTCTATCGCGCCCTTCTGCTCACCAGCTCCATTTTCTGTAGATCCGTCAACCGCAGTAGCGACAGGAACTTCCGTTTCACTATCACTAGTCTGCTTGCTGTCCTTGCGCTTACGTGCCGAGTTGACGCCGGCTTCGCCCATCTCTTTAATGCCCGAGGCAACGTTAACTACCATGGCACCAGCACCTGTAGCAAAACGCACATAAGCCGTTAGATCGTCTCGTCCGTATCAAGCATCACATAACCAAACTTGCCTGCTACGACAGCCGCCGACCCCATCACAATCCCTCCTACAATGGATTTGCCACCGTAGAGAAGACCCTTCGCGGGTGCGTACACTGCACCACCTGCCGCTCGCTTCAGACCCTTGGAGCGGTCGGGAGCATCCGGGTCCATAGCTTCACCGAAGCGAAAGAATTCCTCGAAAATCTCCATAGCGCGCTCTTTGGTCATCGGCATTGCGCCGTCCTCCAGTCCTTCCTTGCCGTAGATATCATCTGCAGAAGGAAATATCACAGCAAAACAGTAAGTAAATATTCCAGAGGTAGAGATAGCCACTCTGCACTCACAGATCTTCCGGGTTCCATCATCCGAGAGGACGTTGTAGGCCTCGCCCACGATCTTAAAGTTGGCTTCAGCCGTGAGCTTGTCCGCGGGGTTCTTGTCCGGATGGTACTTAATGGCAAGCTTGCGGTACCTGCAGTACAAGAATGTTAGTCACTTGACCTGCGTGGGAGTACAGACTTGCAACGTACGCCGTCTTAATCTCCTGCGCTGTAGCGGTACGGGCCACTCCCAGGTTCTCATAGTAGTCGTCAGAGGCGAGGTTGGCCATGGCTGGGTGTGTCGCCTGTGGACGGATGAAAGATGACTCCAGTTTGACGGAAGAGGGGGCGCAGTGTGATATGATTGGTGGAAATTTCGTCAAAAACTGATTCCCGAGCAAAAATCCGATACATTTCTGATGATGACGGGTATCCGGTGGCAGTGCGGATTATTCCCATCATGGGTTAACTATTCTATTTTTCTAGTTCAGTGCTCCCCGTCACAATACCTCCTTATACCCCTTTAAAGATGATAAGGTATTCTACAGCTTCATCACTAATCCTTCCTGCAAATCATAAAACCTCTATACTATTGAATGGAGGTCTCTTAACGGCTAACAAGGGGGAGACTGTAAGGAATAATTTTATGTGAGAGAAAGCGTTTTATTTTCTTTATTTTTTTTTTTCTTTTTTCAACTTCAGAATGTTTTTTTAGCGTTTGCCATGAAATGGCTACACTAGCTTGAACCGCCGTCGGTTGCACTACTAACCTTTGCGCACCGTAAAATGGCCGGTTGGTCCTCTCGGTAATGTGCGACTTGCAAGTCATCGCCGTGTATCTACTCATCACTGGCCTGGCGATAGCTGTCGTGACCGCGGAGGATGGCACATGTGCGTGTCTGCAAGACCCACCTAAGAAGGCAAGTGCAGACAGCAGTCGTGTATCCATCTACAGATAGCTTCAATTCTAACTGAAAACGTTCTATGATAAAACGTACAGAACGTTCAGCCGCTTGTCTTCTGCAACTGGTACAAGACTAAAAGCTGCTGTCTGCCTGCACATGATGCGGATATCAACGGCAAATTCCTCGCACTGATCGAAGCTGGACCGGCGTGCGAGAAGTTCCAGAACGCCGCCAAACGCTTCCTGTCTTTTGCCTTCTGCTACGCATGCGACCCCGAAGAGCCCACACATTTTACAACACCTTTGGACACGCACTTCTTCAATGCGAGCACCAAGACGGTGAAGATTTGCGCAAGTGTTGCATTGAACATGGCACCGAAGCTTTTCTCGGACTGCGGATTGCTTCTACCTGACAATCGAGAAACGATTTGCTCTCCGAATTCCCCCGTAGTTCCACACAAAGTATGGACTGGCTGCAATGACCAACAGTACATTTGCCAGGACAACACGACGTCTGACTGGTATTGCTCCGATTCAGAATGCGGAGCTGCACACACGCCACCAGGATTCAACGACGTACCTTGCAACGCTTCACAGTACACCTGTGACGGCGTACTCATGTTTCTCAACGACAACCGAGCCGCCAAACCACCCAATTACGAAGACTACCCTGTCGAAATTGTAGACGAACAACGTTGCAAAAAGGAGTATGGTGAAGATGAAGCTGCTGTTAGGTGTAGATGTCTGCGTGATCCTTCTGTCGCCGCAGGGCCCCAGTCGACGTTGGTAATTACTCTTGCGCTTAGCATTTTGTTAGTGCTCCATACTACAGCAGACGCAGGATAGAATAAATAAATAAATAATAGAGAAAAAATGCTGCTACCTTTTTTAGAATTGTTATGCCCGCATGTGGCTGCCATTTGCACGATCCTTTTCGCTTTCTGTCCGCACTTCCATAGTTTCAAAATCCTTCTGATCGTCCTCCTCCTTCTTATATCTGCCGGCCTTGTTGCCGAACCGTGTGAAGTACGTTCCTTCTACTAGCGCCACAAACTCGGGCCATAATTTGAGATGGCTGAGCATAATTTTGGCTGCGGCCGTGAGCGGTACGGACAGCATCATGCCCACAACGCCCCATAGAAGACCCCACGCCGAAAGCGACAGGATCACGATCACCGGGTCGATCTCGAGCTTTTTGCCGAAAACCTTGGGCTCCACGAAGTTGCCCACGAACATGTGAAAGCACATCGGAAGAAACATGGCCATGAACTTTTCCATGGGGTTCATCAGGTCGGACGGAGTGATGGCAATAATGCAGATTGGTGCAACAGACGCGATCATAGCGCCAACGTTGGGGATCCAGTTCAAGATGAACGTTAGTATGCCCCATACAATGGCCAGTCCAACGTTCAGCGAAACGTATACGATCGTCACCAGCAGAGCCACGAACAGTGAGAGGAAGCACTTCAACGTCACAAACCGCTGGATATCGTGGTCGATCTTGGACCAGACACCACCCGCATCACTTGCACGAGTGCGTGTGCATAGGAAATACGTGAGATAGATCAGTGTCACAAACATCACGGACAGCAGATCCATCGTCTCCGTGACCACTATGCGCGCCACCTTGTCAACGTTGTCATGCAGCGTTGTCGTAATGTTCACTGGGAGTCCAATCTGGTCGAGAATATGCTCCACACCTGAAACCAAGTGGTTGTAACCAGTCTGGTAAGCGCTCGCATCCAGTGCGTGGACCGAAAGCACAGTGATGTAGCCCAGCAGTCCGAAGAAAACACACACCAAGCTGACCGCCACGAGCGACGCAAACGCACGCGAGCAACCTCGAGACTTCCGACGAGCATGGCGACCCCGCGATGTGCACACGCAGAGGAAATACTTGGGTGATACATCGATCACCTCCACTAGTGGATCCACTAGGTACCTGCAATAAAGAGCAAGTTCAGACATGTCAACTCCATATCCACGAGAAAAATGCTGCCTTTCAGCCTACTCACATCAGAAAAATGGCAAGGAAAAAGGGGATCAGCACCGCCTGAAACCAAGCTAACAAGTAAAACGTGGCTGCCAATCTGTAATATTGACGCAAACATACCAGAGAAATATCAGTATACAGGTTTTTCCATGGCGTGCAACTTCAGTATTCTGCTCACCCTGTCGCAAGCAATGCGCCTTTGGTCTCGAACGCCAGTTGCCGTACAGGTCCGTCCAGCGCCGCGAGGATATCGTTGGCTACGTTATTGTAATAAGGTCGACCGCAGTCATCGTCGCGGCTGAAAACGTTGCTACGCTCTGAGTTGATGGAGATCGTGGAGGCACCCGAGGGAGACAGCTGCACGCTGGAAAGGTTGGGGCTGCTACGACGTACGGGAGCTGCATGCGGCGACTCCATGTCCAGCGACGCGTAGGCTTGCTCCTTCTTGCCCACGAGCTTCATGTTGTCGGCGCTCGGTTGGTCCTGAGCTGAAGACGCAGTGAAATATCGAGGGAGTATTCACACCTGATCGGATGATGGTGTCACGCGTGGGCTAAGAAAAGGCCTAGCAAAGAAATGAGGTACACTGTACCATCATCAATCAGATGTCGCTTGTATTTTGTTGATGCTTTTTTTGTCGATGAAGATGTCGCTTGAAGGTCGCTCCTTCGCAGCCTCACAATTGCCGGTTCGGGGGCGACCTAGCGTGATACTGGGAACGAGACTCAACATGTCGGTGCTCTCTCCTGTGGCCAAGGCGGCTCTGCGCCACCCCGTCGGGCGCGTACGTGGCAACGGCATCACGGCCACGGTATTTGGCGCCACGGGTTTCCTGGGACGCTACGTGTGTGCGCATCTGGGTGCGTCTTTACTCAAGCTGTCCCGGCGGTCCATCCACATGATAATTATTTTATTTTAACATATTGTAATTTTACCAGGCATCAATGGCAACGGATACGTGGTGCCGTACCGCGGAGACGACCTCGAAGTGGCACACCTGCGCGTGTCGGCCGATCTAGGTAACGTGGCCCAGCAGCCGTTCCACCCACGCGACCGCGACTCGATCTTTGAGGCTGTGGAGGGCTCCGATATCGTCATTAACCTTGTCGGCAAGCACTACCAGACCAAGCACATGCTTCCGTGGTGGATTAACTACACGTACGATGATGTTCACGTCGATGTGGCTCGTACCATTGCCGAGGTGGCCAAGGAGGCTAGCGTGCCCCGCATGGTTCACGTTTCGTCGCTGCTGGCCCAGCCCAACTCGCCGTCTGAGTGGGCCGCCTCCAAGTTCCGTGGCGAGGTCGCTGTCCGCAAGGCCTTCCCGGAGGCCAACATCGTGCGACCGTCCAACATGTTCGGCCCCGAGGACCGTCTTCTCGTCTGGATGGGCAACCGCCTCAGCTACGGCGGCATCCCCGTCGTGGACAACGGCGACGCTGTCATCCAGCCTGTGTTCGTGAACGACGTGGCCAAGGCCATTTACCACATTACGCAGGACGAGACCATTCAGGGCAAGACCTTCGAATTCGTCGGAGACGAAGAGTTCACGTACAAGGAGCTGGCCGATTACGTGTTCGACATTACTAAGCAGAACTCGAGACTGGTCAACCTGCCGCTGCCTGTGGCTCAGGCCATTGGCTACTTCTGCGAGCAGTTCCCGGACCCCAAGTTCACGCGCGACTGGGCTACGCGTCTCAGTCTGAACGAGATCAAGACGTCAGACCTTCCTGGTCTGCGTGAGCTGGACGTTGAGCCCACCAAGTTGGAGAAGGAGGCGCCTAACTACATGATCAAGTTCAACCCCGGCGGTCACTTCCAGGAGGTGTCTGGCTACCATTAAGCCGTGCTTGCATCGAGGTGTGTGGGACGAATGTAGGCTGGTCTGCTTAGCTTCAGGAAAGACAGTAGGGAACGCTCAGCCTGCTGTGTCGGTTGCCGCTATTTCTACCAAGGCAGTCGAGGCAGTGGCTCCGCTCGCTCGATACAGTGACAGACAATTCCTTATGAGTGACAATGAAGACAAAAATGAGAGACTTAGTCTAGAATATCCACATGGACTAGGATACAATAGCCAAAAGTGTCCACATGGACCACTTTCTTGTGGTCCCAATATCGTTTGCGCAAGCCGTTAATCTGCCAATCAGATTCCGGTGACTCACAGCTCAAGACGCAAGATGATCGCTCGAGCTGGGATCGCTGTTGCTTCCGTTCCGCGGGCGCAAGTTCTCGCCGCACTCCCGCAGCACTTCCAGAGCCTCGTGGCATCGCAGACCCTCGCAAAACATAATTCAGTGAAAGCCTCGCTTGGCAGCATCAGGTCAACACACCCAGCGGCTTGTTCAGCGATTCAGGTTGTCCCTGCTGGTCGTCGCTGCTTCACTACCGATAGTAGCGACACGCCGCTTCATTTTGACACTCACAACGTCGTCAAGAGTCTGCAAGACAAAGGTGTGAGCAGGTGTTGGTATCGCCGGTGACTTGACTGGAGTACTAATGCTATTGTGCCAGGTTTCTCACCAGATCAGTCGGAAGCTATTCTGCAGGTGATGAAAGATGCCATGGCCGACTCATTGGAGGCCCAATCACGCATCGTAAGTGTTGCATCAGCTCTGTGATTGAGATCACTACTGCGTGCTAATTGGCACGTTTCTGGTTTGCTAGTTGGCCACGAAATCCGAGCATGTGGAACTCAAGGCGGAACTGTCCGAGCGAGTTTTCAACTCCACTCTCAAGTTCGGTAAGCCTACGAGGTTACTGAGAAAATTGAGCTGGCATTTTATGGACTGTAAACACTTGTGGTGCTATATAGATATTGCACAGCGCCATTCGCGAGAGCTGCTGGAGCGCGACTTCAACACACTGAAGCAGGATATTCGCATGCTGGAAAAGATCGACTTCGACAAGATCCGCATGGAGATTGCAGAGCTCGAGAAGAAGTTTTTGCTGCAGAAGCAAGCGGAGGACGAAACTTTGAATGAGCTCCGACTGTCTATGGAGAAGGTAGAGAAGCGCATGCTCCAGTACGCGGTGGGTTTTGCCGGTACCATCATGGCTGTGGGCGCCGCGTTGCTACGTTTAGTCCTATAAAACTTAAAACAAAATGAGGCCATTTGTTCTATGATGCCCAACGCACAGGACGCACATGATAGCGTAATGTACACTTGTATTCCTGAGCGCAGACTGCGCCTGTGTTACGAGAACTCGGAGCTACGCGGATTGGTTTTGTCGTTCACACGTGAGGTGGACCTTGCTAGATTCTTAGCACTGCCCAGGATGTTCCCCAGCACGTTGGTGCTCCTACCAGTAGGAGTTTTGACATGGTTTCTGCTTGCGCTCGGTTCATTCGTCACCGTCCGATAGCTGCTTCTGCTTGACGAGGCACAATCGCGACGATCAGGATGCGGTGGTGGATACCTCGACTCTAGATGCGGCCGTTTACCTGTCATCCTCGGAGTACTGGAGCACACGCGGTCTGTCTTGGACGGAGGAGGAGGCTCATTTGCTTGACAGAATTCCTTCTCAGAGATTGACTTCGGTACGACAACCGAAGCAGATGGAGATCGAGAGGTGCTTCGCCCTTCCGAAGGTGAGTATCTGCTTCGGCTATCGCGGTCACGACGATCATCTGTGCGGTATCGGTTGCTCAGTCGGTTTGTGCCTTCAGTTCTTCTATCGTCTCGCCCTAAGCGTCTGTGGTCATGCGATCTGCTGAGCTTGTCGTGGCGGACGTCCCTACGTGAAGAATTCGCGTACTCAGTCCTACGCTGATCCCTGTCGTATGAGCCTCTGTCGTCGCGAAATCCTTGGCGAATCTCCCTCCTAGATGAATCGTGCTCAGTCCTACGCTGGTCGGTTCTGGCGCGTCCACCATCCCTCCGAAAAGAGTCTGTCTGCTGATCAGTAGCTCTCTCATGAGAACGGTAGCCATCATGTCGACGCGAGTTCGGCGTCGAAGACTTGCTACGGTCTTGAAAGCTTCGGATCTCATATTGACCTCGCAAATCCACTTCAGTGGGTGGAGCCGTCACAGATATGCGAGGCTTCTTAAAACTCGCTTCATTAGGAGAATCTTTCGCGGGTCTTTTGTGGCTCTCAGTCGGTGGCTTCTGTAGGGGTACTTCACCTTTGATGGAGACTTTATTGTCCTCGGACCCATTGAGCTCTTTTGTCTTCTTCTCCTTGTCTTCATGTTCACTGCCCATTTCATCATTTGTTTTCACACTTTCAATTTCCTTCTTCACCTCTTGGATCGCCTCCACCTCTGGCTTAATAGTCTCAGTCTTTATCACCTTTTCCTTCATCGGCTTCGCCGTAGCTGCAGACTTTTGGGCCACTTTTTCATGCATCGCCTTATAGTGTTCAGCTAACTCTTGATATTTGTCGCTTTCAAGTCTCTTCGCCACAGTAGGGAATGGCTCCCCTTCTGCTCGAATGATTAGTCTGCGATCACGAGCACTCTTGACTAGAGCAGCCCACGTTTCATCACGAACTAAAGTATTCACGTTGCCAACCAAATAGAGACAAAACCGTGCACGCGTGATGGCCACGTTAAGACGTCGGATATCACGCAAGAAACCAATTCCACCGCGCTTAGACGATCGCACGCATGAAAACACAATCACATCTTTTTCGCGGCCCTGGAAGCCATCCACCGTGTTCACTTCGATCGAAACACTCGCAGGGATTCCCGATCGCGTGATCTCTTGTCGAAGTACACGCACTTGTTCCTTGTAAGGCGACACGAAACCAACGCTCCACTTGTTGTTACGCACGTCTGCACAGGTTTCGAACATATTCTGACACAAACTGACGCAGAATGCTGCCTCCACACGGTTGTACTTGGATCCGCTCATGTCTTCTTCCCTTGAATTCTCAACATCGTACAGCAAGAAAGGTTGAAAGCTTGTCCGTGCGTATACACCAGGACAGACCTTCTGGACTCGCTCCATCACGCTAGGTCCATCGGTCAGCATTCCCCCGTAAAACCTCTTAGACGGGAAGTCCCGTAGGAAAGGATGCATTCTGTACTGCACTCGAAGCATCGACGGTGCCACTCCACTCTCCGCTATCCGTTCAAACAGTGACCGATCGTATCGCGCCTTCGCTGCCACAACGCTTTTCACTGTAGCAGGCAGCTGTTTTGGATCGCCGACCAGAACAACGCGAGCTACTCGCTCCCGGATAGGAACAAGAGTGCTGAGCTCCACTGCCTGTGCTGCTTCGTCGATAATGAGGGCGTCAAAGCCGTGCTTTAGTTCCGAGAAATCGCCACTTCCAGCCTTTGACAGCGTGCAAGCAATGATGCTTGCCTTGGACAAAATCGTCTCCGTCATTTTCGCTCGAATCGCAGTCACTTCATCGCGCAAGCGTCGGATCTTACCGGAGCATTCCGTTAGCTGTTGGTGCATCTTGGCTAGAGCTTTTCGGTCCTTCTTTTGTCCAGTATCCTCTTCTGCTTTGTTGTGAAAGTCACGGATGGAGCTGCGCAGTTGTCGCTGAGTGTCTTGGAGCGAGTGTAGCTGCATTGCCTTCGGATGGATGGCCATTTCTCGCCGGATAATGTGTGGCAAACACACAGAATTAACGATTTCTGACGCGTCCTCGCCCGCATTTCCAAGACGAACAATGGAGATGAACTCTTCTGTGAGAGCCTCTGGATGCACACTCGGCGCTCGGACCTTGGTAACCTTCCCAGAGCTATCCATCAGTCCGTCAGTAACGATTCGCAACACCAGTTCATTGACTGCACCGTTGGATGGCGCACACAGAAGAATATTGTTCGTTCGACTCGCTGAACGCTCCGACGCTGCTCTTGAGATAATACGACGCTTTACCACCAAGTTTGAACTTGAATGGTGCGTCCGAGACGATAACTTACTCTCCAGTCGACTGCGTGATGACTCTGCGTTCTTGAGTGCCTGAATGGATGTTCGACTTGGTCCGGTAGAAGAAGAGTCGGAAGAGCGGCGAAGGATACTCCCAAGTGCAGATGTTACTCCACTCAAGGAAAACGTCGTCGTTGCAGCCTGTGGCGATGGTGCCTTCCCACCGGGTTGTTCAACCTTCACCCGACGAGACCGTGCAGCCTCAAAGTTCTTGAAGTCTCCGCTCTGAGCATTAGGGCTCGTTTTGGGGCTTACCATCGGCATCACTGCAGTAGCTGGTAGCCGTAATGACAACAATCCGCTTAGCAGACCCATAATCGTTTTCGTTTTGCCTGTTCCTGGTGGTCCTTGAAGCAGAGATACACCCATGCTGTAATTATTCAGCACACTGTGGATAGACTGCAGCTGGGATGAGTTGTACTGGGGCTTAATTGCTTCCCAAAGTTCGGGTGACAGAAAGCGAGGAGAACGCTCCAATGTGTCCTTCTTATCCATGAGGTCAGTCCACTTTCTTTTCAGTTTGTTGGAAAGAGCCTTGATTTCTGCATCATCGTGCTTGCGCAGCTTGTTCACAGCTTTTCCTATACTGGTAGACTACAAGCAAGAAGTTAGTATGTCGTCAAAAGCTTAACACTGCAGTGGAGTCTTACCCTCAAATCTGTCAGCATCACGTCCATTTTATCCAAGCGCTTGAGAAGCTTCACGATCTTTCCGTGACTTTCGCTTGATTTGTCCCCACGTAGCTCATCCAATACAAACGTGATGGTAATTAGCTCCGACTGCGTCGACTTGTATGTTTCTGGTGTGAGGATAGCTGTTCTCAAGTGCTCGGGAAGCATATCAACAGACCGAAGCGCGGTGTACTCACGCGTGGACGTGACCAAATTACAGAGTGGATTCACCTTCCATTCCGTATCGGCGATTGCACTGGCTGCCAGCACTTCAGTTGAAAACGAGCGTACGCTCGCAGTTGCATTGTCCAGCTCCCCGTCGTTCAAGAAGAGAACGTTTACGGATTCTTCTTCTTCGTTCTTGCTGCTCTTTTTCGTCGAGGAAGTTTGCCTCCGTCCCTTTTCCGTCTCGCTGATCAAAATGACTCCTAAAAACTCGCGTTTGCCCATAAATCCACTCTGGTTTTGACTTCCCACTGCAATTTGCAAAAGAACTACATCCCCGTTTCTGAACAGCTTCTCATTGAAGCCTCTTCGCCCCTTGCCACCAAATTTTGACTGGGAGCTTGCTAGCAATCCTTCATCTTTCTGGACAATACTGAAGCTAATGCATCGCATTCCTTCTCGAGGCTTTTCGGATTCATAGCGCAATAGGTGCCCTCCATTACCGTAAGAGCATTTTCGAAGTCCCTCTTGAACTTCGTTATTGCATTCTTCCACCATCAGGGGCAGGAAAGCTCGGACATACTCAGCACTTTTCTTGAAGCTTAAACCAGGCGCTTGTAGCTCCTTATCCGATCGCTCATTTTGGAACTCTTCAGACAAAAGAACAGGCATGCAGACTTGAAGCAACTGTCGATAAAATGGCAGCAGAGAGCAAACTGCGATGGGTTTTCGTGTCGTTTTGATCCGATGGAAAAGTGCGGCGAAGCGCATATCGGTATCCTCTTCCTCCTCCTCCTCTTGTGGTTGCCCCTCCACGTTGGTCTGCTGCGTTAATCGCTTCGGTTGAACTGTCTTGTTTGATCCAGGGTGCGAATGTGAAATGCCCTTAATGACTTGCGCCATATCAAATGGAGTCTTTGCTTTCGACGCCAGCTCCATGGGAGAAGGTGCTCTCTTCGGGGGTAAGCGGTACTCTTCTTCAGAGTAGAAGCTGTGTTGCTTTCTAGCTGCTGCTTCATTCGATACTTCTTCGATACCAGTGAGATCAACCAACGCGCTGCTTTGAGCTCTAGCCGCTGACTTCCCGCTCATCGGTCGAGAACTGAACATGCTTGCAGAGCCCCTAGACTTCGGCGGGAGTTTAGATTTCGATCGTGAGGTCAAGTCTACAAAATCCTTCATGCCACTTGATTCTGTCGAGCGCTTGGTGAAGAAGTTTGAGGTTTGGTCTAGTTGACGGAACTTCTTGGTCATACGGCCAAAGTCAGTGGATTGTTTGGACTCGATTGCCGCTGCTTCGCCCTTTATACTGTCGACCATAGAAAGCGTGACTTCATCCAGTCGAGTACTACCTTTCAAAAGGCATCCCAGCACCGTCATTAACAACTCAGCCGCTCGCTTATTCTCAGACGATGATCCCCGTGCTATACACTCAACCAACGGGCTAATAATCCCTGTTACACGCTTGCTGGACACACTCGGATCTTTCAATACTGACATCCAGAATTTCCAGAACGAAATCCCGAAATCGAGACATTGCACTCGTGTTGCTTCCGTGATCTCCACTGTAAGTTTTGTCTTCGGGTCAAACAGCGCTGTCAATAGTGCGATCAAAAAATCATTGATCAAGCTGGGAAGCTTCAGCAAATGTGCAGCTGCGATACCAGTATCCGTCACTTGGTGCAATGATATGGCCACAGCTTTCGCATTCGATGCTTTTTGAAAAGCTTTCTCCAGATCACTGCCCAACATGTCGAATACTCGGGACCATACGAAAATCAGCTTCTTCACGACAGGCAAACAGACTGCATGTGAGAAACCATAGAGACGCATCGACTGGAGCATGGACAGCTGGCCACGTAAGAACGCTTCAGCATTTCGGTGAACAGAAATGAGAAGAGCTTCCAGCGGAGAAGGCACTTGCGTCGGGTTTCTCTTGTCGGCGGCATATTTTCCAATTAACCTGTCAAAAATCATAGTTAGCACTTGACCACCAGAGCTCGACTCAAGTCGAAATATACCTCTTCACTTGCTGATTTGTAGTACTTGTCGGACTCAGATAGCAAGCACTGATGTGTTGAGACACCACAGGAAAGCCAAATGGGTTGGCTAAGCCTTTTAACAACACTTCATCGCACATTCGCTGGAGATATTGCTGAGTCTGGGCTTCGTATATCCGTAAATTATCCGCAATGTGTTTGAGCTGATCACTGGAGTTAATTTGAGCCTCGACACCGTTCAGCAATTCAGAAATTCCTCCAATTGACTCGAATAGTGCCCCATGAACTTGAAGTGGAATTGTTGTGACCGTTCCCCACGAGCATAGTTTTCTCAGTAGATCTGTGATGATTGGCTTCCCCTTCGTGACAGTGTCAACCGATGCTGAATCTTTACCGTTGTTCGCAACAATGCTCGAGTATACAACATCGCGAGCCAGCTGTAAATGTTTGCTCAATATGAGAGCAGTCGTCTCTGCTGCCAAGTCCACAAGTGACTCGACATTGGACGGTCTTACCACAACGTTAAACAAGTGATCCATCCACAGCTTCCCCAACTGCACATTGTTGTCTCCCGATCCACACGGCCACCAGAATGCGCTCTCAGAGACTGAGTAGTCGATAGAAATTGACTCCGACAGCGCACCTTCATCTCGTCCACTCCCACGCTTCGTTTTTACGGACCCGGACATTCGGTGTTCATAGCAGTCGTTTAAAATGGTAAATGCCGCTCTTGACATTGCCACCATGATAATTGCGTTAAAATGCGTTGGGCGTTGATCCTCAATAATTAAAAATTGTAAGATTTCGCTGCGTGCCTTCAAATAAAAGTCGAGTTTATCTTGATTGGACTGCAAAAGTGTAAAAGTTAGTGTTAGTAACTACGCTGCACTCAAAATTCCAAATTAACTGCATACCGCTTGGACAGAGATTTGAGGCGGCCGCATAGCCACAAGCAGCGGTGGCAAGAGCTCAATAAACTGTTTTGTAACATGCACACGCCATGACTCGAGACGGCAATGTTGCATGACCACATCCAGCACGATTGCTGGGGAGTGCACGCAGTGATTCCAAAATCGATGCCCAAGACAGCGTAAGAGAACTGCGAAACACTTAGAAACCTGAAGTGGACAAGATAGCACAGATGAGAATAAAACGATCATGAACGGGTATCAAAGCCTGTATGCTGCGTACCACCAATGTAATTGCCTGGTCTCCTGCTGCGTCTGCGTCCTGCAGAAAGTTGAAGACTAAGTCCGGGATCGTGTCGAAGGAGTCTAGCATTGTTTCCAGGCTGTGAACATCCATTTGCTACGCATACCATAATAAGAGATCGAGTTACTATGCCAATGTTCATAATGATGACGCAAAGTTCATTTTTACCTGCATGACATGGTCCAGTGCAGACCACAGTCTCTGTTTGGTTGGGGTCTTGACACAATTTGTCGGCTCGAAGAACTATTGTAGACAGCGTATTAGTTATTATAGAAAGGAGCGGTTTAATTGACGCAGAAATACTTACATCCTGAAGATCTTCTGTCGTTCTCAGGTCCAACGACAGCACATGTTTGTTGAATGCTTCATTTTCCAGTACGTACATCCACTCTTCCATCACATCGAGGAAATACTTGTCTCCGCCATTATCGCCAGTAAGCTGGATTTTGCCGAAGTGCGTTACCATACCCTGGGCCCATTCTCTTCAATTAAAAAATATAGGATTCGGTAAGCATGATGACGATTAAATAAAATAAACGAGTTACGCACCTCACTGCAGAGTCGGGTGACACCAGTAATTGATACAGACCAGCACAGCCGCGAAGGTTCTCCAAGCTTTGATTTTCTTTCACATTGGCCAATCGAGACGAAACCCACTAAAAAAACAAGATTAGCACTTTGCCATAGTTCAATTTCACTAAATTAAGCACTTGCACCTTCGATAACACCCGCACAATACGGAAGTCTGACAGCAGTCGTCGTTGAGTGAGCACCTCGTACAGCGTGAGGGCTACAGCCTCCGACGTCTCCTCGCGAGCACTGGCCAAGCACATGGACTTATCTGTCAGCTGGCGCTGGATTCGATCAGCATCCAGACCTTGTAGTTTGACGAAGAACGCCTTGATGGACTCGGGCGTGAACTCATACTCCAGTTCCACGTGGACGCTCGACATGGACGCGTGATAGATATCCACACTGTAAAATAAATAAAAATGTAAGTACCTATCACCGCATAGAATAACAACACTGACTGCGTGTTCCACCATTTACGACAGCTGCCGAGCTGCTGTTCCATCCTCTTGTAAAAGACGCAGACGCTCTCAGACGACGGATATAGCTCCAGCACGCGCATCATGAAGATCATAAGCGGCGAGTAGCCGCACCACCAGTGGCGCATGTCCAGACTGCCCATGAGGAACTGGCCCACCCGGCTATACAGTCGCTGCTTGAGCAGCGTCGTCTGCTTGGTCTGCTCCTGCTCGCATAGCTGCCGCACCTCCTCCTCCAGCGCGCGAGCCTGCGTCTCCATCACTCCTTTTAGACCAAATGGAGTTACAGCCAATGAGCGACGTTGGCGCCAACTTCAAACTTAGTGTACGAAACACCATACATAATTTGGCTGTTGCAAAATGATAGACAACTAGTGCATCATTTTGTGCCGGGACCACTTCCTAAATTGCCGTCGCCTATCATGGTGGTGTCTCGCAAGGTGCTGGCGTTCATGCTGCTGACGCTACCACCGACGGCCGTGTCTGCCTTGGCCTATTTTGTGGGCGGAGCGAGCGGCGCCACAGCGCTGGGCGTTGGCGCGCTCTCAAGCTTCGCCTTCTGTGACTTCTGGTATTTCCTGCGCATGGGGCTCAACTCGATCATGCCTGCACCTCGTGGACCTCGCAAGCACTTATTTGCTGTAAGCAAGGTCGAAGGCCGCATTGGACTCATGGATATCGACCGCAATGGACACTGTAACAACGCGCGCTTCTTGCGTGAGTGTGGCTTTGGACGACGCGATCTGTGGCAGGTACGCAAGTAGTTGGCTTTTGAGTGCAGTCCGGGTACGAAGTGGAGAAGAAGTAGACTCATCCTGTGCTCTCTGTGTATTGGCGCGACAGCACAACGGCGTGTGGAAGGTGGTGACTGCTGCAGGCGGCAACCTCGTGGTAGGCTCGCAGACCGTGCGCTACCGCCGCGAGCTGTCCTTCGGGCAGGCCTACACGATGCGGTCACGACTCATCTGTTGGGACAAGCGTGCTTTCTACGTGGAACACCGCTTCGTGACCCACGGCGCCAAGGGCGACTTCGTGAACGCCATCGTACTAGTGAAGAACACAGTGCTGGGCGCCCTGAGCCCCGCGGAGATCGTCGCCAAGTTGCCGGCACTGCAGTCAGACGAGGAAGCAAACCCGCCCATGCCCGCGGACGTCTCTGCTTGGATCGAGAGCAACGACGCCTCCAGCAAGATCCTCCGCGCCGAGGTGGTTAAATGAGATGAGGGGAGCGATGACGCGGCGTTATGACGCTCCACTTTTTTAGAACGAGCTCCTCACGCTAACGATGAATACCATCCTCAGTTTTTAACAGTCTAGTTGAAGTACAAGATACGCAAGAAGTGCAGAATCTGTAACCGGAAGAGAGCTGAAGAAATTGATTTATTGCGCATCCGACGGGATGCAATGACGTTGCTTGTCAAGCAGCAATGACGCTGGAGGACAGCAGCCTGTTGGTGGTGGTGCTGTCGACTAGAGCGTGCAACAAGAGCAACGCAATGATCACTAATGGCTACACCCCCTACCGCCAGAACTCCAGGCATGGACATGATTTTAATGCAGCTCTCACCACCACCAGAAACTTAAACAGACTCCATGTTTCCAATAAATAGCGCGGTGCAATCGCTGTCCTCTACGCTGACGACTACCCTATTGCTGCTATGCTCGATGTACACCATACATGCACGTGCCGCTCGGGTGCGCGCGGAGACGGCGACTACGCGATGGTGCAGTCGTGGGCCGCCCCGCCGCGTGATTCTCTATCCATTGCCTGCGTCTGGCAGCACGTTCCGTCTATTCTTCCTCATCCTCCTCGTCCTCCGAGATCGAGTTGAGCCCCGAAGCCGACTTGCTCGACGGCGAGTTGGCGATTTCAGCCGCTACGCCCGTGAATGAGCGCCTCGAGAATGACAGCTCCTGTCATAATGTGCAATACGGGCATCCGGTTAGTCTGTCAATTTGGCATTGCTGCAGGATTATACAGGAAAGTGTCACCTCGAGGATCAGCTGCGCCATCTCATCGTCCGCTGGAAGTGCCATGAACGAGCGGAGCTGCTGCTGCGCACTCGGACTGCTGGTGCTGAGGCTCTCCATTGTGACAGGCAACAGCGCCGATTCGATTCGAGGGCCTGCGGCTGAAGGGGTAAGCTCCAAAATGACGCGACATGACGAGCGGCAAGCAATCCATATTGCGGGAATCCTCTGTCTCCGATATTTTGGCCAATCGTAGTCGAGACTGTGACGTCACTGACGTGTGTGTTGAAGTTAAGCAGCTACACATGATTCTAGCACTGCACTGTGAAAAGTTACCATAATCCAGTAGAAAATATACATTGCATGCAAAATTTTATGCTATCTATCTAAGTACTTCATCTTTTGTTGGTAAAAGAAAAAAAAAGCGATTTAAAAGCCAACTTTCCTAGCTAAAGTTATCACTGCAATTACTTTGACTTTGGTTCTGGGGTATGGATGCAGGCTGCTTTTTGTAAGGTAAAAATGATCCACGTTACACTCAGAAACAACCCACTGAAATCTGAGTCATGCACACCTCAGACAATACTTTTGCTCCGAAAGACGGCAGGACCCAAACATTAGCTTGTAAGATCCAATACAGATGACACTGGTCGTCTGTATAGCCGCACCTAAACGAGTTATAAGTGGGATTTAGGCGATTGAGTAGTAGGTTCGTTTATGGTGCCTTTGCCAAATCATTTATTTTTTATGTTATCACACGTTTTACAATCACACTAAAATTATAGGGCTCCTCACTTTCAGTCCGCTGAAGACTATATATCCAGTCTTCTTCGTCGTCCTTCGTTTCGCCGTCGCTCGTGTCGCTCGTGTCTGCGCTTTTATCGTTGTGGTGCTCGCTCTTGCACTAGAAGGTGGCCTTTGGGTCGTTTGTGGCAAAAAAAAAAAAAAAAAAAAAGCTGGTGTGCTGGGTTTAGCACGATTCCCCGACCAGCGGATTTAGCGGACTTGTGACAGGACGTGTTTACAGAATATGCTTTAGGTATGTAATAC